>NC_091950.1:408399620-408699620 GCF_031021105.1 Erythrolamprus reginae
CTGGGATTTGTGTGCAGAAGGTGGTCCCAGAGAAGATTTGCATGTGGGAACCTGCCCCTCCTCTTCCCCCCCCCCCAGTGTGAAAAAGTGCCAAGAGGTCAAAAGGAGATTCACAAAATCGATGCACCCATCGCCTTCCCACCCCACTTCAGAAAAAAGACCTCCCTCCCTTCCATCAACCCTTCCGGGAATAGTCTTAAATCCTGCTGGAGATTACCCCCTTCCTTCAAAATGAGAGAACTCTGCTTCTTTCTCTTAATCCAAGAGATGATAATATTGTTTTTAATTTTGTTGTACGCAGTTCGACAGGAGTTGGGTGGCTTATAAGTGTAACAAATTATATTAAATTAAATGATAAAAAGTTTATTCATCCCTGCTAATGAAACTTCCATTTTTGGCTGTGTTTTGTTCTGCAGTTCGGTCACATCTTGTGGTACTTTAATATGGGGAAAAAACTCTCGGGCAATTCTGGACTTCAAATCCTGGATGGAAATCAAGACAAATTCAATCCAGGAAAAAAAAAGACTCATCACTCTTCACATTTCTCGTTTGAGTGACGTTGTAAAGTTTATTTCTAAAGGGGTTGGTTCAAAAACCTTCCTCTTCGGTTTTGGGTCAGATTTAGTTTTTCATCTACCTCCGTTTGTTTCTTACCCTTTTTCTGTGCCCTACACCGAATGTCTTCCTTGATAGCCAACAGATGCTACGGTTCTGCATTTAACCCTGGACTAAATACACCTCAGTTTTTAGTTAGCCAAGCAAGATTTATAGGGCATTATATTTTCCGAGAGCAGTCACCAGATCCTTTTAATGTTGGCTGCTGCTTCTCCTTTTAAATAACCGCCCTTCCTCCCAAATTGTGAGAAAACCTGGTTTTTCTCTTTGTTCCATGTATGACAGTTGAAGGAGGCTTGAGTTGCATGGCGTTTGGTATACAATATCTCAATGTGAAATTAATTCAGTCTTTCTTTTACAAACAATGGGATTATATGTGTGATCTTCCATGGCGTGGGTAAAATTATGTTGGGAGAGAATGAACATATATGGAGAGAGAGTGATAGAGAGGCAGATAGAGAGAGGAGAGAAATGTTTCAGGTCTTATTTTTCAAGCTCTTATTTTGCGTGGCATTTTGGATTGTATCTTGAGGTTGCAAAAGCCACAAAAAATCTGTCGAAGCCGACAAAAGATGACTTGTATAATTCTCGGAGACATCTCTGCCTTCAATCTTTCAATTCCAGTTTGGTTTATATCATGCGTTTGCTTGGCTGTTTGGCTACCATGATGAATCTGTTGGCAGATAATGCTCACAGTATTTGCAAAGTTGGAAATCAGGATTCCAAACGGATGGTTCCTAAATGCCAAGAATAAATCTGAATTTCTGCCTTGCTTCCTTTAGAATGATACCTCTTCAACGTCTGATAAATAAACCCCTCTGCATTTTCATTTGGCTTCTGAAACAGTAAAGCTGGAGTTACTTCTGTCTGAATCCCCTGGAATTTACTTTTGAGTAGAGATGCAATGGATCAGGCACAAATTGCTTTGTGTTTGTGAGTGTGTTTGTAGGCACACGGTGTGTATACTTTCATCGGCTTGCCTCCGTGTGTGTTAATTTATTTTTAATTCAGTTGTTTGAAGATCATATTGGGTCTAGCTTATTTGTCTCTCTGAAGTTCTGATTCATTTTCAATGCCTAGAAGTGTCTTAAAAACTAGATATATATTTCCTTAAGAACAAATTTGGAGGCTAGGCCAAACTGGACATTGCCCCCCTCATGAATGTAGGTGAGTGACAAATCTCATCCTCTGTTTTTGTTAATTTTTTTTTTGGAATTCCATAACAAAATACAGGGGAGATGGTTGAATTTCTTAAATCTAAATATTGTGCTTACCTAGTATAGTTCATTGCTCGTACTAGTACGTAAGTGTAATGGGCGAGGTAAGGAGCGTTTGACTGAAATTACTGGAATGGTTCATCACATAGAACCACAACCCAGTTGGATCTATTTTGTATGAGGCCAAGGTATGCAATTCTCTACGGTTTTACTTAATGGCTTGCAATGGGACTTAGAGTAAAGGAAATTCATTTAAAGACAAGGGAAGGGAAGAAATGCATTTGATAACGGGAAGGAAACATATTTTGGAACATGATGTCCAAATGTTTTGTTGTGATCATGTTGGTTTTGTGCCTCTGAAGCAAACTCAAACCCCTTCAGATATAGTCACAGCAAAGTGCAAAATGTGATGCTGGGTGAATGGTGGTATCTATTCAGTGTCTCTATATTTTAACAGATCAGGTTTAGCCTTTAAAAACAACCAGATGTGCTACATGGCATGGCGTACATTTCCTCACTTGAAAACGGGGTTTTCTCGGATTAGGTTGTAGGTTTGAAATATTGCCCCAAGAGCTTTAGGAGAGAAGGTTAGAGTCAGATTTCTGAAGGCAGGAGAAGGTTCACAATTAAACTAATTAGGGAACATCTTGTAATAGCTGTAGAAGTCCTGTCTGATCTGTTTTATTTTTAATTTGGCCCAAGGAAGACAGAGGTATGCTGGGTTGGGTTCTTTGAAATAAATGTAAATAATAATAAAATTTGACACAACAGGTGACTGGGGGGGTGGGCTGTGTGCTGTGGTTCGTGGGGTCATAGAGATTCAGACACAACTTAACAACTAAATCACAACGAACATATTGAAGGCAAAGGACTTGTATTTTGCTCAGATGGGTGTGCAATTAAAACAGTGGCTCCCTTCTATAATTTGGTTGGTTCAAACCTTACATAGTGGGATAAAAAATGTTCATACACAGGTAACTTGTGGAGGCTTTGTAAAGTCAATTATTTTTATTGTGCTGTTTTAAGAGGATGAAAATGGCTTGACAGAACCCTAGTGAAATTGGGATACCATCAAGTCAAAAATTATTGAGTTGAATATGAACTGAGAATAAATTTCCTGCAATCCACTAAGCGAGGCTATTATGCGTCCAGATAAAGAAAGAAAGAAAGAGGGAAAGAAAGAAAGAAAGAAAGAAAGAAAGATAGATAGATAGATAGATAGATAGATAGATAATTGGATTGAGTCTGATTGGAATATAAACTGCTATTACTGTCAGGAAACTCCTTTGGAGTTTGATGCATGATCAACAACCAACATCTATAAGGTACTAATCATTTAAATATGGAAGAATGATAAGGAAAACCACACAAAAGCATTTCTACACAATTTCTTTCCCTCTGAGTGGGAACTGAAAAACAAAACATTGCTTTATGTACAAGATAACAGGATATTTCTGCACAGCTAAATAGCGCCATCTTCTGGGCAAATAAAAATCAAAACATTATATTTCTTCGTCTTTTGTTTCCTATCCCGCATCTCTGCTTTCCATGCTTCTCAAATCTTTTTCTGACTATGACTTAAAAGAAAAACCCCCAATATGTTCCGGTCTGTATATTCCACGAAGCAATCAGCATTTATTGCTTGTTCTGCTCCATTGATTGGTTTAAGATTTTCACTTATTTTTATTTTATTATTATTTTAGGCTTCTGATGCCAGCTCAGAAAAGTTGTTCAACACAAACAAAGGTAAGTTTACACACTTCCTTTCTCAGTTCTGTTTATTGTTCTACTTCTGTTACATCTTATAATTTTCATAATAAATCCTGTCTTTGACATTGGAGATTTGCTTCAGGGTTGTTTTTTTTAGGTTGCCGTTTGTGTTCTGAAACTCGGAAGAGAGAAACGGTGCTTAAAAAGGGGGAAAAACATTAAATATTATTCAGTAATATCTGATTTGCTAGGCTGTAAATTAATGGAAGTCCCCCAATTTTCGGAAACGTTTCAATGTGGCTGTTTTCTATCATGTTGCGCGATGGGTACAGATTTAAAAAAGAGCTGCTTTTGTATGTTAGGCAGTTATTGCTAAATGCTGTTTAGGGTTTATGCCGTGAGGATTATGCATGCAATCCTGTCTGTGGGAGCAGCTTTTTAAAAAGTCAATTAAAAAAACCACAACAACTCTGTATGCGACAATCTGCTGCAACATACTGTACAATTGGTTTCATTAATTCTTCCTGTGGGTGTGTTCTTTTAATGGTCATAACAAGAGGGTGTAGCTGGGTTTTCAGCAGTGGATTAATAAAAGTTATTCTGAGTGTCCTATTGTATCAATGGGATTTTCTGGATGTGTCTGGATGTACAGTGGTACCTCTGCTTACGAACTTAATTCATTCCGTGACCAGGTTCTTAAGTAGAAAACTTTGTAAGAAGAAGCAATTTTTCCCCATAGGACTCAATGTAAAAGCAATGCTTCCTCCCAGGAGATTCCTAGACAGGCTCCACGGAGGCTTTTCCCCACCTTTTCTGGCCCTGTTTCCTCCCAGGATATTCCTAGACAGGCTCCATGGAGGCTCTTCCCCACCTTTTCTGGCCCTGTTTCCTCCCAGGAGATTCATAGAGAGGCCCCACAGAGGCTTCTCCCTGCCTTTTCCGGTTACAGTTTTGGAGGCTCGGGTTTGTAAGCAGTGAAGGGCTACCAAATTTTTTATCACCACATTGTGGGCGTGGCTTATGCAGGACACCCTCCATTTTCTTTCAACATCTTTCAGTGCAAATTGGGTGGTCAGGGTTGAGCTCCATTTTCGCTACCCCACTGCATTCCTCCCGCCCCCATCTGGCAGTAACCCACCCCTGTTTGTAAGTGGGAAATGGTTCTTGAGAAGAGGCAAAAAAATCTTGAACACCCGGTTCTTATCTAGAAATGTTCTTAAGTAGAGGTGTTTTTAGGTAGAGGTACCACTGTATTTAGTAAATATAAATAGTTCTTGACTCAGAACCGTTCGTTCCACGATAGTTTACAATGGTGTTCAAAAAAAAAAGGTGACTTACGGGTTACAACCATCAAAAGAGGAAAATGGAGTGGGGATGAACTGAATTCACTTGACCTTGATTCATTTAACTCAGTGTTTCTCTGTTTTTTCCTGTTATGCCCCCCCCCCCCCCCCCCCGAGAAAGAAGTAAAGATTTTGTGCCCTCCCCAACTCTCTGCCGGGACAATTGTTTGTGATATTCAGCATGTTTTCATTGAAAAAAGCGTGACTGGGGGTGTAATGTGTTTAAGTGACGCCTTAATTTATTTGGCTTCATGCTGTCCGCTGCCAATATTTTTAGACGCAGTAAACATACCGGTCTTCCCTCATCTCCCACCGTATTCACAGTGAAGCCAAGCGCTACATAGGCTTCGTCATATTTCCTCATCTTAGCTTTTGGGAGTCTTATGTTTCTCTCATTATCTCCGTCTCTCTCCTCTTTTCTTTTCATCCCTGTTAAGTATTTTCCCATGGCGTCTCTTAAGGGTTTGTTATCTGCGCTTCATATCTCCTGCTCTGTGCTGTGTACTATTCTTTGGTGCAAAAAACACCTACTCCCTGCGGCAAAAAAAATCATGTTCCCCGGGGTCACATGTCCCCAGGCATCACTTTTGCCCCCCCCCCAGTGGGGTACCCCTCACTAGTCTTCGGAGAGTTTTCGGAGAGGGGCAGCATAGAATGCAGCTGCGAGAGCAATCATGGGTTTCCCCAAATATGTCCATGTTACACCAACACTCCGCAGTCTGCATTGGTTGTCGATCAGTTTCCGGTCACAATTCAAAGTGTTGGTTATGACCTATAAAGCCCTTCATGGCACCAGACCAGATTATCTCAGGGACCCGCCTTCTGCTGCACGAATCCCAGCGACCAGTTAGGTCCCACAGAGTGGGTCTTCTCCGGGTCCTGTCAACCAAACAATGCTGCTTGGTGGGACCCAGGGGAAGAGCCTTCTCTGTGGCGGCCCCGGCCCTCTGGAACCAATTCCCCCCAGAGATTAGAATTGCCCCCACCCACCCTCCTTGCCTTTCGGAAGCTACTTAAAACCCACCTCTGCTGCCAGGCATGGGGGAATTAAGACTTCTTCTCCCCCTAGGCTGCTACAACTGTATACATGGTATGTTTGTATGTATGTTTGTTTTTTATATATTAAGGGGTTTTTAATTGTTTTTAGTATTGGATTATTATTGTATGCTGTCTTGTTATTGCTGTTAGCCACCCCGAGTCTTCGAAGAGGGGCGGCATACAAATCCAATGAATGAATGAATGAATGAATGAATGAATGAATGAATGAATGAATAAATAAATATCTAATAAATTATTATTATTAATTATTATTTATTATTATTTGAGAAACACTGATTTAACTGCAGTGATTTGCTTAACAACCGTGGAAGAGGTTTTTAAAAAAGATTGTTAAATTGGACATGACAAACGCTTTATTTAGCAACTGAAATTCTGGTTTTATTTGTGGTCGTAACTCGAAGACTATCTGTATCGAGTTGGAAAGCGGAGAAGATCTTTATCGAAGATGAGCAGTTTTAAAGATTTAGAATCGGGTTGCTGTATCTTCATTTAATCTTCATTTTCTATCTCTTCTGCTTCACCGAGCCTCTTGTATTAAGTTGCTGTTTGGTTAAGCAGAGTATTTATAGAAGAACTTGGCATCTTATGAAGTCCAAAGACAGTTTCTAGGCAGGATTGATTAGAGACGGAAAGCCTGAGAAGAATTCAGATTTAGTGTTTAGCCTCTATAATTGAAAAAAAAAAACAAAAAACCAGGGGGTGAGGCATGAACTTATTTTAAATGCCTCCTTTGGCACTGTCTTTAAAGTCTAAATGGGGCTTAAGTTCTTGGCAGTATTTAACAAAAATGAATCAGCTGAAGAAAGAAGAATGCCACTCTGACTTTCAATGTTTAAAAAAGGCCCAAATACTTTTTGAATTAAAGTGAACGTCTAGTTGAAGTTCAATAAGAATGAAATTTGCTAGGATCTAGCACAGAGGTCTGCAAACATGGCAACCTTAAGACTTGTGGACTTCAACTCCCAGAATTCTCCAGCCAACATAGCTGAATTCTGAAAGTTGATGTCCACAAGTCTTAAATTTGCCAAGTTTGGAGACCTCTGATTCTAGAAAAAGTAGTTGGTTGCTGTCTTTTTTTTTTTTTTTTTGATGTGGGTTAGTTTTCAACTTTCTAGTCCAGCCTACAATTCTTAAAATTTCTGGTAAATTCCTTGCCAAGAACTATATAGTACAGAGGTACCTCTACTTAAGAACTTAATTTGTTCTGTGACCAGGTTCTTAGGTAGAAAAGTTTGTAAGTAGAAGCAATTTTTCCCATAGGAATCAGTGTAAAAGCAAATATTGTGTGTGATTGGGGAAACCACAGGGAGGATGGAGGCCCTGTTTCCTCCCAGGAGAGGATTTTATTTTATTTTATTTTATGTATTTTATTTTATTTAGTCCAATACATAATACACATTGAAGAGAATAGATATGTTATAACTAAAGAAACAAATAGAAGAAAAGATATAAAAGTATAGGTGAACAAATTCGAAAGGAAGAAAAGATAAATGAGATAAGGGGAGACAATTGGACAGGGGACGGAAGGCACATTGGTGCACTTATGTATGCCCCTTACTGACCTCTAAGGAACCTGGAGAGGTCAATTGTGGATAGTATAAGGAAAAAATGTTGGGGCTTAGGGGTTGTTGACACTACTGAGTCAGGTAATGAGTTCCACGCTTCGACAACTCGGTTGCTGAAGTCATATTTTTTACAGTCAAGTTTGGAGCGGTTAATATTAAGTTTGAATCTGTTGCGTGCTCTTGTGTTGTTGCAGTTGAAGCTGAAGTAGTCATTGACAGGTAGAACATTGCAGCATATGATCTTGTGGGCAATACTTAGATCGTGTTTTAGGCATCGTAGTTCTAAGCTTTCAAGACCAAGGATTGATAGTCTGCTTTCGTAGGGTATTCTGTTTCGAGTGGAGGAGTGAATGGCTCTTCTGGTGAAGTATCTCTGGACATTTTCAAGGGTGTTGATGTCCGAGATGTGGTATGGGTTCCAGACAGGTGAACTGTATTCAAGGATGGGTCTGGCAAAAGTTTTGTAGGCTCTGGTGAGTAGTCTGAGATTGCCAGAGCAGAAGCTACGTAGGATCAAGTTAACAACTCTAGAAGCCTTTTTGGCGATATTGTTGCAGTGGGCTTTGGCAAATCATGGTTTACATCTTTAGTTGCAGTTGGCATAGCTAAACTAACATTTTTACATGCTCTCTGTACTTTGGAGAATAGATTGTTGTCTCCTCTTTGTGACAGACCCTCAAATATTGGAGGACTGATATTATGTCATCCCTAGTTATGATAGACACACTATCCTCCCCCTTTGTTACGGGTCATATATGCGATACATGTAGAAAAGGGGCAGGGTTTCATTTATAAAGTTATGGCTGCTGTCTCGACTTTCTTTTAAACTTCATTTTGCAGATGATTGTTCTACGCTGAAGAGGAAGTTAAATTCACTAGTTTAATTGGCACTTTTAAATTTTAAGGTTCTGTGTTCAGATAACAAGGTGAATAAGACTAGATTAAGATCTAGCAAATGCTAAGCTTCATTAGCTGTGATGTTGGTTTGTTTTTTTGGGGGGTGTGGATGAGTGTTTTATGGTTTGTTTTGTTGCATGAACCCAACCTGTCTAGCTGTTCATGTTTTGCAACCTGGACATCTTCCAGTATGGACTTTCAGTTTCAAAAATTCTCAGCAATGGTCCCGACTGGAGAATTATGAGTGTTGAAGTCCAAATTTATCTGAATTATCTGAAGCTGATATGTGATTTGTGTATTGTACAAACCAAGAACATGAATTACTTCAGTAACTGGATAAGGTACGATATGTAATATAAATGCAACATGCTGGGTAATTTGGAA
This sequence comes from Erythrolamprus reginae, assembly GCF_031021105.1. Taxonomy (NCBI): domain Eukaryota; kingdom Metazoa; phylum Chordata; class Lepidosauria; order Squamata; family Dipsadidae; genus Erythrolamprus; species Erythrolamprus reginae. The sequence continues at coordinate 408,408,411 of NC_091950.1, forward strand.
TTAACATTCAATTTTAATTCTAGTTGAATTTAATTAAGGTTTAATTTAATACAGTTGCTTTAATTACTCTTCCAGTATTTGATAATTTCCCTCTTCTGTCTTCTTAACAATTTTGGGAACAATGACTTAAACATTTTTGGATCACTTTGTGGCCACAAGTAATGAACATTGGGCATAGGTATTTCTTAGTTATTTATTACATTTAGAATAGAATAGAATAGAATAGACAGTAGAACTTCATTAAAACAGTAAATAAGCATAAAACATTCATTAATATAAGTACCATAAAATAACCCTAGAGGTATAAATGTGTACATGTATTGTTTTGTTTTGTATAGTTTTTTACTTGTTTGTTTTTCTTTTGTTTTTAAAGTTTATAAATTAATTAAAAATATTTTTTAAAAGAATAGAATAGAATTTTTATACCCCGTTTTTCTTTCCAATATGTATGATAGAATTTGCTTTCCCAAACATCCAGTGCCATAAATGTTCCTGAAAAAAAGTTATTACAGTATTTGCCTTTAGTGGCTTTGAATCATCTTGACCTCTAGCAACTACTTAGACAAGTCTTGGCAAAATTTTCAGAAGGGGGTTGCCCTGGCCAACTTCCTAGCTTTGAGAGAGAAGGATTGACTCAAAGTTACCCAGCTGGTTTCTGTGCCTAAGGCAGGATTAGATTAGATTAGTCTCTTGATTCATAGCCTGGTGCCTTCAGCCACTATACCAACTTCTCTTAAGACTAACTGACCTCAAATCAACCAGAGAACGTTTGTGATTGAGGAGGGATTTGAACCCGGATCTCCCTGGTGCTAGTTCAACACTTAATCACTATGCCCCCATAGTGATTAACTCCTTTGAATTTCTATAGAAAACTGAGCATCTTATATAGTGCTTTGAAGTAAATAAATATTACACTAAGTATATGCCGTATTTTTCGGAGTATAAGATGCACCTTTTCCCTCCGTAAAACAGAATGAAAATTGGGTGTGCCTTATACTCTGAATCTAGCTTTTTTTTTTCATCCCTAGCGATCTTCCCATCTCTTACCATGCAGGCTTTTTCATTGTTACTCTCTCTGAAGCATGTTTTTCCAGCCCTACGTTTTTGCAGACTTTTTTCCATTGTTCTACTTGCTCCAAATAAGTCTCTTCCCAGCCCTAACAAAGTGCTTACAGAGTCTTTCCAGCTTGCTGGCTCTTTCATTGTTACTCTCTCCAAATAAGTTTTTTTTTTTAAGCCCTAAAGCTAAAGATGACCAGACTATGGACACTAACCAGATGAATACCTGGTAGGGAGATTTTTTCCCCTAATTGATCCCCCAAAACTAAGATGTATCTTATACTCCAATGTGTCTTATACTTCGAAAAATACGAAAGTCTTTAAATAAGTGCATATCTCTTTACATACTTACTTACCTTTAACAACTGGGTTAAATGAACTAGTGGTTTAATGCAATGCAGGACATAGTCGTAGATTATGATTTTTAATTTTCTTTCGTTCAAAGATTCATTAGTTACTTTGATATTTTCCATTAGCGTGTGTTGGAATTTGCTTCCCAGTTTCTAAAACGTTTTGTCCCCTGGCAAAAGAGACTTTCGTAGCTCCTCCTCAATCTCAGGTTATTTCAGTATCTACAGAATTTCAAGTTTCTTTTGGAGATATTTTGGAGCTTATTTTATTGCCAAAGATGGCCAGCGATTTTCCAATAATTAACACCAGTGATGTAATTCTTGTAGGAGTTTCTGGTTACGCGGATTTGTGAGCTGGCTGTCATATTCAATCCTCGGAACATGATTTTGCACTTGTGGTTTAACAGCGGGGATATCTGTTTCGGTTTCTTGCCTCTTGTTCTCCAATTTATGGAATATGGAAAATCTACCACATTGGCATTCATCTGCCATAAGAACTAAGATCTGAAAAACAGAGCTTTTCTTTGGTCATTAGCAATTACGTGTGATTATCCAAGATCTGAGTAAACTTGCAGGCCTGAAGTTCATGTAGAGGTAATCCTTGATTTAATGACTGTTCAAAGTTACGACAACATTGGATAAAGTGACTCACAGCGGGCGTTCGTGGGGTTTGTGGAATCCTAGAACAGCGGTCCTCAACCTTTTGGGCATCAGGGACCAATTCCGTGGGGAGAGGTTTTTCCATGGACCAGAGACAATGTGGTTTCACATGTTGACTCCATCCCACAAATGGGACTTCCCTTGTTTGCATGAACCTGTTTCTGGCATGCTGTGGCTTGGTATCGGTCCACAGACAGAGGGCATTTATTTATTTGAAATATGTGGCTGTCCACCTCATAACTGTGATTCAGGGCAATGTTCAAGGATTAAAACAGTAACTACAAACAATGTATCATCATGTACGAGATCAACAACTCATCCAAAACCTAGAAACCACAGCAGAAGAAGCAGCTCTTTGATGCTTTGTGAAAAGCTAAACAGGCTTATGAACCATCCACATCTTCATGAGACCAAACCCAGCTGATGTGCTGATTCATTGTGACTGCTGTAGTAAAAACTCTGTGTTTGATGATAGATTATGTGTTTGAAAGCTGTACAAGTAGGGCTCGTAGTCCTGATTATGTATTCAGAATTATTGACTGATTTGACTGTGTATGACTGGACTATTTAACTTGATAACGATATTTGGTAAAGTAAATATTATTGTATATATTTTAATGTATCTGGTTTGTATCACTGAACCATTATTCATATCTACTGACCATAGTTCCCTCTAAGCTGAGCAGTGAGCAATGGCTCACTTAAAAATCATCATCAACTCAGAGTTTTTCAAACCTGCCCAGAAGCCGAGAGGGAAAGAGTGAGAAGGAAAGAGTGCCGCCCAGTCCCGAAGGGACTGCTGCTCAGACACTATACTTTTCTGCCCACCCCCCAAAAAAATTAGAGGGAACACTGCTACTGACTATCTGCTGGATATCCATTAGAATTCCATGTTTCCTTTGCATATGTGTATCCTTGATAACTCAGAGGTCACTCTGCATACTCTTTAAGAATATAAGGCAGGGGTCGTCAACCTTAAACACTCAAAGAGCCATTTGGATCCGTTTCCCACAGAAAAGAAAAGACCGGGAGCCACAAAACTCTTCCCATGCCTGACTATTTCCTGAGTTGAATTAAATGTTCTGTTTTTCTTATGAATTTTTTTCTTTTCTTGTATTTATCCATGGTTAGCCTACCAGGGGTCAAAAAGCTCAATAAATCACATGCCAATGGGTATCACACATTGGCCATCATGACCCATATTTTGAGTGATGGGAGTCACAGCAGAGGAATGAAAGAGCCACATGCAGCTCCAGAGCTGCGGGTTGCTGATCCCTGGTATAAGGTCTGCTTTGGGCAGGGGCTTGGATTAGAAGATCTCCATCATCCTTTCCAACACTATGAGTTTATGATTCTCTTTGTCGGACCACCTTTCCCATCCTACCAGATCAGATAAGTGGGAAGGTGCTGTTAAAGCTCTTTCCCTTAAATCAGTGCTTCTTAAATAGTGGGGCAGGCACCCCTGGGGGGGCACAGAGCAATGCTGGGGGGGGCGTGACCCCAGGGATATGGCTCTGTGTGCCACCTGTGGCACCCGTGCCATAGCGCCATCACTAATATAGAGTCTCCTACTGGAGTAGGGGTTTGGAGTAGAACCTCCAGGTTCCCTTCCAATGCCGTTCTTCTATGTTCTGTGTTCTAGTTTTGGATCGGTTCCTCTTTCCCAGCCCCAACTTCAGTGGGGTTAGTGCAAAGATGGGCTACCACAATTTTTACTACCACACTGTGGGCATAGCTTATGCATTTTGTTTCAACATATTTCAGTGCAAATTGAGGGTAGAGCTCCATTTTCGCTACCCCATTGCATTCCCCCCCCGTCCGGGCAGTAGCCCACCCCTGATAATCTACTATATAAAGTGTATGTACACACATGGACACACAGCTCTTCTAAAATTATACTTATTCAACCTCGTTTACTGTGATAGGAAAAACCTACCAAGAGCCCAGAAGGGAAAAACAGAAAAAAAATCAAAATTTTGCTACCGGTACTGTGTACCTGCCAAAAATTTGTTACCGGTACTGCGTACCTGACCGTACCCGTAGGAGCCCATCACTGGGTTATTATTATTATTTATTATTATTTATTGGATTTGTATGCCGCCCCTCTCCGTAGACTCCGGGCGGCTAACAACAGTAATAAAAAAACATCATGTAAATCCAATACTAAAAACAATTAAAAAACCCTTATTGTAAAACTAAACATCCATACAAACAAACATACCATGCATAAATTGTAACAGCCTAGGGGGAAAGAATATTGCAGTTCCCCCATACCTGACGGCAGAGGTGGGTTTTAAGGAGCTTACGAAAGGCAAGGAGGGTGGGGGCAATTCTAATCTCTGGGGGGAGTTGATTCCAGAGGGCCGGGGCCGCCACAGAGAAGGCTTTTCCCCTGGGCCCCGCCAAGCGACATTGTTTTATTGACAGGACCCGGAGAAAGCCCACTCTGTGGGACCTAACCAGTCGCTGGGATTCGTGCGGCAGAAGGCGGTCTCATAGATACCCTGGTCCGGTGCCATGAAGGGCTTTATAGGTGATGACCAACACTTTGAATTGTGACCGGAAACTGATCGGCAACCAACGCAGACTGCGGAGTTAGTGGTTAAGACATTGGACTGTAATCACGGAAAGGCTGCTTTTGGATAGATCCGTCTCCCCGTTTCTTTCCTCCTATTTCTCCCCCCTCCCTCATTTCAGAAATAGATTCAAGATCTACAGTATGTGAAGCTTGCTCATTAGTCCTGTAAGCCCCTGGGAATTACACCGCGTCTTCCCAAAAGCCTTTGATGTATATTGGATTATATCTATTTTTAATTGTGGTAGTAGACCACAAGCCCTGCTTTACGCATTAGCATCTCTTTGAAGCTCCCAACTCTGGGATTTTCCTCTCCCTACTTTATTGTTGGCTGGGGTTTTTTTAAAAAAAATTAATTTATTCTTTTTTTAAAAAAAAAGTGGGCGTGCAAACAGGAACACATTCTTCTCTTGATGGACACTAATACATTTCTCCTTATGTGAGGTCAAAACTGGGTAAGGCACAGTGGGGAGCGGAGAGCTAACATGGGGCAAATGTTTCTTTGGGGAGCTGAGTTGACAAGTCTTTCATCTTTTCAAGGAGATCCAATTGACATGGGAGCCAATCTTGGAGACCCAAGATTCCTGACAAGGGGTTCGTAGACAAAAGAGATGAAGGCCTTTTAGATACAGGCTGCTGACGGATTGTAAATAGAAACTTCTGCTTTTCGGCTTCCCCTCTTCCTTTTTGGTTGTGTTCTTTTTAACCAAAACAGGGCTTCCAACCTTCCTAGTTCTTACAGTTCATCTGCCTGGAACCCACACCGCATTTCAGACATAAACACTTTAGAAAATGTCCAGAGATTCTTTACTAGAAGAGCCCTCCACTTCTCCAATCGCAACAGACTTACCACCGGTGATGGGCTATGAGCTGGAACGGCGGGAATAATAAATAAGTTAATAATAATAATAATAATAATAATAATAATAATAATAATAATAATAATATTTTTAAAATTTATTTATTTATTTTTATTTATTTATTTATTTATTTATTGGATTTGTATTCCGCCCCTCTCCGCTGTTTGGGGGACTTGGTTCCAAAGGGTCGGGGCCGCCACAAAGAAGGCTCTTCCACTGGGTCCCGCCAAATGACATTGTTTAGTTGACGGGACCCGGAGAAGGCCCACTCTGTGGGATCTAGCTGGTTGCTGGGATTCGTGCAGCAGAAGGCGGTCCCTGAGATAATTTGGTCCAGTGCCATGAAGGGCTTTATAGGTCATAACCAACACTTTGAATTGTGACCGGAAACTGATCGGCAACCAATGCAGACTGCGGAGTGTTGGTGTAACATGCGCATATTTGGGAAAGCCCATGACTGCTCTCGCAGCTGCATTCTGCACGATCTGAAGTTTCTGAACACTTTTCAAAGGTAGCCCCATGTAGGGAGTATTACAGTAGTCGAACCTCGAGGTGATGAGGGCATGAGTGACTGTGAGCAGTGACTCCCGGTCCAAATAGGGCCGCAAGTGGTGCACCAGGCGAACCTGGGCAAACGTCCCCCTTGCCACAGCTGAAAGATGTTTCTCTAATGTGAGCTGTGAATCGAGGAGGACGCCCAAGTTGCGAACCCTCTCTGAGGGGGTCAATAACTCCCCCCCCCAAGGTGATGGATGGACAGATAGAATTGTCCTTGGGAGGCAAAACCCACAGCCACTTCCGGCACATCACTTCCACTGCTTCGCTGACTGGACAAGGGGTGGAGATGTAGAGCTGGATATCATCTGCATACTGATGATACCTCACCCCATGCCCTTGGATGATCTCACCCAGCAGTTTCATGTAGATATTAAATAGCAGGGGGGAGAGGACTGACCCCTGAGGTACCCCACAAGGGAGTGACCTAGAGTTCGACCTCTGACCCCCCACTAACACCGACTGCGACCGACCGGAGAGGTAAGAGGAGAACCACTGAAGAACAGTGCCTCCCACTCCCAACCCCTACAGCCGGAGCAGAAGGATACCATGGTCGATGGTATCGAAAGCCGCTGAGAGTTCAAGAAGCAGCAGGACAGAGGATAAACCCCTGTCCTGGGCCCGCCAGAGATCATCCATCAGCGCGACCAAAGCCTAACCCCCAAAACTTTACCTTCACACTATCCACTGTTGACCTCACCCGATTCCTAAGAGGCCAGTAAATGACATGCATAAGTGCACCAGTGTGCCTACCGTCTCCTGTCCTAATGTTTCTCTCTTATTAGTATCATTTATATAAGCATTGTTATATCTTTGCATACTACCAATACGTACGTAAGCAAGCAAGCAAGCAAGCAAACAAACAAACAAACAAACAAACAAACAAATAAATAAATAGTTTGTTTACTTACTTGGTTGGATTGGTTGCATCCATTTGGTCCTGAATAGCCTTTTCCCTGACAGGGATCTCTTTCTTCCCTTTGGCTGCAGGGTTTCTTTCCCATGAAAAGCTTAAGGGTTTCTTTTGTGTTGCCTAAAGTCAACAGAGGTTTTTTTTCTCTCTCTCAAGTTTTTTTTCCCTTTGCTTGGGAAGCTGTCGGGCACATAAGGGGTTGTTTTGTTTTGTTGTTTAAGTCCATGGCGGATCTGCCTCCTTCTGCCCCCTGATTTCCATCCCAATGGACTGAGGGATGGTGTTTTTTTTTTCCCTCCTGCCCTCCTGAGAATCTCGGGGCCATATGGTAATTTCAGGGGTGACTTATGAATAGCTAGCTAAGGATCAGGGTGGAATTCAGGTGCTTCAAAAAGCTAAGAACAGAATAGAATTCTTTATTGGCCAAGTGTGATTGGACACACAAGGAATTTGTCTTAGTGCAGATGCTCTCAGTGTACATAAAAGAAAATATGCATTTGTCAAGAATCATGAGGTACAGCACTTAATGATTGTCATGGGAGTCAAATAAGGAAACAATATTAATAAAAATCTTAAGGATTCAAGCGACAAGTTACAGTCATAAGTGGGAGGAAATGGGTGATAAGAATAATGAAAAAAATCTAGTAGTAATACTGTAGTAGTAGTGCACACTTAGTAAATAGTTTGACAGTGTTGAGGGAATTATTTGTTTAGCAGAGTAATGGCTGGGGAAAAAATATACTTGTGTCTAGTTTTTTTGGTGCATAGTGCCCTGTAGAGATGTTTTTTAGGGTAGACGTTGAAACAGTTTATGTCCAGAATGCGAGGGGTCAGTAAATATTTTCACAGCCCTCTTTTTGACTCGTGCAGTATACAGGTCCATTAAGGCAGGTTGCCAGCAATTGTTTGTTCTGCAATTCTGATTATCCTCTGAAGTCGGTGTTGGTCTTGTTGAGCAGACTGCTGTTTTCTAGTAGGGCAGGGTACATGGAAGGAGTAGAAAAGAATAAAATAACTTAGAAGGGAAGAGTTCTGCTGGAAAGGGTTTAAATCCCAATTGCTTAATATCAGAAAACAAATCTATGTTGATATTGGCAATTGTCTCCAGGAAATCCAGAACAATAGAAGGTTGAAGATTCTATGAGTCTATGCCAGTATTGGGTTGTACTGGTATGGATAAGCATGGCACACCAGTAGTGAACGTTGCTCTGTGTGCGCAGCTTCTATTCTCCTGCATGTGTGCGCAGCATCCTAGCATGTTTTTGCTTTTGCGCATGAAGCAAAATCTCATGAGGGGATGCATGCAAGAGAGTGATTTTGGTGGGGGGGTTTGCTTCTGCGCATGTGCAGAAACATAAATGCATTGGGATGCGCATAGGTGCATGCAAGAGAAGCAAAGCTGCATGCACAGTGCACCATTAGTGGCGGGAATGGGAATCCACTCCGGTCTGTGCCAAAAATGCGTACAACCATGAGGCTTGAAGGGACTTTGGAGGTCTTTTAGTTCAACCCCCTACTCATGGTGCAAAAGTCTTATATCAGTGATTGATTGATTGATTGATTGATTGATTGATTGTTAGAGTTGAAAGGGACCATGAAGGCTATCGAGTTCAACCCCCTGCCCAAGCATGAACCCTATAGCACACCAGTCAAGTGGCAGTTCAATCTTCTCTTAAAAATGTTCAGAGTGTTGGAGTTCACAACGTCTGCTGGTAGGTTGTTCCATTGGTTGATCGCTCTGACCGTCAGGAAGTTCCTCCTTATCTCCATGTTGAATCTCTCCTTGGTCAGCTTCCAGCCATTGTTCCTCGTCCGGCCCTCTGGTGCCCTGGAGAATAAAGTGATCCCCTCCTCTCTGTGACATCCCCTCGTAAACTTGTAGACTGCTGTCATGTCCGCTCTGGCCCTCCTTTTCTCTAGGCTATCCATGCCCAGTTCCCTCAGTCTCCCTTCATAAGTCTTGGTTTCCAATCCCTTAATCATCTTGGTTGCTCTTTTTTGCACTTTCTCCAGAGTTTCAATGTCTCTTTTGAAGTGTGGTGACCAGAACTGAATACAGTACTCCAGGTGTGGTCGGACCAGGGCGTAGTAGAGTGGTATTAAGACTTCCCTGGTCTTGGAGTGTATTCCCCTGTTGATGCAGCTTGGGATTGTGTTGGCTTTTTTAGCTGCTGCTGCACATTGTTGGCTCATGTTTAGCTGACTGTCCACCAAGACTCCAAGGTCTCTTTCGCAGTCGCTACTGCTAAGAGGGGTTTCTCCCAGGTTGTATGTGTGTCCAGGGTTTTTTCTGCCTAGGTGAAGGACTTTGCTCTTGTCAATGGCAAACCTTTTTTTCTTTGGGTGCTGAAAGAGCATGTATGTGTGCTCTTGCACATATGCAAGTGACCACACTCATAATTCAATGCCTGGGGAGGGCAAAAACAGCTTCCCCTATCTCCTGGAGGACCTCTGGAGCCCGGAAATGGCTTGTTTCCCAACTTCTGGTGGGCCCAGTAGGCTTGTGTTTCGCCCTCCCCAGGCTCCAAAGGCTTCCCTCATGTTTCTCCCTCCCCCATTCCCCCAGAGGCTCTCTGGAAGCCAAAAAAACCCCTCCCAGAGCCTCTGTGCAAGCCAAAAATCAGCTGGCCAGCACACACATGCACGTTAGAGCTTGTTCCAATATCTCAGGGGTTGCCACAAAGAAGAGGGAGCCAACCTATTCTCCAGAACTTCTGAAGGTAGAATAGGAAGCAATGGGTGAAAACTAAACAAGGAGAGAAGCAACTTAGAACTAAGGAGAAATTTCCGGACAATCAGAAGTGGTCAATGCTCCAACACTGAAAGTTTTTAAGAAGATGTTGGATAATCATCTGTCTGAAGTAGTGTAGGGTTTCCTGCCTAAGCAGGGGGTTGGACTAGAAGACCTCCAAGGTTCCTTCCAATTCTGTTATTCTATTTTGTTCTAATCAATATTCAGAGAGCGACTACACTCTTTCTCTCTTTAGGCCTCTGCCTGATCACTTAAACATATGCCTGCTTTGGAGGATCAAGGCTGCATCCCTCCAGGTGTTGCTAAGCCCCTCCGTATGGCAGCTCTAAACAACATGAGCAGCAAAGGGATACTGGGAATTGCTGTTCAGCGACATGTGGAAAGTCATTGGTTTCCCACCTCCAGTGAAAACATTGGCTTTGCTCTAGTTTAATTTGTATTGCCTACAGTCAATGGTCTCCAACCAGGAGCTTTGAAGATTCCTCTCTGGTGATTGACTATGCCAGTTGACTAGAGTATGCAGTTTTAAACTTTTGGAAGAAATGGGATGATAATTCCTTCTTCTTCTTCTTCTTCTTCTTCTTCTTCTTCTTCTTCTTCTTCTTCTTCTTCTTCTTCTTCTTCCTCTTCCTCCTCCTCCTCTTCTTCTTCTTCTTCTTCTTCCTCTTCTTCTTCTCCTCCTTCTTCTTCCTCATCCTCTTCCCTTCTTTTCTTCTCCTCCTCCGTATCCTAAAGTCCCCTAAGAGTCTTTGTTGCTCTCCTCTGCACTCTTTCTAGAGTCTCAACATCTTTTTTATATCATGGCAACTATGATGATGATTCCAGTATTACCTGTGTATCAAATATCATTTAGCTAAAGTAATTTGCAATGCCTGAGATACCAGTGTCAAATCAAATTAGTTTTAATCCAGTTAGGTCTGTTGCACAAACCCTTGTCACAAATTCCACAATTACTATGTAGGTTTTCCATGAATCCACATTTTTCCCATGGAAAGCTGGTACTTGTCAAATGCATGACATCCTTCCCTCCTCCCTGGGGTACAATTGAGTTCAAGTGTGGTGTATTGGGCCCAACTGAAATAAACACTTTTCAACTTTGCCGACAGTTAAGTGCCAGAAAAGCTCCTGCATTTTAAATGAGTAACTGGATAGTAGGCTCTTCAACTGACAGCTCCATTCTCTGTTGGCTGAAAGGTTCAATCTGTTGTGTTAATGCTGAAATTTCCTCTTGGCTAAGGGGCTTTTTGTTGGGGCTTTTTAATGTTTAGATGTGTTTACAGAAATCTAAACTTTATGAATCCATTTGCAGCTGTATAAGACCATGCTTAGATGCCTCATCGGTTTGCAAAGTAGGGAATTTTGCATTGCACAGAAATAATAGTTTTGCTCTTGCTAAGTTGGTCCTATCTTTAGATAAAGGTCTTTCTCACTAGGAGAAAATTCTAGTTGTTTGAAGTGCTGTTTTTTTTTTTCTTGGTACGTTTTCTTCCCACTGACTATTAAAATAGAAATTGCTTTGAGGAAAGAAGAACATGGCACTCACAGTTACATAGATGGAGATAGCTTTTTTTGGCTTATTTATTTGTTCATCCATCCATCCATCCATCCATCCATCCATCCATCCATTCATTCAGTATTTATTTGACTTCTATGCCACCAATCCTGAAGGATTCCGGGCGGCTTACAATAATAACAGAAATACAAATAGATACAGAGCAATAAAAGAAGTCGAATATAATCTAAAACTATAAAATCCCGTATTAAAAAGAAACCCATTGATTATAAAGCAGTCATAATCCCATCATACATACCGTTCATAAAGTGTGGCCCTGTCAGTTGTTAGTTCATGGCTCCCCAGGCCTGCCGGCAAAGCCAGGTCTTCATGGCCTTATGGAAAGCCACTATGGTGGGAGCAGTGTGGGCATCAGGGGGTAGTTGGTTCCATAGAGTTGGGGCAGCCACAGAGAAGGCCCTTCCCCGTGGTCGTGTCAACCTGCATTGCTTCATCGATGGGACCCAGAGGAGGCCAACTCTGTGTGCTCTTATAGGTCTCTAGGAGGTATGAGACAAGAGGCAGCCCTGTAAATAGTCTGGCCCTGAGCCATATAGGGCTTTATAGGTAATAATCAACACCTTATGTTGACTAAGGGCTAACCAGAAGATATATTTGTGACCTAACTACACTAAGGCAGGGGTGTGAATCCAGCAGGTTCTGAGAGGTTCTGCAGAAGCAGTAGCAGAAATTTTGATTAGTTCAGAGAACCTGCAAATACCACCTCTGGGCCCAAAGTAGGGTAGGAATGGAGCTTTTGCAATATCTTTCTCCTGCCTCACCCAGCAAGCTACACCAGTAGTAAAAGAAAATATAGATTTCCCCACTCTACTAAGGCTATGTATACCATAAAAGACCATGTACAATTGTGGCCTGGGCGACAAATAATAATATACACTGTCATTGTATGTAGAGATGGAATTAGCTTTAATCTCGATTTTCTTACTATTGGGATTAATAGGGATTTTAGGCAGCTAACTAATACAGGCAGTCCTTGGCTTACGACCGCAATTGAGCCCCAAACCCCTCTTGCTAAATGAGATACAGGGGTACCTCTACCTACAAACGCCTCTACTTACGAACTTTTCTAGATAAGAACCAGGTGTTCAATACTTTTTTGCCTCTTCTCAAGAACCATTTTCCACTTAGAAACCCGAGCCTCCAAAACTATAACCGGAAAAGGCAGGGAGATGCCTCCATGGGGCCTCTCTAGGAATCTCCAGGGAGGAAACAGGGCCAGAAAAGGTGGGGAAAAGCCTCCGTGGAGCCTCTCTAGGAATCTCCAAGGAGGAAACAGGGCCGGAAAAGGCGGGGAGAAGCCTCCATGGGGCCTCTCTACAAATCTTCTGGGAGGAAACAGGGCCTGCACTCTCCCTGTGGTTTCCCTAATCACACACATGATTTGCTTTTATATTTATATGGGAAAAATTGCTATTTCTTACAAACTTTTCTACTTAAGAACCTGTGTCAGGGAATGAATTAAGTTTGTAAGTAGAGGTACCACTGTATTTGTTATGTGACTTTTGCCCTTTTTATGACTTTCCTTGCCATTGTTGTTCAGTGAATCATTGCAGTTGTTAGTAACACAGTTGTTAAGTGAATCTGGCTTCCCCATTGACTTTGTTTGTCAGAAGATTGCATAAGGGGATCACATGACCCCCCAGAACATTGCAATCACCATAAAATGAGTCAGGTGCTGAGCATCTAAATTTTCATCTATAAGATCACGGGATGCTGCAAATGTCGAAAATGATCACTTTTTCAGTGCTGGTGTAACATTGAATGGTCACTAAATGAACTGTTGTAAGTTGAGGTTTACCTGTACATTTCTACAGCATAAGCTCATCAATAGCAATAGCATTTATTTATTTGTTTGTTTGTTTGTTTGTTTGTTTGTTTGTTTGTTTGTTTGTTGATTGATTGATTGATTGATTGATTGATTGATTGGATTTGTATGCCGCCCCTCTCCAGAGACTCGGGGCGGCTAACAGCGACAATAAAACAGTGTACTTTAGACTTGTATACCACTTCACAGTGCTTTACAGCCCTCTCTAAGTGGTTTGCGGAATCAGCATATTGTCCCCAACAATGTGTCTCCTCATTCTACCCACCTCGGAAGGATGGAAGGCTGAGTCAACCTTGAGCCGGTGGTGAGATTTGAATTGCCGAACTACAGCTAACAGTTAGCTGAAGTAGCATGTAGTGCTGCACTCTAACCAATGTGCCACCCCCAGCTCATTAAGTAGAGCTTCCAAGATGACAACCCTCTTATAGGTAAGAAAGTGAGGACAAATAAAGGGAAACATTTCTTCACTCATAAATTGGATTATGGAATTCACTTCCAGAAGAGGTTGTGACAGCTGTCAACCTGGATAGTTTCAAGGCAGGATTAGACAGATTCATGGATGCCAAGTGTATCGGTGGTTATTGAAACGGATGTCCATGTGCCACCTCTATGTTGGTTGAGGCAGGCAGGATTCCCTTGGGTACCATTTGTTGGGGGTCTAGGGCAAGGGAGGGTCTTGCCTTATCTTTCTGCTCAAGATCCCCATGGACAATTGGTGGGCCACTGTGTGACACAGAATGCTGGACTCGATGGGCTTTGGCCCGATTCAGCATGGCTCTTCTTATGTTGTTATGTTCTTATCTTCTTTCTTTCCTGTTGTGATTAGTCCCAGGAAGATGGTGGATGGGCTTCTGCCTTTGAACCCTAACAATATCTTACTTCTTTATTGGTCAGGTGTGATTGATCAGGACAAACACAAGGAATTTGTCTCAGGTGGCATAAGCTCTCAGTGTACATAGAAGCAATAAGTGATAATCGTAATCATAAGATGCAATCATCATAAATCATAGATACAACACTCAATGGTAGTCATAGGAGACTAACGCAATCAACATAAATAAATCATAATAGGATACTAAATAAAGTAATCATCATAAATCATGAGTTACAACAGGAAGTTATAGTCATGAGAACCTAAGGAAATAGGACAGATGAGAAGATAATAAGTAATATTTTATATTATAACTTAATCTAATCATTGCATTACATTGCATTACATTACATTGTAAACAAGTTGCAATCATTACCTTGGAACATAAAGGAGCTGTGAAGATTTCATAGCCAAATGTTGTTATGGATAACTATAAAGTAATCCAACTCCTTTACGTAGCCATCGTTTTGAGTTAGAGACTTTGGCCTGCCACAAACAGAAAAGTATTGTGGGAAGTGGGGAGGGATGGTCACATGAGAGGGAAAGATACTAGACACAGCTAATTCTTTCCAGTGATTCAAGGTCTTCCTTTGTTCAGCACCAGCCGGAAGTACAGGGGAGGATCGTGGAGGTTGAGAGAACCGGAGTGGTCCATGCGATGAACCCTGTGGGTGTGCAGACAAGGGATGAACCTTAACCTGGGTGGAGAACTGTAGGAAAAGATATTATCAGGATGTCTACAGTTCATAACCAACATGGCTCTATTAATGAGGTTAGTTGGTGGAAAGATCAGAAGCAACATGAGAAAATATTATTTTACTGAAAGAGTAGTAGATGCTTGGAACAAACTTCCAGCAGACATGGTTGGTAAATCCACAGTAACTGAATTTAAACATGCCTGAGATAAACATATTTCCATCCTAAGATAAAATACAGGAAATAGTATAAGGGCAGACTAGATGGACCATGAGGTCTTTTTCTGCCGTCAATCTTCTATGTTTCTAAGTTTCTAATAAATGGGAACTTGGAAGAAGGCCAAGGTTTGGACTCTGATTTATTTCTCGGACGTTATTTGGAACCCTGAAAATATCCTTGACTGGTGACTGGTTGCCTAGAGACGCAATTTCTAAGTTTCAATGGCCAGCTACACACACACACACACACACACCAACCAACTCTATTGTGGTCATGTAACTGTATTTTGTATGCTTGGCTAATGGCCTGGATTTATGGCTTTTTGCAGCTTCCTGTAGTCAGGCGACCTCAATATATGACATTGTCACTGGGAGTTGGCACTTGCTTCTGGTTTCTTGCAAAAACCGGCCCAGAGCAAGCAATGGGTACATTTAGTAAGCATGGTGTTTGCTTGAAAACTGGTGAATGCTTTAGAAACATAGAAACATAGAAGACTGACGGCAGAAAAAGACCTCATGGTCTATCTAGTCTGCCCTTATACTATTTCCTGTATTTTATCTCAGGATGGATATATGTTTATCCCAGGCATGTTTAAATTTCAGTTACTGTGGATTTACCAACCACATCTGCTGGATATTTGTTCCAAGCACCTACTACTCTTTCAGTAAAATAATATTTTATCACATTGCTTTTGATCTTTCCCCCAACTAACCTCAGATTGTGCCCCCTTGTTCTTGTGTTCACTTTCCTATTAAAAACACTTCCCTCCTGAAACTTATTTAACCTTTAAACATATTTAAATGTTTCGATCACATCCCCCCTTTCCCTTCTGTCCTCCAGACTATACAGATTGAGTTCATGAAGTCTTTCCTGATACGTTTTATGCTTAAGACCTTCCACCATTTTTGTAGCCCGTCTTTGGACCTGGTTCAATTTTATCAATATCTTTTTATAGGTTTTTTCAAAAACCTTTTTTGCAAAAAAAAAAAAAAAGGTTATAAAACCAGGTCAGTCACAGGATGACCTGGTTTAACAACCCTTAGGACTTATGACCGTAATTGCCAGGCTCAATTGCGATCATAAATCCAGGACCACCTGGTGTTGTCCTACAGATGCTGACATGATAAAGTGAACTGGTTCTTTCTAATCTATTTCTGTTATCAAAACATAGCACATTCTTATCAGTATTCCAGTGAAAGTCATAGGGGTAAAGTTATTGCAGGTCTATGACTGAACTTTAGGCCAATCTGGCCTTGGTAGATGGCTGGAATGGGAGACTAGCCGCTGATGTTTTCTTTTCCAAAGTGTGGGAAGGAAAATTGGGCCGTGTTTGATATATGATTGACTGACAGCCTTGAGGAGAATACCATGGCTGAGTGGCGCAGCACCTGTGTCACTTGTAGAAGTCCTCCTTCTGTCTCCAGATTGGGCTAAAGGAGGAGATCTCTAGCTCAACTTGAGTAAGTGTTGGCAACGTGGAGTTAAACGGCCCATTGATTTGACTCAGTGTGAAGCAGTGTTCATAAATACTTCAGATGGCCCTCCCAACACAGCAAATGGTGGATGCAACCATCTGTCTCACAAAAGCTTTCTTTCAAGCCAAAAGCTTCGCAGCCAGGCATCCATTATGATGAACTCCCTCCCTATTTTGCTTTAACCCACCCAAACTCCTTTCTCCATTCAGTTTCCATTGTTTTTGGAAAGGGGCCAGTTCAACCCTCCCACCCCTCCTTCTTCCCTGAAAAATCCCTCGGGAATTGCCAGATGGACTCACAACAAGAGTTTTGTTGGCAATGTCTTTGTAGCATCAAAGAGAGAGAGAGAGGGAAGGAGGAGAGAGAGAAGGAAGCAAGCAAGGAAGGAAAGAAGAAAGAGAAAGAAAGAAAGAAAGAAAGAAAGAAAACCATAGGTAATAGTCAGAATTAGCAGCAATGCAAATTGCAAATATGTAAATAAAAAGATATAAAAATCATGTAAATATAAACAGGAATATATAATTATATTGTTTATCGAGGTAAAAAAATAACTCTGGAAAGAAAGTATTGTGATGGGATACAAATATATGACTGTTTATTTTCCTTCCTTTGTTATGAACAAATGCAGAATTACTAAAAGTATAATAATGTCATAGATTTTAAAGAAAATATTCTTTAAAAACCAATAAAGTTTATTAAGAAGGAAGGAAGGAAGAAAGAAAGAAAGAAAGAAAGAAAGAAAGAAAGAAAGAAAAAGAAAGAGACCTAGATTTGTTGGCCTTTTGAGAACTCTGAAGGCTGCTTGAATGGGACAAGAGAAATTTGAGAGCTCTGGGGTAGAGCTTTTACGATGCCAAAATACCCTTGGAGCTGCAGCTGAGCCTTGACACCTTAGCAACGGGGACAGTTGTAAAAAAAGGTTCGGTGGAAAGCCTGGAATCCTTAACTGCCAGTTGGGGCTTGTAAGAATTACTTCTGGTTGCAAATGTTGAGGTGGTACGAGACAGGGAATTGTTTTCATTCGTATGTAACTTGAGATGAGCTGCCTTGAGGCAGTTGGTGGGAAGCTGACGCTTTGTGAAGGCAGAAGAAACCTTAATTATCACCAAGGTTGAGCATACCGAGGCTTTTTAAGTTCCGGCATAGACAGGTGGTTGGTATACCACAGGGATGTCAAACTCAATTTCATTGAGGGCCACATCAGGGTTGGGTTTGGCCTCGGGGAGCCGGGGTGAAACGTGGACAGGGGAGGTGGATGGCTCGATGTCACGGGATGCCCGTGGCAGCCCCAACTCTCTGTCAGCAAAAATGGGCTCCCTCAAGCTCCATTTTGGCTGCAACAGCCTCCTGTAACCCTCTGCCAGAGAAAACAGTGCTTGTTTTTCATTGGCAGAGACACCGAGGGCCGTTTCCAAGGTAACGCCTCAGGCCAGATCTAAGCACCCTGCAGGCCAGATCTGGACCACGGGCCTTGAGTTTGACACCCTAGCCTGGCTCCATTTATGATTCTAGGATGACCAGACAAGAAGAAGGAACTTTGGATAAAGCTCACAATTGGTTGTTTGGCAAACCCAGGTGGAAAAGATTTTGAGTATAAACTTTTTATTTATTATTATTTATTGGATTTGTATGCCGCCCCTCTCCGCAGACTCGGGGCGGCTAACAACAGTGGTAAAACAACACGAACAATCCAATTAATAAAAACAACTAAAAAACCCTTATTATAAAAAACCAAACATACACACAGACATACCATGCATAACTTGTAATAGCCTAGGGGGAAAGGATAACTTCACTCCCCCATGCCTGGCGACAAAGGTGGGTCTTAAGTCATTTGCAAAAGACAAGGAGGGTGGGGGCCGTTCTAATCTCTGGGGGGAGTTGGTTCCAGAGGGCCGGGGCCACCACAGAGAAGGCTCTTCCCCTGGGGCCCGCCAAACGACATTGTTTGGTCGACGGAACCCGGAGAAGGCCAACTCTGTGGGACCTTATCGGCCGCTGGGATTCGTACAGTATTTGCTTTTATTTATTTATTTATTTATTTATTAATTCATTTATTTAATTGGATTTGTATGCCACCCCTCTCCGAGGACTCGGGGAGACTCACAGCATATATAAAAACAGAACAATAATATAAATCCAATTTTCTGCACATCTCAGTCAACATTACAGTTAGTCTTAGAACACCACAGTTGAGCCCAAATGTTTCCGTTGTGTAAACGAGACAGTTGTTAAGTGAGTTTGGCCCCGTTTTATGACCTTTCTTGCCACAATTCTACCCCACTCATTATTTCACATAGTTTTGTCATTGTGTTGGCAAGAGACATGTTTCCTTTATAGCAGACGAGTCAAAATGCCACATTCTTTGGTCAGCTTGTTCTATCTTGGATCCTCACCATCCATCTTCCTTGTGTCTCCCCTGAACCCCCTTCCTGTGTCTCCCTCATGCACCCCCCCGTGTCACCCCCATACCCCCTCCCTGGGTCTCCCCGTACTCCCCTGTACATTTCTTGAGCCTCAGGTAACAGTCTGCACAGTCACTCACACCCTCATTAACTCCAGTCTTGACTATCTATCTATTTATTTATTTATTTATTTATTTATTTATTTATTCATTCATTCATTCATTCATTCATTCATTCATTCATTCATTCATTCATTAGATTTGTATGCCGCCCCTCTCCGCAGACTCAGGGCAGCTCACAGCAACAACAAAAACAATATACAGTAACAAATCTAATATTAAAGTTTAAAATAACAATTTTACATTAAAAAGCCTAAAAACCCTAGTATATAAATAAAGCATACATACAAACATATCACACATACAGCTACATAGGTAAGGGGGGATATCTCAGTTCCCCCATGCCTGACGGCAGAGGTGGGTTTTAAGAAGTTACGAAAGGCAAGGAGGGTGGGGGCAGTCCTGCTCCCTGGGGGGATCTGGTTCCAGAGGGTCGGGGCCACCACAGAGAAGGCTCTTCCCCTGGGTCCCGCCAGATGACATCGTTTAGTCGATGGGACCTGGAGAAGGCCAACTCTGTGGGACCTAACCGGCCGCTAGGATTCGTGCGGCAGAAGGCGGTCTCGCAGATATCCTAGTCCGGTGCCATGAAGGGCTTTATAGGTCATAACCTATGCAATGCGCTCTACATGGAGCTACCCTTGAAGAGCGTTTGGAGACTTCACCTGGTGCAGAATGTAGCAGCACGTGCAATAATGGGGGTACCAAGGTACACCCGTACTACTCCAACTTTACTCCAACTGCATCGGTTGCCAGTCGGTCTCCGAACACAATTCAAGGTGTTGTTTATCACCTTTAAAGCCCTAAATGGCTGAGGATCAAACTATTTACGGGACCGTCTCCTCCCTCATACCTCACTGTGACAAGAAAGAGCCCACAGGCTCTTACTGTTCTTACCTGGCCTTCTCCAGGTGCTGTCCTCCAAACAATGTTGGTTGGCGGGACCTTGGAGAAGAGCCTTCTCTGTGGTGGCTCCGACCCTTTTGAACCAACTGCCTCCAGAGATATACATTATCTCCACCCTACCAGTCTTCCGAAAAGCCATTAAGACCTGGCTTTTCCTGCAGGCCTGGAATTAGGCTGATTGCAAGTATGTATGTTTTTTATATTATTGTTATTGTTGATTTTTATTATTAGATTTTAACTGCTTTTATTGTTGTTGTGTTTATTCTGATTGTTAGCCGCTCAGAGTCTGTTTGGCGTGAGCAGCATATAAATACAATCAATCAACAAACAAACATCCGAACTAAATCAGAGTCCGAGTCAAAGTACTCCTCAAAGTTCCAATTTATTTCCGGAGCCATCCTGATACCTATACAGTACTGGGAAACCTGAATCTGATTCCCACTCAGTTGAAAGTTCACATCCCTTGTCCCCCACCCACAAACTTGTCATGTTGCCCACTTAGATTGTGACGGCGTGGCAACTCCTTCCTCCGCTTCCACCCAGGTGGGTGGGCATTGGATGTCCTTGAACCACTAAAAAGAATGTTTTGTGGCTGCATCTGTTCCCTTATGAAAATCACCCCTCTCAAGTTCCCATAAACGTCACGCCTTCTACAGATAGTGTGGCAAGCCATTAATTTCTCACCAACTTCTTCACCGGCTTGATAGCCTCACTATGTCTCCTTTGCACCTTCTTGCTGAACCTCGCCTTCTTCCCACAAGAGTTACCACGTGGTAAGATGAGCGACTAATACATTTTGCAAACAAATAAAGTCAATGTTCTGTCCAATTCTGGCTGCCACAGCTTTGAAAAGATAGTTTGGAGTGAATTCGGTGGTAGCATGGTCCACAGAGTTGATATATTGAGATGGAGAGAGAATTCGGAAACCAGGTTAATAAATAAGTGAATAAATAAATAAGTAAATTTATCCATCCATCCATCCATCCATCCATCCATTCATTCATTCATTCATTCATTCATTCATTCATTTCGACTTCTATGCTACGCAATCAACTAACTAATCAACCAGGATCAGGGATGGGTTCTAACATACCTCACTGCTGGTTCGCTTCCTCTCATAGAAACATAGAAGTCTGACAGCAGAAAAAGACCTCATGGTCCATCTAGTCTGCCCTTATACTATTTTCTGTATTTTATCTTAGGATGGATATATGTTTATCCCAGGTATGTTTACATTCAGTTACTGGGGATTTATCTACCACGTCTGCTGGAAGTTTGTTTCAAGGATCTACTACTCTTTCAGTAAAATAATATTTTCTCATGTTGCTTTTGATCTTTCCCCCAACTAACTTCAGATTGTGTCCCCTTGTTCTTGTGTTCACTTTCCTATTAAAAACACTTCCCTCCTGGACATTATTTAACTCTTTAACATATTTAAATGTTTCGATCATGCCCCCCCCTTTTCCTTCTGTCTATATATACAGATTGAGTTGATGAAGTCTTTCCTGATACGTTTTATGCTTAAGACCTTCCACCATTCTTGTAGCCCTTCTTTGGACCCGTACAATTTTGTCAATATCTTTTTGTAGGTGAGGTCTCCAGAACTGAACACAGTATTCCAAATGTGGTCTCACCAGCACTCTATATAACGGGATCATAATCTCCCTCTTCCTGCTTGTTATACCTCTAGCTATGCAGCCAAGCATCCTACTTGCTTTCCCTACAGCCTGACTGCACTGTTCACCCGTTTTGAGACTGTCTGAAATCACTACCCCTAAATCCTTCTCTTCTGAAGTTTTTGCTAACACAGAACTGCCAATACAATACTCAGATTGAGGATTCCTTTTCCCCAAGTGCATTATTTTACATTTGGAAACATTAAACCGAGTCTGCGGAGAGCGGCGGCATATAAATCCAATAAATCTAAATCTAATCTAGTTTCCATTGCTTTGACCAGTTATCTAGTAAAGCTAAATCATTTACCATATTACAGACGCCTCCAGGAATATCAACCCTATTGCACACTTTAGAGTAATCGGCAAATAGGCAAACCTTCCCTACCAAACCTTCCCCTATGTCATTCAGAAACATTAAAAAGAATAGGACCCAGAACAGACCCTTGTGGTACACCGCTTGTAACCTATCTCTGCTCAGAATACAGAATATTCATTAACAATAACTCTCTGATGTCTACGCTTCAGCCAGCTTGAAATTCACTGAACTATCCAGGGATTAAGTCCAATCTTCATTAATTTATCTATCAGCTCTTGTGGAATCGTATCAAAGGCTTTGCTGAAGTCCAGTTAGGCAATATCCACGGCACCACCTCTCAAGCTGAATGGGCGCACGCAAAGTGCCAAAAAAATATTGGGCAGGAAATAAAGCCCAAAACAAGATGTAGAACACAGGCACAGTGCCAGAAACTCACCTTATGTGCATGTTCAGAAGAAGAAAAAAAATTAAAGATGGTGGTGCCCACGGATCGGCATCGGCCGAACCGGGTCTATAATGTCCTTGTGACATCACCAGCACGTTTCTACCAGGATAGCCTACAGAAAAAGAATGAATACAAAGTAGAACATATAAGAAACCCAAACATTAAAACTCATCTAAATCTAATCTACAAACCCTAGTTATTTAAAAAAAAACAATCATCCACCATTCATTCAATCACAATTATAAATGTTAACTTTTATTGATTTAAAATGCAGTTATACCATTGGTCAGGATCCAGATACTGCCCAGGAAAGGAGGACTTTGGACTTCTATTTCCTAAGATGCAATTTTCCCTCTCAACTCCATGCCACAACTCAGACGGCTTTGGGAATGAAAAGGGCAGTCAGATCTTGAGCTAGTAAACTGCGAACAAGGGGGAGGGAAAAAGTCTACTGTCAGTGAAGCTGTCAAAAAGGCCACCTGGGCGACTTGAGCTGAGTGGCAGAGAACCTGCTCCGAATACTGAAGATCCCAAAGTTCAAATCAAGGCACCTCCAGGTAAGTATGGAACATCATGGGGAGATACCACATGGCTAATCAACATGGACAGTTCTGTGCTGGAAAGGTTTTAAGGATCTTGTTTTAAGATCCAAGTTTTGATATTGTCAAAACAATCAAAAGGGGAGGATTAAGGGGAGGATATGGTATTGCCCCCACACTCCTTGCCCTTTGTAAGCTACTTAAAACCCACCTCTGCCGCCAGGCATGGGGGAATTAAGATTCCTTTTCCCCCTAGGCCTTTACAATTGTATGCATGGTATGTTTGTATGTATGTTTGGTTTTTATATTAAGGGGTTTTTAATTCGTTTTTAGTATTGGATTATTATTGTACACTGTTTTATGATTGCTGTTAGCCGCCCCAAGTCTTCGGAGAGGGGCGGCATATAAATCCAATAAGTAAGTAAGTAAGTAAGTAAGTAAGTAAGTAAGTAAGTAAGTAAGTAAGTAACTAACTAACTAACTAACTAACTAACTAACTAACTAACTAACTAACTATCTTCCAGTACTTTCCAGAGTGAAGAAGGGGTTGGCTTTTTCTCCAAAGCAGAGGTCTTCAACTTTAGTAACTTTAAGACTTGTGGACTTTAACTCCCAGAGCAAAGCTAGCTGAGGAATTCTGGGAGTTGAAGTCCACCAGTCTTAAGGTTGCCAAGGTTTGGAGACCCCTGCTCCAAAGCATCAAAAGGCAGGACAAGAAGTAATGGGTGGAAGTTTGTTAGATAGATTCAATCCAGAAGCAAGGAGAATTTTTTTGACAGAGCAACAATGGAATCACTTGGTGGCCAGGATTGGGGCTACTCCTGCCACTGAAAGTTTTCAGAAATAGTTTGGACATTCATTTGATCAGGATGGTGTAAAGTCTTCCGTCTTGAGCAGAGATTGGAGGAGAAGTTGAGGAGTCCAAAGCATCTCCCAGACCTACAATTCTGTGTTTTAATGGGTTAGATCCAGTCCAGAGTCATATTCTATTTTTTTTAAATATATTTTATTGATTTTCTTAAAATAGACGGACACACATACAAACATTGAACACAAAATGGGGATACATTTTCCCCGCTTATCTTGAAAGTATAAATTCAAATACAGAAAAAGAATAGAGTCATATTCTAAATTAACAGATTGGTTAGTCGCTAGTCTGCTTTTCTTTTGTCGGTTCCTTCCTTTTGAATATAATCCTTTAAATTGATGCGTTTTTCCAGGGAAAGACAAGAAGATTCAAACAGCTATTTCACCATTGCTGTAGGGAAATTGGCCGTACTTTGTTTACCTGAAGCTCCGCCTCTAAAATTCGCCCTTGGGGAAAAAAAGATTTGGATTGCTTATGTATTTTATTCTAGGATAAGTATACTCCCCCAGAACACACCCACACACCCACTCTTTCTCTCTCTCTCTCACACACACACAAGTTGCTGAATTACTATTCTCAGCAGCTAATGTCAGCTTGGCCATCCGTGAGGGAGGCTGGGACTTGAAATTAGATTATTACAGATGTTCCACTTTTAGTTGAATTTATGCTGAAGACCTCTCGCTTTCATGCAAAGCAAGGCAAGGACAGAGAAGAAATGCTGGTTTTAAAGGTTGATTAAAAGGTATCTTAATTATGAAACTAGCAAAAAAAAATTGAGTTAAATGATCTGATGTCGCCTGTTATAGAAATTAGCACTCAAATTAGAAACAGGGTTTTCTAGAGATTGTTTGTTCTGATAAAGTTGCTGCTTTTGTATTTCTGTGAAGTTTTGGGAAGTTACTGGTCATGGCTCAGTTTTGGGGGGGTTTTGGTTGTGAACCAGCTTCAATCCAGCCTACTAATCCTTGTCGACTTAATTCAAGCGTATATAGGGCTTCAGCTTTGACAGACAAGCTATGTGGACGTCCCCATGAAAAAATGGCATTGTCGAAAAATCTAGTTCTCATGTATCTTGATATTTTCTGCCCTCAAGAATTTTCCTTTAAGCTGCAATTGCAGTGCAATAGTGCCAAGCTATTGATTGAGCTAAATGAAATAATGAACGCTTTGTGAGAAGAGGATGATGGCATTTCTGTGCTGGTTTCTTAAGTATTTGAGCCTATTGTTTTTTAGCCAAGTCAGACTAATCTACTGCCAGCTAGCAAAATGGTAATATTTACTAATGCATAATTTTTATCTGTTCTGACTGCTGTGTTTGTTCAAGAGATTAAGCTTTATTTGAGTTTCTCAGAAAAGGCTTATCAGCACCAGATTGTCTCCTTGTCTGCACAATGTATAAACACTCTGAAAGCCCGGTTCACTTATATATTTATTTTATTTCGGAAAAAATAATAATCAGGGTGCATCCAGATGGCAATTTCTCATGAGCCTCGTTTAGAGTTCTAGCCTGCAACTGGGAGCAAGGGAATTCTTCAAAAGAAAAAAAGACTCAACTCCACATCCAAGAAGCTCATGCGAAGGTTTTTCCCACTCATCTTTGCTGCTTCTTGCATTAGCCAACGAGTATATAACCTAAAATAAACTAAAGAGAGAAATTTTTCAGGGATTTTTTAATTATTAAAAAAATGCTCATTTGGTTTGGAAGAAAATGCTTAGAAATGTCTCTTCTAGAAGAATGGATGAGACATGGGGGTCCACAAGGGGGTCTATGACAACTCGCCATGACCAACTCATCATGGCCAAGCCAACTTGCTGTGGCCAAGTCACCTTGGGATAACTATCCAAAGCCAAGTTGCTGAGGGATAACTTGCTGCACAGCAAGAGTGATGATGGAATAGAATCATTAAAGAAAGGACACAAGAGAAGTTATAGAGAATAATGGTACTGTGCAGTGGAGGGGTATCAAACTCAGTTTCATTGAAGGCTGCATCAGGGTTCTGTTTGATCTCGGGGAGGGCAGGGGAAGGGGCTCAATGTCATTTGTGTTGGGGGCGCCTGTGATGGCCCGAACATACTACCACTGAAAACAGTCTCCCGAGCTCCATTTTTGGCTGCGACATTTCTTGCCTGGTCCCTCAATGCAGCATTTGTAAACATGGGTAGTAGTATCTTGCCTTAAAAAGTCACTTTGTGCTCTGGAAGGAACAGAGTCAGTCATTGTAGTGCTGTGACTAATCCATTTATTTATTTAGGTTTTTAATCCTGCTTTTATTGCTTTAGATGTAACTCAAGGCAGCAAACAATAATCCTTCCTCCTCTTAGTTTCCGCACAGTAACAATCCTGTGAGGTGAGTTGGGCCGAGAGAGTGTGACTGGCCCAAAGTCACCCAGCCTGTTTTCACGCCTGAGGTGGGACTAGAACTCATCCTAATTTCTAGCCTGATGCCTTAACCGCTATACCAGGAGTGTCAAACTCGCATCATCATAATATCATCATGTGATATATCACAACTTTTCCTTCCTTCACTAAACTGGGCATGCGAGTGGCCGGGAGTTTGACATCACTTCACTAGTCCAAATTTGTATCAGTAGCTCACCAGAAATGTTGGGAAAGCCATTTGCAGATTCACAGAATTCTCTTTTGACCACTGGATCTTCTGGAGAGGATTCTAACCATGAAGCAAGAGACAGGAAAAGAAAGACCAGGAATAACATGACAGCAGAGTTCCAATACCAACCAATAGATAAAACGTATCAGGAAAGACTTAATGAACTCAATCTGTATAGTCTGGAGGACAGAAGGAAAAGGGGGGGACATGATCGAAACATTTAAATATGTTAAAGCGTTAAATAAGGTCCAGGAGGGAAGTGTTTTTAATAGGAAAGTGAACACAAGAACAAGGGGACACAATCTGAAGTTAGTTGGGGGAAAGATCAAAAGCAACATGAGAAAATATTATTTTACTGAAAGAGTAGTAAATCCTTGGAACAAACTTCCAGCAGACGTGGTAGATAAATCCACAGTAACTGAATTTAAACATGCCTGGGATAAACATACTGTATATCCATCCTAAGATAAAATACAGAAAATAGTATAAGGGCAGACTAGATGGATCATGAGGTCTTTTTCTGCCGCCAATCTTCTATATTTCTATGTTTCTAGAAGAGGTGCTCAAGCTATTCTCCAAAGCACCCGAACTCAGGACAAAAAACAATGGATGGAAACTAATCAAGTTTGAGAACCAACCTAAAACTAAGGAGAAATTTCCTGACAGAACAATTAATCAGTGGAAGGACTCATCTCTAGAAGTTGTGGGTGTTTCAACCCTGGAGGTTTTTACAAAGATATTGGACATCCATTTGTCTGAAATGGTATAAGGCAGTGATGGCAGAAAAAGACCTCATGGTCCATCTAGTCTGCCCTTTTTTCTGTATTTTATCTTAGGATGGATATATGTTTATCCTAGGCATGTTTAAATTCAGTTACTGTGGATTTACCCACCACGTCTGCTGGAAGTTGGTTCCAAGCATCTGCTCTTTCAGTAAAATAATATTTTCTCACATTGCTTCTGATCTTTCCCCCAACTAACCTCAGATTGTGCCCCCTCGTTCTTGTGTTCACTTTCCTCTTAAAAACACTTCCTTCCTGAACCTTATTTAACCCTTGAACATATTTAAATGTTTCGATCATGTCCCCTCCCTTTCCCTTCTGTCCTCCAGACTACAGTATACAGATTGAGTTCATTGAGTCTTTCCTGATAAGTTTTATGCTTAAGACCTTCTACCATTTTTGTAGCCCGTCTTTGGACCCGTTCAATTTTATCAATATCTTTTTGTAGGTGAGGTCTCCAGACCTGAAGTGAATATAAATGCATGCCTATCTGTACAATCTTACACGCTCCATTTCTTGCACAGTTTTAAGCCGAGCAAAATTGAAAGGCAAGAATTCCTTCCCGTCCCCACCCTGCACCCCAAATACCTCCAGCAGGTCATGTCATTCCTACCTCACAGCGAAAAGGGAAGCCTGCCCTTGTGCAAACAGCTCTAAGCAGCCGAGAGACTTTTATCTTATCGCAGTCATGTAGGGCGGCTTGTCAGCCAATGTTCCTTTTACTGCCAAAATAAAATAAATCGAATCAGCTCACACATGATAACATGCACTTTTCTAACTCCAACTAATTGCTCGGCTAATTGATGTTTGTTGAACTTTCTCCATTTCATTGAGTGATTAGGTACAAAAGCTAACAGTTGACATCTGTAGGCACTTTAACTGGCATCTGTAATTACTGCTAATGTTAAATAATTGTTAGTTAATTGGAGTGGTAACTGACTGAATGGAATCCAGATTGAAGGGAAGCAAACATACAACCCCCAGCCACCCCCCCAACCCAAGAACCACCGACCTAGTTAAATAAATATCCCTCTCTACTTTCCAGAAACAAAACAGTTTTCCCCTCTCAAGGAAAATAGAAACAATACATTTGACCTGCTTGTAAAGACTGAATTGTCTGTTTAGGTTCTTTTGGAAAGCAAGAAACTAATGATATTGAACTCTCACTTGTTTCTTTTTTAAAACAAAAGTGTTTCCCCCCCTCCTTCATACCCAATTTGCAGATTTATTCATTTTTTGCACAGCTGTGAACATCTCAAACAGAATAGAATAATAGAGTAGGAAGGGACCTTGGAGGTCTTCTAGTCCAGTGTTTCCCAACCTTGGCAACTTGAAGATATTTGGACTTCAACTGCCAGAATTCCCCAGCCAGCATATGCTGGCTGGGGAATTCTGGCAGTTGAAGTCCAAATATCTTCAAGTTGCCAAGGTTGGGAAACACTGGACTAGTCCACCCCCACCCACCCCCTTGTTCAAATAGGAAACCCTGTACTATTTCAGACAAATGGTTGTCCAACATCTTCTTAAAAACTTCCAGTGTTGGAGCACTCACAACTTCTGGAGGCAAGTTGTTCCACTGGTTAATTGTTCTCACTCTTGGGAAATTTCTCCCTTGTAATAGATTGGCTCCCTCCTTGATTAGTTTCCATCAGTTGCTCCTTGTTCTGCCCTCAGATGCTTTAAAGAATAGGTTGGCTCCTTTTTTGTGGCAGCCCCTGAAATAATAGAACACTGCTACCATGCCACCCCGAGTCCTGTTTTCATTAAACTAGAAAAACCCAATTCCTGAAACCATTCTTTGTATATTTTAGCCTCCGGTCCCCTAATCATCCTTGTTGCTCTTCTCTGCACTCTCATTAATTTTTTTACACTGTCGTGACCAAAACTGGATGCAGTATTCCAAGTATTCTAGCATCGGTTGATTAGATACTACAGCTAGGACTGTTACGTTTGTTAGCACTAGCACCAGTGGTGGGCTCCTATGGGTAAGGTCAGGTACGCAATACCGGTAGAAAAATTTGATCAGGTACACACTACCGGTAGCAAAATTTTGATTATTTTTTTCCTTTTTTTCCCCTTTTTGGGCTCTGGATATATTTTCCCTATCACAGTAAAGGAGGTTGAATGTGTATAATTTTGGAAGAGCTGTGCGTGCGTGTGTGTACATACACTTTATATAGAATAGAATAGAATAGAATAGAATTTTATTGGCCAAGTGTGGTTGGACACACAAGGAATTTGTCTTGGTGCATATGCTCTCAGTGTACATAAAATAAAATATACATTTGTCAAGAATCATGTGGTACGACACAATGATTGTCATAGGGGTCAAATAAGCAATGAAGAAGCAATATTAATAAAAATCTTAGCATATAAGCAACAAGTTACAGTCATACAGTCAACATGGGAGGAAATGGGTGATAGGAATGATGAGAAAAACTAGTAGAATAGAAGTGCAGATTTAGTAGAAAGTCTGACAGTTTTGAGGGAATTATTTGTTTAGTAGAGTGAGGGCGTTCGGGAAAAAACTGTTCTTGTGTCTAGTTGTCTTGGTGTGCAGTGCTCTGGAGCGACGTTTTGAGGGTAGGAGTTGAAACAGTTTGTGTCCAGGATGTGAGGGGTCAGTAAATATTTCCCCCACCCTCGTGCAGTATACAGGTACTCAATGGTAGATATATATAGTAGATTATATAGTAGATAATTAGGAGTGGGCTACTGCCTGGATGGGGGGGAACGCAGTGGGGTAGCGAAAATGGAGCTCCACCCCAGAACACCCAATTTGCACTGAAAGATGTTGAAACAAAATGCATAAGCCACGCCCACAGTGTGGTAGTAAACATTTTGGTAGCCCATCACTGACTAGCACTTAGACTTATATACCGCTTCACAATGCTTTACAGCCCTCTCTAAGCAGTTTGCACATTTCCCCCAATAATCTGGGTTCTCATTTTACCGACCTCGGAAGGATAGAAGGCTGAGTCAACCTTGAGCCTGGTGAGATTCGATCTGCCAGATTGCAGACAGCCGGCAGGCAGCAGAAGTAGCCTGCAGTACTGCATTCTAACCACTGCGCCACCGCGGCTCATGTTATCTGCCTCCTTTGGTTTAACATTTGCCCTCTGTGTGCTGTGGTTGTTATTTCTCTTCAAAGGAGAAGCTGGTTTTGAAGAAAATCTCACCGTTTGGAATGTAGGGTGGAAATCCAACCTTCCGCTAATCAGCCTTTTCTGCATCCCTCTTTCTCTGACCTTTCAGCCAAATTCCTGTGAAGGATTAGAGATTGCATTTCTACATATTTCAGCCCAATTACAACAGAAGTGTAGAAGTGGCATTGAAGCAGATTTAAACCCCAAGGCTGAAATGAGCAAGACACTTCTTAAATAAGGGAAATCTTTTTCAGATAACAGGAGTGTGACTTTTTTTTGCCCCTATTAATTAAGAGGAATGTCCAGAACACCTTGTATTTTACTGTGGGACATTTTCTCCAGCAACATCTCTGGCTTCTGTTCTGTCGGGCTCTCTGGTAGAATCCTCCCAAAAATTCTCAGGTACAAATTTCAGACACACACACGTTTGAAAATTCAAAACAATGTTCTTTATAATGAAAATTCACTTAAACCATCTCCAAACAAACTGGTAATTTGTACAAGTCCCTTATCAGTTCTGTGATACTTAGCTTGCAGCTGTGAGGCAATTCACAGTCCTTCTTTCACAAAGTGAAACACACTTTGCTCTGGTTTAGTTTCAAACCGGGGAAAAATCAGCACACAAAAAGTCAAAGTCAGTAAAGCAGTCACGAAACACAATTCAATTCAATTCGATTTATTGGATTTATATGCCGCCCCTCTCCGAAAACTCGGGGCGGCTAACAACAGTCATGAACAATATACATGAACAATATACAGTAAAAATCCAATACTAAAAACTAACTTAAAACCCCTTAATGTATAAAACCAGCATACGTACAAACATACCATACATACAGTTGTATCAGCCTAGGGGGAGAAGAAGTCTTAATTCCCCCATGCCTGGCGGCAGAGGTGGGTTTTGAGTAGCTTACGAAAGGCAAGGAGGGTAGGGGCAGTTCTAATCTCTGGGGGGAGTTGGTTCCAGAGGGCCAGGGCCACCACAGAGAAGGCTCTTCTCCTGGGTCCCGCCAAGTGGCATTGTTTCGTTGACGGGACCCGGAGAAGACCCACTCTGTGGGACCTAACTGGCCGCTGGGATTCGTGCGGCAGAAGGCGGTTCCTAAGGTAATCTGGTCCGGTGCCATGAATGATCAGATAATCCTCCACAATGGCCAAACCCACAAGCTGCTATTTATAGCAAACTCACTAATTACCACAGCCCCACCCAACCATAGGTGGCCTCATTTTCTTTGATAATAATCTCTCAGTTGTTGTTGCCTATGCACCGCTCTCCGCATGCGTGGCTGTATCATTAACTCTTGTTCTGAATCCAAGGAGGAGCTAGATAATTGATCTCCTTCTGAGCTGTCTGCCACACTCTCCTCCTCCCTGTCACTCATGTCTTCTTGGTCAGAGGAGCCTTCATCATCAGATTCTACCGGGGGCAAAACAGGCCTGCAGCATGTGGATGTCTCCCCCACATCCACAGTCCTTGGGGCAGGAGCAGGGCCAGAGCTAACCACAACAGCTTCTCAAAATAAATATTCTATATATTGATATCTAGGCCATATATCCAATTGCATCTCTTGTAGAACTCTGTTAAACAGAAATAGGAGGGAGCTGTTCTCTAGCCCTTGTTAAGGACCAATTGCAGGGAAGTAGAATTATTTACAAATTACCTATAAATGCTATTTTTACATGTGTGACTGAGTCCTTTCTTTTTGCTTTCTCTTTGGACTCATTTCCCTGCTATTCCTCTGGAGGCACCTTTGGGGCTGTGGACGATGATGTGTGCTTTTTACGTCTCTGAGCTGGGTTGGACAGCTAAGTTGCTATGGGCTTGCAGAAAGCCTATAATGACTCTGAAGGGTGTAAAAAACAAAGATAATTTTGAGGGAAAGTTTGGAGCTTCAAGGGTGTTAAGCGATTAAATGGATATCTTAATACTTTCAAAAAATTAAGGCACTCTTTAAAATATTGAAGACGAACCATTTTTTCCCTTGGATGCATTTTGTTAGCATTTTGTTGGCCGGGGTGGCGCAGCAGGTAGAGTGCTGTACTGCAGGCCACTGAAGCTGACTGTAGATCTGAAGGTCAGCGGTTCAAATCTCATCACCGGCTCAAGGTTCATTCAGCCTTCCATCCTTCCGAGGTGGGTAAAATGAGGACCCAGATTGTGGGGGCAATATGCTGGCTCTGTTAAAAAGTGCTATTGCTAACATGTTGTAAGCCGCCCTGAGTCTAAGGAGAAGGGCAGCATAAAAATTGAATAAATAAAAATAAATAAATAAATTCCACACTGGGCTTATAACCAATGTTAGAATCCTAAACTTAGAAACAGAGTGCAGTGGTACCTCTACCTACAAACGCCTCTACTTACAAACTTTTCAAATAAGAACCAGGTGTTCAAGATTTTTTTGCCTCTTCTCAAGAACCCCTTTCCACTTACAAACCCCAAAACTGTAACCAGAAAAGGCAGGGAGAAGCCTCCGTGGGGCCTCTCTAGGAATCTCCTGGGAGGAAACAGGGCCGGAAAAGGTAGGGAGAAGCCTCTGTGGGGCCTCTCTAGGAATCTCCTGGGAGGAAACAGGGCCTCTACCCTCTCTGTGGTTTCCCCAATCGCACACATTATTACATTGATTCCTATGGGAAAAATTTATTCTTCTTACAAACTTTTCTAATTAAGAACTTGGTCACGGAACTAAGTAAGTTTGTAAGTAGAGGTACCACTGTAGATGTGGCAGTGGTGGTTGTTCAGCCAACAACACAGACTAATATAAGTAGAGTATAAATATTATTTACAATGTATACAATAAAGTAATCATTAAACAGTAAACTACATACAAACCAGATATCACAATATACAGTTCTATACATACAGTAGCTAACCATTAATATTTCCCTTCAGAACACACAGTTCTACATAATACCATAAGTATAATACATAGACCAATATTTAGTACACAGCAATGTTTAACACACAGCAATACTTAGCAGAGAGTGAGATCAGTGAATTAGCATTAGCAAGACTAACCACAATAGCCACAACAACAGAAAGCAACACATCTGACTCCCTTTTATGGCTAAGTGCAGCCCTAGCCCTTAAAGTAACATTATACGAATTCCTCCAAACGTACATTGCTGGTTAGTTCATATACTGTATTGACAAACCCCAACCAGTGAAGTACGTAGCACTGACAAATTTAATTGTTGAAATAGTCACCTCTGTATGTCTATAGGGCTTTGGGAAAAGGTGTTATTCTTGCTTAGATGGTTACTTTTTTGTTGTTGTTCCCAGCTAAAATCCTTCCCACTTGTGATTACTGTATTTAAGTTTAGTTTGCTGTCTTCACTCTGTTGGGTTTTCCCCCTTTCTTTTCTTTCTTACTGCACACATGTGATGGTGTGTTATGTGCCCACTTGTTTAGACTGTTTTTATTGTTAGGAAATAACCCTTTTCTTTGCATAGTTATTTCGGTGTTGAACCAGAAAAGTAATGTGTATTTTCTGGGTTAGCTTTTGATTAAAAACTGTTTCTTTCAACTTTTACATTGAGAGCCTCAATTAGTGATGTTAATGAACAAATTGGGTGCCTGAAAATTGAATGGGTCCAAAAACGGGCTAGAAAAATGGTGGAAGGTTTTAAGCATAAAACCTATCAGGACTTAATGAACTTAATCTGTATAGTCTGGAGGACAGGAGGGAAAGGGGGGGGCATGATCGAAACATTTAAATATGTTAAATAAGGTTCAGGAGAGAAGTGTTTTTAATAGGAAAGTGAACACAAGAACAAGGGGGCACAGTCTGAGGTTAGTTGGGGGAAAGATTAGAAGTAACATGAGAAAATATTATTTTACTGAAAGAGTAGTAGATGCTTGGAACAAACTTCCAGCAGACGCGGTTGGTCCATCCACAGTAACTGAATTTAAACATGCCTGGGATAAACGTATATCCATCCTAAGATAAAATACAGGAAGTAGTATAAGGGCAGACTAGATGGACCATGGGGTCTTTTTCTACCGTCAATCTTCTATGTTTCTATGAAGCCTGGGCTGCATTCCGATTTGATCCTCTCCTTTTCTGCCCTCATATATTTTTTCTTCTTGGTTACCTCTTTTTCCAAAGATCAGTTTAGCATCTGCCCCCATCCCAGAGGAAACATTTTTGTGGCAAACTTGATTGATTGATTGATTGATTGATTGATTGATAGAGATGAAAGGGACCATGCAGGTCATCAAGTCCAACCCCCTGCCTGAGCACCCCAGCCAAATGGCAGTCCAATCTCCTCTTGAAAGTGTCCAGAGTTGGGGAGTTCACAACATCTGCAGGCAGGTTGGTCTACTGGTTGATCGCTCTGACCATCAGGAAGTTCTTCCTTACTTCTAGGTTGAATCTCTCCTTGGTCAGCTTCCAGCCATTGTTCCTAATCCGGCCCTCTGGTGCTCTGGAGGATAGAGTGGCTCCCTCCTCTCTGTGGCAACCTCTCATATACCTGTATACAGCTATCATGTCCCTTCTGCCCCTCCTTTTCTCTAGGCTATCCATGCCCAGTTCCTGCAATCTCTCTTTGTAAGTCTTGGTTTCAAATCCCCTAATCATTTTGGTTGCTCTTTTCTGCACCTTCTCCAGAGTTTCAATGTCTCTTTTGAAGTGTGGTGACCA
The DNA here is from genome assembly GCF_031021105.1 of Erythrolamprus reginae. Classification (NCBI taxonomy): domain Eukaryota; kingdom Metazoa; phylum Chordata; class Lepidosauria; order Squamata; family Dipsadidae; genus Erythrolamprus; species Erythrolamprus reginae. The sequence goes on from NC_091950.1 coordinate 408,443,249, forward strand.
GAACTGGATGCAATACTCCAGGTGTGGTCTGACCAGGGCATAGTAGAGTGGTATTAATACTTCCCTGGTCTTGAAGTGTATCCCCCTGTTGATGCAGCTTAGGATAGTGTTGGCTTTTTTGGCCGCCGCTGCACATTGCTGGCTCATGTTTAGTTGATTATCCACCAAGACTCCAAGATCTCTTTCGCAGTCACTACTGCTAAGTGAGGTTTCTCCCAGGCTGTATGTGTGTCTAGGTTTTTTTTACCAAGGTGAAGGACTTTGCTCTTGTCGATGTTGACATTAATATTATGCCTCGATTCCTATGGAAAACAAGCTGACTTTTGAATACAGTAAATCCCACACAAGTTATTTGTCTTTTAAAAGTCTGCCATGTTGCATCAGGCAGGTTCTCAAAGGAGCCCAGATGGGAGAACCTGAGATGAAAATGTAAAACAATTGTTTGTTTCTGTCTGTTTCTCCTTCGCCTCCCTTCAGAAAGCTGCTTTTTATGTTTCTCTGACAACATAAGGTGGAACTGGCTGTGAAATTCCATGTGGAGCTTTTAATGTCAGATTGTTATTTGGCTTGACAGCAAATCCTGCCTAATCTTATGTATGTTTTGGAGGCGTTCCCCATTCCCCCCTCCCTGCCCTAATGCAAGAGTGACAGCTTGATGAATCCAAATCCTACCCAAACAAAGAACCTTGGAGTAGAAACGGTCATGGCTTGACTGGCTAAGAAAACAAGATTAGATGGCTGACAAGTCCAAGCTGCAAAAAGGGTGACAGGGAGGTATAGTATTTTCCACTGTCATGTTCTCAGCCAGATTCTTCTCTGCTCCTTGATCCCTCCCTCCTTTCTTCCCTCCCTACCCCCCTCTCTCTTCCTGCTATGTTTGACTGTCTGAACTTTGTTTTGCTTTTCTATAGCCCAGCCTATAGCAACTTCAGTTAATTTATAATGCAGTAGGTTGCCCGTTCTTAAAGAATAGATTTATTCGCTAACCTGGTTAAATGTATCACCATCACTCCGTGAGCTGCATTGGCTACCAATTGGTCTCTGGATGCAATTTAACTAGACTAGACTAGACTAGACTAGAATAGAATAGAATAGAATAGAATAGAAATGGAACAGACTAGACTAGAATAGAATAGAATAGAATTGGAATAGACTAGAATAGAAATAGAATAGAAATAGGAATAGAATAGAATAGAATAGAATAGATGGTGGGATAGTGTCATCAACACAATGAACTTGAGCTTGGGCCAACCTTGGGAGAAGATGGAGGACGGGGAACCTGGCTTGCTATAGTCCATAGGGTTGTAAAGAGTCAGACATTATTTAGTGACTGAGCAACAAAGCACATGACTATTGCTATCCCCTTGAAGACATCCGGTGAAGGAACCTCACCACCTATCTGGTCATTGGTACCTCCGTCCAACTGTTCTTGCCTAATGTTCAGTAAGAATTTGTTGTGATTTGTATATGATGGTATATGGCTTAATGCAGTGCTTCTCAGTTATTTTCTGTTATGTCCCACCTAGGAAGAAGTAAACATTTCACGCCCCCCCCCCAATTCTCTACCAATGCACAATTCACCGCAAATTGCACCCCAACACGAGATGCACATCCTACCTGACACTTGTACCTCTGCTTCCATTGCGTTCCTTGGTGTTGTGTCCAGGGCAGCCCATTGTAAAAGAAAACATCCCACAAGTTCGATAAGTTTGATTGAACTCGCAAGATGTTTTCTTTTAGAACAGGCTGCCCTGGACACAACAATGCCGAGGAATATGATGGAGGTACCTGTACAAGTGCCAGGTAGGACATGGGTACCTGTGACAAAAAAGCACATCCTCCAGAGTCACACGCCCCCCCCCCCCCCCGGCATCACTCTGTGCCCCCCCCAGGGGACCCCGCCCCACTATTTGAGAAGCACTGAATTAATGTAAAGTTGGGAAACCTGCAGTTTGTGGTCCCCATATTACGGCTCTATGTTGATTATACTGGAAAATATTGGAATATACTGGAAGATTTTACTGATTTTTGTGGTGTGATTTCTTTGCTCCTTGGGGTTATTTAAAGCTTGGAAAGAGTTGTGATAAGCAAGGCTTAATATATCCCCAAGACTTAACACATCTATCTCGAGGCTGTAAACTGTCTCCAAAGGTGAAAAAAAAAATGGTCTGATAAATTTTGTAGCACCACTACACACACACACACACAGAGTGTTGTCTCTGCATCACTAGATATATTTGCACCACTCACAGAGGTTAAAAATAGTAATCATAGCAAAAGAATTGCCCATATCTGGATTAGTGTGACTGAGCAAAATATAGTTTGGCGCAACATGCAATTCCAAACTGTCCCTCCGTTCCATTGTTTTATTTATTTATCAAATTAATCTCCACCCTGCACCGGTCAGTCTATATGTAGTTCCAGCTGAGAAACATTATAGAATGACTGTTTAATGCAAAGGGTGGGTTTTAAAAGTCCAAATACTTGTTAAATACATTAAAAATATCTTTCCTCTACTTCACTGAAATTCGTTTTTCACGGGTGGTCTTGGAATGCATCCCCCACGAAAAACTAGGGATCACTGTATACCTCTTCATTGTGCTTTACAGCCCTCTCTAAGCGGTTTACAGAGTCACCATATTTTCCCCAACTATCTAGGTCCTCATTTGACCCTCCTCGGAAGGATGGGAGGATGGGTCAACCTTGAGCCTGGTGGGGTTCAAACTGCCAAATTTCTGGTAGCCGGCAGTCAGCAGAAGTATCCTGCAGTACTGCCTTCTAACCACTGTGCCACCGTAGCTCTTATCTTCCCACCAAGGTGGTACCTACTGTATTGATCTACTCACATTTGCATGCTTTCAGACTGCTAGATAGGCAGGAGCTGGGGCAGGAATGAGAGTTCCCTGTGTTCCATGGAGATTGGATCTCAAACTGGATTGTCAGCTGTCTGGCTGACCAGCTCAGCATCTTTAACCACTGACCTATTGTGCCATAAATGCTGGGTTGAGTCCTACCATATCCATGGCAGAAAATGTAAACCCAGTTGCATTACTCAGCATAAGGTGTGTGACAAAGGCATAGGTGGCTGAAATAGTTTGTGCTAGATTTGAGAATGGCCAAGCTTTGGAAAAAGAACATTTAGCATGTCCGGTTCTTGTACTATAATAGCAGAAGTGTTTTGTTGTATCAAATAACATTCTTGGTCTAGACAAAGCACAGTCTTGCTTCAGTCTGCTTCCATTGCCCTTGACTTTTTGAAAGCCCAAGAGCATTAAAAAAAAAACACCCCACGCTAATCAGAAAATCCTGAATAAATTGCCTGCACTCTCAAAACTTGAGCAATTTGATACTATCTAAACAACCATGTCAAGCTTTGTGCCTTGGGCTGCAAGGGAAGAGAGTCAATAGAATGAATTGGAAAGTATTGATTATTTTTTTAATTCGACGTCGACGCATCAAATGCACTGATTTAGCCTTCCAATGACCAATAAATGTTTATCTTTAGCTGCAATAAAAAGAAACAAATTCTCTGTGACCCTCGCTTTCCAGAGTTAACCACTTTCTATCCAAAGTCCAATGAGAGTCTTATATTGATTACGACAATGCAGAGCACTTTTTTTTTTGAAGGGTGTGAGAGCTCGGAAAATGTCACCAGGTTAATCACCCAATTGTTGATCTGGAAATCAGGATCAGCATTCTATTATGGAATGCTTTCTTTAAGCAAGTTCCATTGTTGAGCCCTTGTTTTGTTTTCAAGAGGCTTAAGAATGACAGGAAGGACTGGGGACATGAAAGCAGTGTTCCAATATTTGAGGGTTTTCCACAAAGAAGAGGGGGTCAACCTATTTTCCAGAGCTCCAAAAGGCGAGAAACAAAAGATGGACGCTAACCAAGGAGAGAAAAGCAAGCTAGAACTAAGGAGAAATTTCCTAATGCTGAGAGCAATCAACCAATGGAATACTGTAGCTTGTTTGCAGAAATTGTGGTCTTCCATCACCTAAAATGGTTGCCTAACATCAAAAAAGCACAACAAAGAATGTTCTTTCTGCGCCAATTCAAGAAGCTCAAACTGCCCAAGGAGCTGCTGATACAGTTCTATAGATGAATCATTGAGTCTGTCATCTGCACCTCTATAACAGTCTGGTTTGGTTCTGCAACCCAACAAGACTGATACAGACTTCAGAGGATAATCAGAACTGCAGAAAAAAACAGACAAAAGGCTGTCCTTTTCTTCATGGCATCCCCCCAAATATTGGAACACTGCTATCATGTCACCCCTAGTCCTTTTTTTCACCAGACTGGACATACCCAATTGCTGCAGCTGAGCCTACACATGGAATTAGGATGGCAAAGATCTCAGTAGAATCCCTCCCTAGTTTCTTGGATTGTAAAGGTGAGGGGTGAGAGAAATGTACTTTCAGACCTTCCAGATTCTGTAATATTTATATTAAACATAGAGAAACATAGAAACATAGAAACATAGAAGACTGACGGCAGAAAAAGACCTCATGGTCCATCTAGTCTGCCCTTATACTATTTCCTGTATTTTATCTTACAATGGATATATGTTTATCCCAGGCATGTTTAAATTCAGTTACTGTGGATTTACCAACCACGTCTGCTGGAAGTTTGTTCCAAGGATCTACTACTCTTTCAGTAAAATAATATTTTCTCACGTTGCTTTTGATCTTTCCCCCAACTAACCTCAGATTGTGTTCCCTTGTTCTTGTGTTCACTTTCCTATTAAAAACACTTCCCTCCTAAACCTTATTTAACCCTTTAACATATTTAAATGTTTCGATCATGTCCCCCCTTTTCCTTCTGTCCTCCAGACTATACAGATTGAGTTCATTAAGTCTTTCCTGATACGTTTTATGCTTAAGACCTAGAGGTGGTACTTCTGGCTGTGCTTTTTATTTGGGCTGCCCCACAAGGCTTTTTATCTTTTTATCCTAAGCCCAGTACTCTTTAACATCAATGACCTAGGCGAGGGAATAGAGGAGGAATTAATTACATTTGCAGATGGCACCAAGCTGGCAGTAGTTTCCAATATCCCAGAGCAGGGGTAGGCAAAGTTGGCTCTTCTATGACTTGAGGACTTCAACTCCCAGAATTCCTGAGCCAATCATGCTAACTCATGAATTCTGGGAGTTGAAGTCCACATGTCATAGAAGAGCCAACTTTGCCTAGCCCTGCCCCAGAGGATAGGCTCAGGATACAGAAAGATCTAGACAGACTTGTACAGATGGCCCAAACTAACAAAATGAAGTTCAACATAGAGAAAAGTTAAATCCTACACCTAGGTAAGAAAAACCCAAAACATACACACTGGGTGAAGCCACACTCAACGCAAGTGACTGTGAGAGAGATCTATTAGTCTTGGTGAACAACCAACTAACTATGAGCCAGCAATGTGCAGCGGGGGCTATAAAAGCCAACATAATCTTGAGCTGCATCAACAGAGGGATACAATCTAGGATTAAGGATGTACTAATACTACTCTATAATACCTTAGCCAGTACTGCATTCAATTTTGGGCTCCACACTACAAAAAAGACGTAGAAACTCTGGAAAAAGGATAGATGAGAGCAACCAAAATGATAAAGGGACAGGAAACCAGAACATACAAGGAAAGGCTGCAGGAACTGGGCATGGATAGTGTAGTGAAGAGAGGTCCGGGGGGACATGATATCAGTATACAGGTACTTGAAGGGCTGCCACAGTGAGGAGGGGGTCACACTGTTTTCTAAAGCACCAGAGGGCCAGACAAGAAGCAATGGATAGAAGCTGACCAAGGAGAGATTCAACCTTGAAATAAGGAAGAACTTGCTATGGTGAGACTGATCAAGGAGGTTATGAATTCCTTTTTTCCTTCAGGTGCTGGAAAAGCATGTATGTGTGTTATGCATGTATGTGCCCTCATCACCTCGAGGTTCGACTACTGTAATGCTCTCTACATGGGGCTACCTTTGAAAAGTGTTCAGAAACTTCAGATCGTGCAGAATGCAGCTGCGAGAGCAATCATGGGCCTCCCAAGGTATGCCCATGTTACACCAACACTCCGCAGTCTGCATTGGTTGCCAATCAATTTCCAGTCACAATTCAAAGTGTTGGTTATGACCTATAAAGCCCTTCATGGCATCGGACCAGAATTTCTCCAGGACCGCCTTCTGCCGCACGAATCCCAGCGACTGGTTAGGTCCCACAGAGTTAGCCTTCTCCGGGTCCCGTCGACTAAGCAATGTCGTTTGGCGGGACCCAGGAGAAGAGCCTTCTCTGTGGCGGCCCCGACCCTCTGGAACCAGCTCCCCCCAGATATCAGGGTTGCCCCCACCCTCCTTGCCTTTTGCAAGCTCCTTAAAACCCACCTCTGTCGTCAGGCATGGGGGAATTGAAATTTCCCTTCCCCCTAGGCTTATAGAATTTATACATGGTATGCTTGTATGTATGAGTGGTTCTTTAAATTGAGGTTTTTTAGATTGTCTTTTAATATTAGATTTGTTTGCATTGTCTTTTTATATTGTTGTTAGCCGCCCCGAGTCTTCGGAGAGGGGCGGCATACAAATCTAATAAATAATAATAATAAATAAATAATAATCACATATCCAAGTGCCGACACCCATAATTCAATGCCTGGGGAGGGCAAAAACAGGGGGCCCCAGAGGCCCACAGGAGGCCAGAAACGGACAGTTACCCAACATTTGGTGCGCCCAATAGGTTTGTGTTTCACCCTCCCCAGGCTCCAAAGTCTTCCCTGGAGCTGGTGGAGGGTAAAAATGCCCTCCCTCATCACCCCAGAGGCTCTCTGGAAGCCAAAAACGCCCTCTCAGAGCCTCTGTGAGAGCCAAAAATCAGCTGGCTGGCACAGTCATACATGTTGGAGCTGAGCTAGGGCAACATTTCCCGTGCCATCATCAAAATGGCCCCTGGAACAAGCAGGAACCTCATAGAGTCACAGTTCAGGGAAATAGGTAGTTAAAAATGCTTTTTAAAAAGTAAAAATAAGTAAATAAGTAAATAAAAGGTTCTGATCTCCCTCAGCTGATTGTGGGAACCTTAAGAAAAACTTTTTAAAGCATTTTTTTATTGCCAGTTCTGGCAAATAGGTAGTAAAAAATGCTTTTGGAAAAGTAACAAAAAAAAGAGATTAATCAGCTTTGACAATCAGCTGTGCTGCCCGATCATCCTTTTAAAAAAACTTTTTAAAAGCATTTTTAACTACCGGTTCGGCAAACCAAGCATGTGTTATTACCAGTTTGGGTGAATCGTGCCAAACAGGTAGCATTTCACTCCTGCTAAGTTCCTTCATCTCTGATATTGTTTGGGATTGTGAAGCCTCTGATTTGATATAAATGAACAAATCTAAATAAATAAAACTTTGAACAGCTAAACCAGATTGGCCCTGGTAAATTCATGAATAGGGATTTACCACAAAACCCCAGAGCTGTCGCCTGGGCTAGAAAATATTTAAAAAGTCACAGAATGAAGCAGTGACAAATAACTTATATATTATTGCCAAGAATCCGCAGTGAAATATGGATGGGTTCATGCAGCTCTGAGAGCTATTTGACCTGAGGAGAATTAATTTTTACTTACTTTGCATTGGGTATTGTTTAAAAACCAGAGCATGATCCCCGTACTATAGATCTGAGCAGTTACAAGTTTATACTCCAACTGCAGCGATAAAACCTCATTTATACAATTCCTGCCCCTCCCCCCAAAGCTGCTCAACAAGGTAAGCATTCCTATGATAAAGACTCTCCAGGTGAGTGGCCTCATCCTGAAGAGATATATTGACTTTCAGAATATCTGCCACATCTGTTTTAAGTTGTTTACCAATGTTCTCCAGCTATATGATCCTTGTTTAATGTGATTCACTCCCCAAACGTTTCAGTTCTCCCACTTCTAAATCAAAACCATCAGATCTCTAATTGGTTTTCTGGGTTTTCAATTCTCAGTAAGGTTTTTGGCTGCATAAATCAGTGTTTCCCAACCTTGGCAACTTGAAGGTATTTGGACTTCAACTCCCAGAATTCCCCAGCCAGCATTCGCTGGCTGGGGAATTCTGGGAGTTGAAGTCCAAATACCTTCAAGTTGCCAAGGTTGGGAAACACTGGCCTAAATTTAGACACGTCAACAATACGTGCAAGCGGGGGTTCCTACTTAGTGCCACTATCGATGTGCTCCGCGTGCAGCTCTGGGTGACCGGCGGGCACACATGTCTGTGCAAGTGAGATTTTGCTTCTAAGCATGTTCAGGAAGCAAAATCTCACAAGAGGATGCATGCGTGAGAGTGATTTCGGCAAATTTTTTGCTCCCGCGCATGCATTCAACAGAATATTGTTGATAATATAATAATATAATAATAATAATATTGTCTTCTTTATTAGCTCTCCTTAGTAACATTTCCTCTTTTTATGTCTCCTCCTTTCTAACTTCTGTTTCTGTTGTCTAGCCCAGTGATGGCAAAACTTTTTCTTCTTGCATGCGTGTGCATGCTGGCACATGCGCATGCCAGCACACAACCTTCCCATGCATGCCACACTTTGCATGCATACATCCCTATGCATGTGCACCCTTGTTGGGCTGTTTTTCACTCTCAGCTTTCCCCGAAGCCTCTAGAGCGCATAAGATGCCACAACAGGCAGACTGGAAGTCTCTTTTTCCAAACTTTCAGTTTGCCCATTGGGCCATTTTTCACACTCCAGAGGGTTTGGGGAAGCCTCCTGAAGCGTGGGAAGGGCGAAAACAGCTTTCTCCAAAGCTGAAAATCAGCTAGCAGAACATGCATACACATTGAGGTTGACATAGGGCAGGGATAGGCAAAGTTGACTCTTCTTTGACTTGTGGACTTCAACTCCCAGAATTCCCGAGCCTATCATGCTAGCTCAGGAATTCTGGGAGTTGAAGTCCACATGTCATAGAAGAGCCAACTTGCCTACCCCTGACATAGGGCCATGTCTCGCGTATCCTCAGACATGGTTCCGTGTGCCATAGGTTCATCCTCAATAGAGTAGAGTAGAGTAGAATAGAATAGAATAGAATAGAATAATTTATTGGCCAAGTGTGATTGGACACACAAGGAATTTGTCTTGGTGCATATGCTCTCAGTGTACATAAAAGAAAAAGATACATTTGTCAAGAATCATGTGGTACAACACTTAATGATTGCCAAAGGGGTCAAATAAGCAATGAAGAAACAATCAATACTAATAAAAATCTTAGGATACAAGCCACAAGTTACAGTCATACAGTCCTAGGTAGGAGGAAAAGGATGATAGGAATGATGATAAAAACTAGTAGAAGTAGAAGTGCAGACTTAGTAAATAGTTTGACAGTGTTGAGGGAATTATTTGTTTAATAGAGTGATGGCGTTTGGGAAAAAAATCTGTTCTTGTGTCTAGTTGTCTTGGTGTGCAGTGCTCTATAGCGACGTTTTGAGGCTAGGAGTTAAAATAGTTTGTGTCCAGGATGTGAGGGGTCAGTAAATATTTTCCCCGCCCTCTTTTTGACTCATGTAGTATACAGGTCCTCAATGGAACGGGCTAGTGATAAAATACATCCGATATAAAAAAAAAATCAGTTTCTTCTTTATTCTTAATAGTGAGCGGTAATCTATCCATTTCTGCACATTCTTATATTTTCTCAATTATATTCTCATTTGATGAAATCTCATTATTTTTCCATTGCTATGCAAATGCAATTCTAGCTGTGGTTACTATATGTAAAACTATACTAACCACAGCTAGTATATAGTCCTTTTATCATATTTTTCCAGTAGAATGCCCAACAAGAATGTGTTTCTGGTTTCAAGTCTATGTGTTGCTTTTTTCGTTTTTTTCCAACCCTGTATGTATTGTGTGGTTGTAACTTTTGAACAGTTACAAAATAAGCTGTTGTAAGTTGTGAACTATACTGCTGGCCAGTAATTTAGATAAGAAACGTTTCCGATTACCAATCAACTAATAAAGCAATCAAAAGATAAGAAGATCCACTACTTAACTCAGGAGTGAGCTGAAACAGTAATGTTTCCATATCAAACTATAAATCAGATTTATGTGTTTGTGTGCATATGAAGAAATGGCCTCCTATGTCTAGGAAGCCAGCTGCTTAAAATATGCCTCTGTCCAAAACAAGGATGGTTTATCTCTCCCCCCCCCCCACACACACACCTCTGGGGAGTGTTGCAAAGAGTTAGGAGCTTAAATCCAACTATCCATTTACTGTCAGTCTCAAATGACTGTTGAAAAATTCAAAACAGAAGCAAAATGTGGTATTATGTTCTTGGAAAGCTTTGCACCCTGGGGGAAACCAGCTTTTCATGGAACAGAACTTGCTGAAGGATGAAAAAAAAAGTTATTTTATTACCATAATTGATGGGAGGGAGTTTAATATTTCCATTGCAACGGTGGCTTTGTCAACAAGCAAAGCCTATAGATTATTGTTGTTGTGTGGCAGATTTTGGTCTGTAATTGCCTCTCCCATTCTGGAGGAGCCAAGCTTTTTGAGTGTTGACTGGATGTGCTTTCTTACAATCTTGGCATCCCTCTTTCTTTCAAAATTACAGTTCCCTGAGGCTGTAGAATAGGACATCTCGGTATCTCGGCAGTAAAATCCAGGCTTTGCACGCAAAAGGGTCGTTCCGCCATAGATATCAACTAGCATGGCTGGTAAAGACATTAGGTATGATGTCCTCCAGATGTTTTGAACTTCTATTGTGGTAGTTGAATTCCAGATGCCCAGAAGGCAACTGGCTGGTTACCCCATGCCGCAGAGATCCAGTGACAGTTGGAGTAATATATATATTAGGCTAAATTAATTGCGGAGGGTTGAAAAAAGCTTTGTGCCAGCGATGGAACAGAACTAAAGAAGACAACAGATGGTTATGGGACACTGGCCAAAAGCAAAGTTGTCACATCAGATGGGAAGACAGTCTGATGTTCTTAACCAAAACTGGTGCTATTGAGCATTCTTTACCATGGGGCAGTTGTTTTGCCACTTACCTACAGCAAAATCACTCATCCAAAAGGAGCTTGACTTAAGTGGTACATTGGGTAGTTGCATACATCATGCTAGAATATGTTCTCATGAAGTTTCAAAAACCTGTGATTCCTAATCATTGATCATTTTTGAACTATTGGCATAGCAGGTACTGTGAAACAGGGCATTGCACTGTAAAGTAGAAAGAGATACTGGCTATTGGCATAAAGAACGGTTACAGGAACTGGGCATGACTAGTTTAATGAAAAGAAGGACTAGGGGAGACATGATATCAGTGTTCCAATATCACAGAGGTTGGCCCAAAGAAGAAGGAGTCAACCGATTCTCCAAAGCACCTGAGGGTAGAACAAGAAGCAATAAGTGGAAACTAAACAAGTAGAGAAGTAACTTAGAACTAAGGAGAAATTTCCTGACTCAGAACAATTAATTAGTGGAATAGCTTGCTTCCTGAAGTTGTAAATATTCCAACACTAGAAGTTTTTAAGAAGATGTTGGATAATCATTTGTCTGAAGTAGTGTAGGGTTTTCTGCCTAAGTGGGGGACTATAAGACCTCCAAGGTCCCTTCCAACTTTGTTGTTTGTTGTGGTTGGCTCTAGCCCAGCTCCTGCCCCAAGGACTGTGGATGTGGGGGAGACATCCACATGCTGCAGGCCTGTTTTGCCCCCGGTGGAGTCTGCTGATGAAGGCTCCTCTGACCAAGAAGACATGAGTGAAGGGGAGGAGGATAGTGTGGCAGACAGCTCAGAAGGAGATCAATTATCTAGCTCCTCCTTGGATTCAGTACAAGAGTTAATGATAGAGCCACGCATGTGGAGAGCGATGCATAGGCAACAAAAACTGAGAGATTATTATCAAAGAAAATGAGGCCACCTGTGGTTGGATGGGGCTGTGGTAATTAGTGAGGCTGCTATAAATAGCAGTCTGTGGGTTTGGCCGTTGTGGAGGATTATCTGATCGTTGTGTTTCATGCCTGCTTTGCTGACTTTGATCTTTGTGTGCTGATTTTCCCCATTTTGAAACTATCACAGAACTGATAAGGGACTTGTACAAATTACCAATTTGTTTCGAGACAAGTGCTCTTTGCTATACAAAAAGAGTGCTTTGTTTATTTGCATTTTTCGGTATAAAGAACATTGTTTTGAATTTTCAAACGTGTGTGTGTCTGAAATTGTAGCTGTGCATTTTTGGGAGGATTACTAGAGAGCTCGACAGAACAGTTGTTGTTTTGTTGTTGTTGTTGTTGTTGTTGTTGTTGTTGTTATTATTATTATTATTATTATTATTATTATTATTATTATTATTATAGAACTCAAATATTGTCCTATGAAAGAAGATTAGGGCAATTGGAGTTTTAGTTTGGAAAGAGAAGAGTAAGGTAAGGTATAAAGAAAATTGGAGAGAGGGAGATGTGGAAATGGTATATGATATATACAGGTGAAACTCAAAAAATTAGAATATTTTTCCAGATCAACACAGGCTATGGAAATTTTTGCATCTCATATGGAAACTAAGGACCAAGAATATGGAGGAAGAATGGAGAGGCACACAGTGCAAGATGCTTGAAGTCCAGTGTGAAGTTTCCACAGTCTGTGTTGATTTGGGGAGCCATGTCATCTGCTGGTGTTGGTTCACTGGGCTTCATTAAGTCCAGGGTTACCACAGCCATCTAACTGGGAGATTTTGGAGCACTACATGTTCCTTCCGCAGACGAACGTTATGGGAATGCTTGCTGACTTCATTTTCCTGTAGGACCTGGCACCTGCCCACACTGTCAAAAGCACTAAACCTGCTTCAATGACCGTGGGATTACTGTCCTTGATTGGCTAGCAAACTTGCCTGACCTGAACCCCATAGAGAATCTATGGGGCATTGCCAAGAGAAAGATGAGACACATGAGACCGAACAATGCAGAAGAGCTGAAGGCCGCTATTAAAGCATGCTAGTCTTCCATAACATCTCAGCAGTGCCACAGGCTGAAAGCTTCCATGCCATGCTACATTGAGGCAGCAATTGCTAAATGGCCTTCAACTAAGCCAGGAGTAGGAAAAGTTGGCTCTTCTGTAACTTGTGGCCTCCCAGAATTCTTGTACAACTTGTACAACTCCCAGAATTCCTGAGCCAGTCATACTAGCTCAGGAATTCTAGGAGTTGAAGTCTACATGTCATAGAAGCAGTAATGGCTGCTACCCCCATGGGGGTGGGGGGACACAGTGGGGGTGATAACTTTATGTACTATTTATTGAATAATTAATATGTTTTTTATTGTCATTCCTTCTCTAGTACTTTAGTATGATCCTCATTTACTTTTAAAATAGGAAATCGTTAAATAGCATGTTTTTACCCGTAAACGCTTTAATCATTTTAATCATTATCTAGAAATGAACCTTTATAGCCATTAAAGAAAATTGAGCTACTTGCCTAATCTGTTATCGTACTGAACTTTGTGAGTTCAGTACGAAACCTTAAAATGTCACTGTGCTCCTCAACTCATAATACTGTCTCTCATTTGTCCTTTTTGTGGCTATTCAAATAATGTGACTTAATCAAGTGAATAAGAGAGTCCAAGCACCCATTTGAAAACTTATCTTGGCTGGTAAGCAACCCCCACCCAGTCACATGACCTTTAAGCCACCACATCACATGATTGTTAAGCCACTCCCACCCGGTCACATGGCCATCAAGCCACACCCACAAAATAAGCCACGCCCACAATGTGGCAGTAAAAATTTTGGCAGCCCACCACTGCATAGAAGAGCCAACTTTGCCTATCCCTGACCTAAGGTGATTAGGTGGTACATAAGTTAATTGTCAAGCATGGTTGCAGATCGTGAAGTTCTGCTGAGAGTGGTTCAACCATCAACACTTGCTTAAATTATAGTAATACAACTCTCCATGGGCTGCCTTTGAATACAGCCAAGAACCTAGTTCCAGATTCCTTGGGGGATGCTTTCTTCCAGGTGGGATCTGTTCAGTGGTGTATAAGCAGAGAAGGGATATTTAGGGTCATGTTCCACAAAAGTTCAGAAGAACACACCTCTGAAGACAATAATTCCCTGGAGCGTGCCCTTGCTATGCAACACTCCCAGAGGTGTGCCAAGCATCCTCATTTTCACACAGAGCCATGAAAATTATTTTGACGCGTGGGCATTTATTTGTTATTTGTCTCTATGGCTTTGGGATGCCTTTTACATTTTTTTGTTGTTGACGTTATGTACAAGCATGTCTTGTTTTTAACATTTTTTTGTAAATTGCTTGGAGGCTTGGGAGATGGGCAGGGTAGAAAAATCCTGCAAATAAATAAACAGAATTTATGGGTGTTTACTTCCTCTGGAATTTCAGGCTGCAGGGCTTGAATATTGGTTAAGAGGAAGTTATTTTTTTAAAAAGAGGACACTTAACTTCTCATCCAGATTTGTGAGTTCCTCAGATGATTTGTGAGTTCCTTGGATGATTGTGCAAAACGGGCAAACTGGAGTTATTTCTCCTGGGCTCTTCTTGATTTACAAATCAACATAGTTGGAAGGGACTTTATAGGTCATCTAGTCCATCCCTCCGCTCAGGCAGTAGACCCTATACCAGTCATGGCAAACCTTTTTTAGAAACATAGAAACTTTGGCTCATGTGCAGTGATGGGCTCCTACAGGTACGGTCAGTTACGCAGTACTGGTAGCAAAATTTTGATTTTTTTTTTCTTTTTTTCCCTTCTGGGCTCTGGATATGTTTTCCTATCACAGTAAATGAGGTTGAATGTGTATAATTTTAGAAGAGCTGTGTTTGCGTGTGTGTTTGTGTTTGGGGTGGCGCAGTAGGTAGAGTGCTGTACTGCAGGCCACTGAAGCTGACTGCAGATCTGAAGGTCAGCGGTTCAAATCTCATCACCGGCTCAAGGTTGACTCAGCCTTCCACCCTTCCGAGGTGGGCAAAATGAGGACCCGGATTGTGGGGACAATAGGCTGGCTCTGTTAAAAAGTGCTATTGCTAACGTGTTGTAAGCAGCCCTAAGTCTAAGGAGAAGGGCGGCATAAAAATCGAATTAAATAAATAAATAAATAAATAAATAAATACACATACAGTTTATGTAGTAAATAATGTATATTTGTGTGTGCCTGTTTGTAATATACGGTATATCTACATATATGGCATATATACATAGAATTAAATAGTATATTTTGGATGTTCAGTAATAGTAAATAGATAGGGAAATTATATCTCTTTGAGGCCTGGAGAAGCCAGGCACCCTAACCCTAACCCAAACCCTTGACGTGAGTGACGTCATGTTGGCCACCTTTAAGCCAGTCACATGACCTTTAAGCCACCCCGGTCACATGATCGTCAGGCCATGCCCACCTGGTCACATGGCCACCAGGCCACACCCACACACACTCCCTAAAGCTCATAGGTAAGAAAATGAGGACAAATCAAGGGAAATATTTCTTCACCCAGAGGGTTGTTAGTTTATGGAATTCACTTCCAGAAGAGGTCGTGACAGCTGTCAGCCTTGATAGCTTCAAGGCAGGATTAGACAGATTCATGGATACCAAGTGTATCGATGGTTATTGAAATGGATGTCCATGTGCCGCCTCTATGTTGGTTGAGGCAGGCAGGGTTCCCTTGAGTACCATTTGTTGGGGGCCAGGGGAAAGGGAGGGTCTTGCCTTCTCTTTCTGCTCAAGATCCCCATGTACAATTGGTGGGCCACTGTGTGACACGGAATGCTGGACTCCATGGGCTTTGGCCTGATTCAGCATGGCTCATCTTATGTTCTTATGACTTATGACCTTGACGATCTTTGCAGCATCCTCATGGTCATGGGATCAAAATTAAGACCCTTGGCAACTGACTCATGTTTAGGACGATTGCATGTCTCAGGGCCACATGCAGTGGTAGGTTGCTACCAGTACGGGCCACACCGTAGCTCCGGTAGTGAAAATGGGTGACCAGCGGCTGTGCGCACACGTCCAAATGAGATTTTGCTTCTGCGCATGCACAGGAAGCAAAATCTTGCAAGGGGATGAGCACAAGAGATTTCAGCGACTTTTTGCTTCTGAGCAAAAAAATCGCCGAAATCTCTCTTGTGTGCGTACGCGTCTCCTTACGAGTTTTTGCCTCCTGCACACGCACAGAAGTAAAATTTTGCTCGTACATGTGTGAGCCCCCGCCAGTCACCCGGCGCTGCGCGGGGAGCACACCGGTAGCAGTGTAAGTAAGGACCCCTGCCTAACCATGTGGTCCCCTTTTGCAATCTTCTAATAAGCCAAGTCAATTTATTTATTTATTTATTCATTCATTCATTCATTCATATATTGGATTTGTATGCCACCCCTCTCCGTGGACTCGGGGCGGCTAACAACAATGATAAAAACAGCATGTAGAAATCCAATACTAAAACAGCTAAAAACCCTTGTTATAAAACCAATCATACATACAAACATACCATGCATAAATTGTACAAGCCTAGGGGGAAAGAATATCTCAGTTCCCCCATGCCTGACGGCAGAGGTGGGTTTTGAGGAGCTTACGAAAGGCAAGGAGGGTGGGGGCTATTCTAATCTCTGGGGGGAGTTGGTTCCAGAGGGCCGGGGCCGCCACAGAGAAGGCTCTTTCCCTGGGTCCCGCCAAAACGACATTGTTTAGTTGACGGGGAAGCCAGATTCACTTAACAATCATGTTATTGACTTAACAACTTTAGTGATTCACTTAACAATGGTGGTAGTTTCCTAGTTTCGTAAAACAGGGCAAAATTCAATTAAGCACCATCTCACTTAGCAACAGAAATTTTGGGCTACAAGGCGGTCATAAGCCGAGGATTATATCTGTGCGCACCCAACCTTCATTTAACGAGAGGTTCATGGCCATCTTTGTCTCTGGAAGGTGTTGCTTCATTTTTTATTATTATTGCTTTTAAATCCCTGCATTTCTTTCCTTGCTTGAAATACATCTTTCAAGCCAATCCAGATGTTTTTAATAAAACTAGATTTGTCATGGAGCAGTAACTTGGGCTTCCAAGCCTGCTCCCCCTCTTGCTCTTTACAAAGGTTTTCCATGCTGCGAGGCTCCCAAACCTTCTGAGGTTTGGAAAAAGACAGGAGTGCTGGCTGAGTTAATGAATGTTTACCCAAAATGACAGCTATAAAGTAGAAGCTCTGTGAGGCCTGCCAAGGCCTTGTCAGCTCTCCCGCCTCTGTGTGTACAAAACTAATGGGACTAAAACAAGTCCAGAGCTTTTCCCTCAATTTGTCTTTGTGGATTTCAGCAACGGAGAAGAATTTTAAGCCTTGGCAGCCTCCATCGCTTTTCAAGTTACAGTGACTGAATTGGAAGACTGTTAAGGTGTAAATGCATCCGTCAAGAAGGAATTGAGGTCTGGTGGGTTTCATCTTGAAGGAACCTTTGTCTTTTCAGCAGACATGCAATTTATTCTCTCTCGTCTCTTGGTAGCTGCAGTGGATATTCCAAACCTTGATCTGGGAGAGTCCTGGACTGGAGGAGTGGTAGATAATGCACTTGTGCATGGCCAAAGCAACAGACCAAAAATAATAAAGTGAGGCGTCACATTGCTTAAGTTTATTTATTTTTTGTCTACTCATTTCTAGTTACAGGTAAAGTGGTGTGGTGGCCCAGTGGTAAAGACACACATGTCTCACCAGGAAGGTTGAGAGTTTAATCCTAGATCAGGAGAGAGATTTCTCTATCAGGGCTCCAAAAGAAAATATCTGGGCCTAGAAAGCCTAGAACTAAGACGCCTTAAACAAGATCTAAGTATTGCCCACAAGATCATATGCTGCAACGTCCTGCCTGTCGGCGACTACTTCAGCTTCAACCACAACAACACAAGAGCACACAACAGATTTAAACTTAATATTAACCTCTCCAAACTTAACTGTAAAAAATATGACTTCAGTAACCGAGTTGTCGAAGCGTGGAACTCATTACCGGACTCTGTAGTGTCATCCCCAAACCCCCAACACTTTACCCTTAGATTATCCACGGTTGACCTATCCAGATTCCTAAGAGGTCAGTAAGGGGCGAGTACAAGTGCACTAGAGTGCCTTCCGTCCCCTGTCCTATTGCTCTCCTATATCTCCTATACCTTTCTTCTATTCCTATATCTCTTCTTCTATTCTTTCATTGATATGTTTTATTACTATATCTTCTTTTCTATTCTTTCACAGATAGATTTTACTATGAGTATCTCCTCTATAAACTTCATCATGTATTTTACTATGTGTGTGTGTGTGTGTGTATGTGTGTGTGTGTGTGTGTATGTGTGTGTGTGTGTATGTATGTATATATATATATATATATATATATATATATATATATATATATATATATAAATAAAATGTTTTTTTAGCTGTTTTATATTTTAAATGTTTTATATATATACCCACTAAAACCCTCATTGTGTATTGGACTAACTAACTAACTAACTAACTAACTAACTAACTAAACAAACAAACAAACAAACAAACAAACAAACAAATAAATAAACAAATAAATAAACAAATAAATAAATCTGATTGGTAAATACTCAGCTCCATTTAGTTGCCCTGATTCCACCCCAATAAAGGGATTACATAGTTGTAAAAAAAAAATCCAGTTACAGGTAGTCCTTAAATTAGTCAAATAATTATGAGCAACTTTTTAAATTATGAAGAAACCCCTCTATCAAAAGCTACTTACCGTATGATTTTGAGGTTATAATTTTTATTTTATTTTTTATTTTTAATCGGATTTGTATGCCGCACTTCTCCGAGAACTCGGGGCGGCTTACAGCATATATAAGACATAACAATACAATAGATCCAATTAATACAGTTAAAAAATAATGACTGCCCGTGCTTGCCCCCATACACGCACATAAAATCATGAGGTTGTATTTGGATCTTTGTCAATCATATCACTTTTATGGCTGTTTGCAGCATCCTGAAGTCACATGTCTTAGATTTTCGGTAGATTTGGGGGGGGGGGGGTTTGGCTAGTTTTGAGCCTTTGCTTCCATTTTCAAACCAAATTTGTCAACGACTGGTGGGAAAAATGCTGAAAAATTGGCCCCAGTCATGTGATGCCCTGACTTAACAACCACAACATCTTATGACTCACTTACAGTTGTAATTGAGGTACAGATCTTAAAATAGTTATGATTGTTAAAAAAAAATACTGCCTCATGGAGAAAGGTGACTCAGTAAACAATGTGCTCTCTTTAAAAAAAAAACTTATATATTTTAAAAACAAGCAATACAAAAAATAAACAAAAAAACAACACAAAACAAAAACATAACAACAATACAAAACACACAGAAATTATAATGACATTACATCATGAATTACTATATCGATATTTTGCACTTTACTCCATATGTTTTTTTTTACAGCTATTCCTATCAACATATTGATTACTTTGGTTATTTATATTATACCTAATATTGTTTAGCTTTCAATGACTAGCTATTGACAGTAGTTCCACTTTGTTTCAATGTCTGGAGACTGTGGGTTTAAATGGGGAGGAAAAGTCTTAAGTTGAATCCAGATAAGGTTGAGTGGCTGTGGATGTTTGGACTGTCTGAGTCTGGAGTGATTCCATATTTAACTGCAAATGGGGTCCTAGTTCCTATTTCAGACCTAGTGCACAATTTGAGAGTCTCTTTGGACTTATAGTGCATATTCAAAAAGCAGGTGGCAGCTGTGACCAGGAAGCCACTGCTATTGTCACAATGGTGCCCATACCTCAGCAGGGAAGCCCTTAAAGCAGTTACATCTGCTTTAATAATTCACATTTAGACTATTGCAATGAGCTCTAGATGGGGCTACTCTTGAAGAGCAGCTATAGCTGGTCCCAAAGGCAATAGCATGGGCAGTTACGAGTGTGCCATGGTATGTCCATGTAACATCTCTGCTGCTGTGGGGCTGTTTTGGCTATCAATAGGCTAGCATAAAGGTGGGTTCCTCCCAGCTTTAACCAGTTTGCCCAAACCAGTAGCAAACCACTGGCGATGTCATGATGATGTCAGGGAACTCCAGTAAGGGGAGAATATATACTGACCTTTGAACTCCGTACAACTCACAGTACCATAAAACATGTGAGATAGCTTCCACTTCCCCACTACCCCAAAGTCATTAGGTACTGATTCATGCCTGGGAAGAATATTTTAGAGAGCTATATTCTGACCCGTTATGTAACTAAGGAGAACCAAATTAGTGACTGTTTCCTCAGTCTTTGGGTACCATGAGTGATGGACCCCTTTTGTGGTGATTGATTTTCCAGAATAATAAAAATAATAATAATAATAATAATAATAATAATAATAATAATAATAATAATGATGATGATGATGATGATCCACTGGAACTTGTGCCGGAACTACCATTTACCAGTGGCAAAGAACTGGTGGGATCATAAGCCCGAAAAAGTGGTCGAAAATGAGCAAGCAAAACTACTGTGGGACTTCCGACTTCAGACTGACCGAATTCTGAAGCATAACACACCAGACATTGTGATCGTGGAGAAAAAGAAAGTATGGATCATCGGCATCGCAATCCCAGGAGACAGCAGAATTGAGGAGAAGCAGCTAGAGAAATTAGTGAAATACGAAGATCTAAAAATCGAGCTGCAACGACTCTGGCATAAGCCAGTGAAAGTGGTCCCAGTGGTACTTGGCACACTGGGCGCAGTACCAAAGGATCTCAGCGAACATTTGAAAACCATCGGAATTGACAAAATCTCCATCTGTCAATTGCAAAAAGCCGCTTTACTGGGATCGGCAAACATCATTCGCCGCTACATCACGCAGTCCTAGGTGCTTGGGAAGTGCCCGGCTGGTGATGAAATACGAAATCCAGCATAGTGATCTCCTTTGCTGTGTTGTACTGACATAATAATAATAATAATAATAATAATAATAATAATAATAATAATAATAATAATAGTAATAATTTATTAGATTTGTATGCCACCCCTCTCTGGAGACTCGGAGTGGCTTCTTTTTTAAATTCTTGTTTTGTATCATTTTTATTTTGTAAGCTGACCAGTGCTAGGATTTTATGAGTGAGATAATAAAATAAATAAACAAATAGGCCATCAGCATTCCGGGTAACGCACCCATTCAAAGCAGAACTCTGAGGCAGTTAGATTCCTCAAAGAACATGTTAGAGCCCTACATGGGGCCAGGTTACTTACGGGACTGTCTTCTGCCTCATACACCTCAGCGGCCAGTCAGGTCCCACAGAGTCGGCCTTCTCCAGGTCCTGTCAGCCAGACAATGTTGTCTGGCAGGGCCTAGGAGAAGAGCCTTCTCTGTGGTGGCCCCAGCCCTATGGAACGAGCTCCCTCAGAGATCTGAACTGCCCCCACCCTCCCTGCCTTTCGTAAACTCTTAAAGACCCACCTCTGCCGGCAGGCTTGGACCCATTGAAATTTTAACACCTTGCCCCACCCTGTGAATGAATGTGTGATGGATGGTGTGTGAATCTGGTTGTCAACTTTTAATTATGGGGGTTTTAATCTGTAAATTTTATAGTAGAAAACATAGAAACATAGAAGACTGATGGCAGAAAAAGACCTCATGATCCATCTAGTCTGCCCTTATACTATTTTTTGTATTTTATCTTAGGATGGATATATGTTTATCCCAGGCATGTTTAAATTCAGTTACTGCGGATTTACCAACCACGTCTGCTGGAAGTTTGTTCCAAGGATCTACTACTCTTTCAGTAAAATAATATTTTCTCCTGTTGCTTTTGATCTTTCCCCCAAAGATGTAGATTTCTACATGTCGTAAGCCGCCCTGAGTCTCAGGAGAAAGGCGGCATAGAAATCAAATAAATAAATAAATAATGTTTATTGGATGCATCATGTTGGCACAGCCGTTGAAAACCAACTCTTAACAGTTTGCGCAGTTTTCACCTAATTAAAAGAAGAGGAAAAAACCCTCCTCCCAGGTGTCATCAGTCACGTTTCAATGAGGATGGTTGGCAGGCTCTTCTCCTCCTTCAACAGTCACTTGTTACAATGAACTTGGTTCCCACAGGAAAACGTTTTGTTTTGACGGTTAGCCTTCAAAGCTATCTCCTTTCTCCCCTCCCTTCCTTCTTTCAGGCTTTGTGGCAACTATGAGGCAGGACAAGATGGCCGCTTAGGTGGCATGTACCATAAAATGCACTGGCATGAGTAAAATTCCCCATTTCTAAGTGTCCTTAAAGAGGTTCCATTCAACTGCTTCAAAAGCTTTCCTTGGCTGTGACACACAGCTTGTTAATTACAGTGGTATGTGTTGCAGGAGTGTTGTTTATGTGGAGATCATATAGGAAAGCCTTTGAAGCTCTATTGGCACCGTACGGATTGAGTCATCTCAATTTGTCATCTCGGGAGGCTTAAAAAACAATCACAAGAAAGAGTGCCTTCGCTTTTTTGATGCTGCAAACCCAAGATGCTCTTGACATTCATCTTTGAGTCATTTGTGGTAAACAGGGAGTTTCGCTGCCTTTCTTCACATGTAGTGTTTAATTTCATTGCTTAATATATTTGTACTCTTGTTTTTGAAAACTTCTGGTGGCTTTGGCAATTTTGTTAATTCTCATTGGTAAACAAGTCGGGGATGGTTGTTTTTGATCCTTCCATCTTCCCTCATAAAGATCAGGCTGCAAATGGTTAGCTTTCCGTGGTTACCGGGTAGTTTTTCTATCACGTTACCACTTTATTATGCCTTGGTAAGGCCTCCCCTGGAATACTGCATTCAGTTTTGATCGCCACAATGTAAAAATGATGTTGTTGTTTTTTAAGTATATTTTTATTGAATTTTTAACAAAGTTAATATACACACAACATAAAACAGTGCATAGTGGTTTTTGCACTATGTAAAAAGGATGTTGAGACTCTAGAAAGAGTGCAGAGAAGAGCAACAAAGATGATTAGGGGACTGGAGGTTAAAGCATATGAAGAACGGTTGCAGGAACTGGGTATGTCTTGTTTAATGAAAAGAAGAACCAGGAGAGACATGATAGCAGTGTTCCAATATCTCAGGGGCTGCCACAAAGAAAAGAGAGTCAAGCTATTCTCCAAAGCCCCCCTGAGGGTAAAACAAGAAACAATGGGTGGAAACTAAACCAGGAGAGAAGCAACTTAGAACTAAAGAGAAATTTCCTGACAGTTAGAACAATGAATCAGTGGAATAACTTACTCTGGAAGTTGTGAATTCTCCAACACGGGAAGTTTTTAAGAAGAGATTGGACAAACATTTGTCTGAAGTGGTGTAGGGTTTCTTCCTAAGCAGGGGGTTGGACTAGAGGACCTCCAAGGTCCCTTCTAACTCTGTTATTCTAAATTCTAAACCAGGGTGTAAAACATTAATTAGAAAACCAGTCAAACTCTCAGTGGTTTGTTTGTTTGTTTTTTAAAATATCAGGGCAACCCAATCTATTCGTCTTTCAGCTCCAATCCAGGAGCTGAAAGTAGTTCCTTTCATGACAAAGTAGTTCCTTTCATGACAAAGTAGTTCCTTTCATGACAAATCAGTATTAAACTCCCTTTATTTCTTTGTCGGTAAATATAAATTCAACATTGTTAAGTATTAACATGGCACAGTTACTCCAAGGTCCACTATTAGAGTGGGGAATGGAGAGTGTTGATTGGTCGAGCCATCTGCTAGTTCCTATAAAAGGGGAAGCTGTTGGCTGGCCTGGCTGCTGGATTTTTACTTAGGTGATAATAAAGAATTGTCAGATTCTGGTTCATTAACCTAACACGCTAAACACAGTGGTTCTGAACCTTTCTAATGCTGCGACCCCTTAATACAGTTCCTCATGTTGTGGTGACGCCCAAAATAAGTCTAGAACCAATTCTCCCAACAGAGCTTTAAGCTGATTGGCGGAAAGATCAGAGGGACACCCTCACTGTAAGTGCATGATTGGTCGGATTATATATTATTTGTCATTATATATTGTTTTTATCATTGCTGTAAGCCGCCCCGAGTCTACGGAGAGGGGCGGCATACAAATCTAATAAATAATAATAATAATAATAATAATAATAATAATTATTATTATTATTATTATTATTATTATTATTATTATTATTATTATTATTATTATTATTATTATTATTATAAATATATGTTCCAAGGCACCAAAATAGAAGCTTTAGTTCAACACCATGGGAAATTTGTTTTTTCCATGACCTTAGGTGATCCCTGTGAAACGGCCATTCAACCCCCCCAAAACGAGTCCCGACCCCCAGGTTGAGAACCACTGTGCTAAAGTGTAGCTTCAGAGCATGTGTAGTTGGCCTTATTGTACCAACCATCTTTGTGTGTGTTTTTGTTTTCCAGATACAGACTTAGGAGTTGTAACGCTAACAGAAAATGAAGACCAAGAGGCCCGGTCTTTGGCACTCCCCAAAATATCAGGATTAGAACGGAGCCAAGAGAAGAGTCAAGACATTGGGAAAGAACCATCGCTTGACCCTGTTGTGCCTCAGGATCTTTCTCAGGCTTTGGTCCCACCTCGTTTGGAGCCACCAACAGAGGCACGTTCTCCAAAGCCTTCTGCCGCCCAACCTGATCGATCCTCCTATTCAGGAGCCCCGGAGAAGCAACCGGCTTCGGAAGAGGCCCAGTTCCCCACCATTCCTCCTTCCCAAATACAACATCCACCAAGACCTCCTTCTCCTGGGCAGCCGGCCCATCCAAACCGGCCACCTTCTCAGCTGCGTCCTCCCTCCCGTAGCCTTGCACAACAGTTGTCGGCTTACAACAGCAGCAGTTTAAGCCTCAACAGCTTGAGGTGAGGATCACGCTGGGCATTTTCCAAGCATTCCATTCATCCACCGTGTTGTAAAAGTAAGAGATGTTGACATTTCTTGAAAAAGGGCCAGGCTCTTTATTTGGGTGAGTGCTGTGGGAGAGTTTGGAAGGCAGCCCACAAATTATAAATAACATCTTCTTCCATAATCCAAAAACTCTGGGCCAGCCCTGGAAAATGAGGCTAGACAAAAAACTGAAGAGGTGCCAGTTTCCAGTACGGTTGTCTATAATTTAAAGGATTGAAAGTACAACAAGGCTGTTGCTATGT
Organism: Erythrolamprus reginae; assembly: GCF_031021105.1. Lineage (NCBI taxonomy): Eukaryota > Metazoa > Chordata > Lepidosauria > Squamata > Dipsadidae > Erythrolamprus > Erythrolamprus reginae. Next base: position 408,468,316 of record NC_091950.1, read on the forward strand.
CAAGTGTTAAGGAGAGACTATTAATCAGACAAGAAAATAAAGACCTAAATAATTAGGTTGGATCCCTCACGCTTCTGCTAATGAAACCCAGATATGTGTAGCAACATCTCCCATAGCCTGTAAATCAAGTTCTCCGTGCATCAATTTTGGATCTATTTTTTAAATTAAAAATAAATAAAGGGGAAACTGACTGGCTCAGACAAGTATCAGCCTTTATCTATATATATTTCCAATAAAATATCTAGGCTTCATGCATTGTTCCCTCTAAGCTGAGCAGTGAGCAATGGCTCACTTAAAAATCATCATCAACTCAGAGTTTTTCAAACCTGCCCAGAAGCCAAGAAGGAAAGAGTGAGAGGGAAAGAGTGCCGCCTAGTCCCGAAGGGACTGCCGCTCAGACACTATACTTTTCCGCCCACCCCCCCAAAAAAATTAGAGGGAACACTGGCTTCATGTAGACCCAAGAGATGTTCTTCAGAAATCAAAGGGCAGGTTGAATAAGGCTTGTGCTTTCTTTGCAAGTTATGGACCTTCTCCCTAGAGGAAGTCAGATAAGGTGAGGAGATTAAATACCTGTTGGGGAAGGTCTGAATTTGGGCCTCCTAGTAAATGAGTGTTTGGAGACTGGTCATAATCATCAAGGCAGCCATTTTGTGAGAACGGCTATAAGATGCTCTCAAAATTGCTCAAGTGTCTTCCACTCCCTTGGCTTTCTTTATTACCTGAACCTAGTCATTACAGTTTATAAAAAAGGATGCACGGCTTGGTGTTTTATGGAAGCAAGAGCATGATGGTTTGTTAGCAAACCAGGCTTGAACCATCCTTTTAGCAAAAAGGACAAGTCCAGCCATAATCAGAGTTGCCTTGTGATGAGATGGGCGGCCAACAAATTTAATAAATAAAAATAATATCATAATCTGTCCTGAGAGATGGCAAATTTGCATTTGCCATCTAAATCCTGCTTTCTATCAGAACTGGTGGGATGAGGGAGCCTCAGACCAAGTTTCATGGACAACCGATTAGGCCAGTGGTGGTGGGAGTTGGTGTCTCAAAAGTTCAGAAAATGCCTAACTTGGCACTGCTGGTGTGTCGCCTCCCCTCCCAAATAAAAGAGGAACAATTCTTTATCTCTTTCCTCCTCTCTCCCCTCAATCTAGGCCACCCTGGACAGTGGCACTCAGTCACAATGCCAAGACAGGACCTGAAGTGGAGGCCCAGATCTCTATTTCATCCATTCTGCCATTGCTGCCTTACACAAAATGCTGGTTTGTGCCATGTGAGACTTGGGGAATGGCACAATTTGCACCCACAGCTCCTAGGATAGTGATGGAGAACCTTGTTTGGTTCATGTCCCAAATGGGTGTGCCCACACCCATTCCCTCCCCATTACACATGCACACAACCGTCAACACCCACCCACCCTCCATGCATGCACATAGGCCTCACTGAAGCCTGGGACGGTGAAAAAAGTCCCAATGGGCAAACCGGAAGTTCAGAAAAATGGATTTCCGGTTTGCCTGTTGTGCTGGTTTTTGCACTGTGGAGGCTTCAGGGAAGCTTCATGAAGACCCAGAGTGCAAAAAACAGCATAATTGGCAAACTAGGTCCATTTTTCTAAACTCCTGGTTTGCTCATTGGGACGTTTTCATACTCCAGGGCTTCAGGAAGCTTCCCTGAAGCCTCCAGAGTGAGAAACGGCCTTCCCCAAGGCCAAAAATTAGATGGCCATAGAAACATAGAAGACTGACAGCAGAAAAAGACCTCATGGTCCATCTAGTCTGCCCTTATACTATTTCCTGTATTTTATCTTACAATGCATATGTATGTTTATCCCAGGCATGTTTAAATTCAGTTACTGTGGACTTACCAACCACGTCTGCTGGAAGTTTGTTCCAAGGATCTACTACTCTTTCAGTGAAATAATATTTTCTCACGTTGCTTTTGATCTTTCCCCCAACTAACTTCAGATTGTGTCCCCTTGTTCTTGTGTTCACTTTCCTATTAAAAACACTTCCCTCCTGAACCTTATTTAACCCTTTAATATATTTAAATGTTTTGATCATGTCCCCCTTTTCCTTCTGTCCTCCAGACTAAGGAAAAGGGGGGACATGATCGAAACATTTAAATATGTTAAAGGGTTAAATAAGGTTCCGGAGGGAAGTGTTTTTAATAGGAAAGTGGCCAGTGCACATATGCGCACTGGGGCTGACATAGGGCAAAATGCCCTCCAACATGGCTCCGTGTGCCACCTGTGGCATGCATACCATAGGTTCACCATCGCTGCCCTAGGATCTGCTGCATGGCGCTTAATTTCAGTCAGTCTTCTCCTTCTGTTGACAGGCCCTTGTAGCCTGTTCAAGAGTATTGTGGGTCACATGAAGCATTCATCCTTGAAGCAAATTAGAGAGCGTTCTTCCACGGCGTCTGCAACCTTCAAAAACTGTGCAAAATCATGCCCCATCCATTCTTGTATGATTTTCAAAGGTCGTGTAAGAGCACACTCCATTCTCACGTGCTTTCCACAGCTTCTGAAAATTGTTTGAGAAAGGGGCATGCTTTTGAGAATAGTTATTGTCCAGTGTTGGTGATTGCTGGTGCATCACCCAGAACGTTGGGGCATGTCAACGTTGACATGCGTGTCATAGGTTTGCCAACACTGGATTCACTGGTTCTGATCGGATGACTACAGGTAGTCCTCAACTTGCAACCACAATTGAACCCAAATTTCTGTCCCTAAGTGGGACGTTATTTAATTGCATTTATGATCAAAGTGAATCATTGCAATTCTTAAGTGATTCTGGCTTTGGTTGTCAGAAGGTCAAAAAAGTTGATCATGTGACCCTGAGACATGGCAGCCGTCATAAATATGAGCCAGTTGCAAAGTGTGTGAATTCACTTAAGAATTGCAATGATTCACTATGGCAAGAAAGGTCAAAAATGATCTTAAAACTCAATTAACTAATGTCCCACGTAGGGACAGAAATTTGGGCTCAAATTTTGATCGCTTTCTACAATGGTTGGAAGCCTGAAAAATGGTCATAAGTCACTCAATGCCATTGTACCTTTGAACAGTCACTAAACAAACTCTTGTAAGTCAAGGACTATCCATATTTTGGGAAGAAGACCTGTCCTCTCTGTGTGGCAATGGGGAGGCTTGTGGGTCTGTCCTTCCTTACAGGAGGGTTCCTTTCTGTGCCTTTGCTAACCTCTTCCTTTCTGCATCTTTCCCACAAAACAGCAGCAGCAGAAGCAGCACCCCAGCCAAAAGTCAACCCCCTCCTCCCCCACCGCCTCATCCCTCCATAGTTCACCATCCCTCGGCACCATCCCCCTTCCCTCTCTCTTTACCCAATCACAGCCCTCTCCATAATTTCACACCCGCCCTCCAGTCTTCTAACCACACCCATCACCCCAATATGTTTGCCCCTCCCACGGCATTGCCTCCTCCTCCTCCTCTGACATCGGGGACATTACAAGTTCCAGCTCATCCCGCTGGCACAGCTTACTCAGGTAAGTGAGAAAGCGTCAGTTTCCGGTTAAACCCTAATTTCTTTGCTCATTTTATTCGATTCATTTTTTTATGCCGCCCTTCTCCTTAAACTCAGGGTGGCTTACAACATGTTAGCAATAGCACTTTTTAACAGAGCCAGCATATTGCCCCCACAATCCGGGTCCTCATTTTACCCACCTCGGAAGGATGGAAGGCTGAGTCAACCTTGAGCCGGTGATGAGATTTGAACCGCTGACCTACAGATCTACAGTCAGCTTCAGTGGCCTGCAGTACAGCACTCTACCTGCTGCGCCACCCCAGCTCTAATTATATTTGTTTTGTATGCACTGTTTTATATTGTATCCTGTGAGCCGCCCTGAGTCTTCATACAAATCTAATAAATAAACAAACAAACAAACAAACAAACCTTTACAGAATTAGGCAGGCATATTTCCGGTCACAATTCAAAGTGTTGGTTATGACCTATAAAGCCCTTCATGGCATTGGACCAGAATATCTCCGGGACCGCCTTCTGCTGCACGAATCCCAGCGACCGGTTAGGTCACACAGAGTTGGCCTTCTCCGGGTCCCGTCGACTAAGCAATGTCGTTTGGCAAGACCCAGGAGAAGAGCCTTCTCTGTGGCGGCCTCGACACTCTGGAACCAGCACCCCCCAGATATCAGAGTTGCCCTCACCCTCCTTGCCTTTCGCAAGCTCCTTAAAACCCACCTCTGTCGTCAGGCATGGAGGAATTGAAATTTTTTCCCTTCCCCCTAGGCTTATAGAATTTATACATGGTATGCTTGTATGTGTGAGTGGTTCTTTAAATTGGGTTTTTTTAGATTATTTTTAATATTAGATTTGTTTACATTGTCTTTTTATATTGTTGTTAGCCGCCCCGAGTCCTCGGAGAGGGGCGGCATACAAATCTAATAAATAGATAGATAGATAGATAGATAGATAGATAGATAGATAGATAGATAGATAGATAGATAGACAGACAGACAGACAGACAGACAGACAGACAGACAGACAGACAGACAGACAGACAGACAGACTTTATTGATTTATTGGATTTATATGCCGCCCCTCTCCGCAAACTCGGGGCGGCTCACAACAGGGTAAAAACAGTACATAATAACAAATCCAATACCCACCAATCCAATTACAATTTTAAACTAAAAACAGATAGATGATAGATAGATAGATAGATAGATAGATAGATAGATAGATAGATAGGTGATAGATAGATAGATAGATAGATAGATAGATAGATAGATAGATAGATAGATGATAGATAGATAGATGATAGATAGATAGATAGATAGATAGATAGATGATAGATAGATAGATAGATGATAGATAGATAGATAGATAGATAGATGATAGATAGATGATAGATAGATAGATAGATAGATAGGTGATAGATAGATAGATAGATAGATAGATAGATAGATAGATAGATAGATAGATAGATAGATGGATGATAGATAGATAGATAGATAGATAGATAGATAGAAAAATAGATAGAAAAATAGATAGAAAAATAGATAGATAGATGATAGATAGATAGATGATAGATAGATGATAGATAGATGATAAATAGATAGATAGATAGATAGATAGATAGATAGATAGATAGATAGATAGATAGATAGATAGATAGATAGATAGATAATATATTTTTTTGTGTTGGCGAAGATCGGAGTGATGCGTAAGAGGACTTAAAGGAGGAAGGGAGAGCCTTTAATGGTGTTGTCTTCCTTTCCAGAACAAGATCTTCTCCGCCAGGAACTGAACACTCGGTTTCTGGCTTCCCAGAGTGCCGATCGCGGTGCCTCGCTGGGCCCACCACCCTACCTGAGGACCGAGTTCCACCAACACCAGCACCAACACCAGCACACGCACCAACACACGCACCAGCACACCTTCACGCCTTTTCCTCACGCCATCCCGCCCACAGCCATCATGCCAACGCCAGCACCTCCCATGGTGCGTAATCCAGGCAGAAATGTGAGGATAAGTAGAGCGCGCAACCTTCTTTCAATTGCTGCAAAGTATATTTGTGACAGCTTGCAAATAATAATCACAATGGCAAAAGTGTTTGTGGAGTCGTGGGAGAAAAGACTGAAAGGCATTTAGGACCCTCTGGACTGTTCCCCTTTTATTTATTTTATTTATTTATTTATTTATTTATTTATTTATTTATTTATTTATTTATTTATTTATTTATTTATTTATTGGATTTGTATGCCGCCCCTCTCTGTAGACTCGGGGCGGCATACAAATTTTGCAATGTGGGGAGGGGTCTTGGGACAGAGGGATTCCATGGTGTATAGATTCGGCAGGCCAGATCTGGTACTTTTAATTTAATATAACTTAACACTTTTTTTGTTGAAAACCTGAGAACATCAATCATGCTTATGTGCAAAGAAAGATAGTTAATATATCCATCCATCTCACAATTGTGGATCTGGGTGGTGAACAGAGAATGAAAACCAAAAGTACAAGTAATGCAGCCATTAAAACAAGTAAACATTGAAGGACAATTAAGATAACACTATAACAAATGCCCCATAGAATTGCCCTGATACTTTATGGCAGAGGTCTCAAACTTGGCCACTTTAAGACCTCTAGACTTCAACTCCCAGAATTCCTCAGGTTTGCTGGCTGGGGAATTCTGGGAATTGAAGTCCACAGTCCTTAAAGTGGCCACGGTTGGAGACCCCTGCTTTATAGCACTAATTTGCTTCCAGGGCTTCAAAGTTTAAATTGCTCGCACAGCTAAATTATACCCTGTATTTTTAGCCTCTCTGATAATGAGCATGAGGAAAATCTCATTGAACAAGTAACATTTTTTGGTGTGTATTGAAAGTTTTCTGTATGAAATTTCTGGCTAATATTCAGCAGCATATTATCCTTGCTTCCATTTGCTACAAGTGAGAGGCAGGCTTTAATAAGTTTTCTTCTTTTAGAACAAATATATATGTATTTATCATATAGTAATAGTAATGTTGACAATGCAAGCATTAAGTAACTACAGTGGTACCTCTACTTAAGAACACCTCTACTTACGAACTCTTCTATATAAGAACCGGGTGTTCAAGATTTTTTTTGCCTCTTCTCAAGAACCATTTTCCACTTAAAAATCCGAGTCTCCGAAACTGTAAATGGAAAAGGCAGGGAGAAGCCTCCATGGGGCCTCTCTAGGAATCTCCTGGGAGGAAACAGGGCCAGAAAAGGTGGGGGGAAAGAAGCCTATGTGGGGCCTCTCTAGAAATCTCCTGAGAGGAAACAGGGCCGGAAAAGGTTGGGGAGAAGCCTCCATTGGGCCTCTCTAGGAATCTCCTGGGAGGAAATGGAGCCTCCACCCTCCTTGTGGTTTCCCCAATTGCATGCATTATTTGTTTTTACATTGGTTCCTATTGCTTCTTCTTACAAACTTTTCTACTTAAGAACCTGGTCACGGAACGAATTAAGTTCGTAAGTAGAGGTACCACTGTAATACTTTAGGGCTATTTGTCTTGCAATTGTTTGGACAACCGCTTAGATGGCGGCCAAGAACTAATATTTTCTGTATCTGCTGCCATCTTGTGGCCATCTGGATTTTTGCCACTGTCTGGTTTTGTTCTACAATACTTAAACTGACTAAATATCTATCCACAGCAGATTAGTCAAAATTGAAGCTGGAACCTTTTAATTACAGATGTGAAAGCCCCAATTTCACATCCCACCCTGAGGCCACTGCAATCCCCACAATTCAGACTTGGTCAAAAACAAAAAGAAAACAAGAAAACATGGGAATGAAACAATTTGGCAATGATGTCATTTAGTTTCTTTGAATAAAGGAAATTAATAAATAAACGATGGCAATTCCAAGAAAAGATCTAGTGGGAAAATAACTTGAGTCTACTGGCATCACATCTTTATTGCCTTAAATAAAGATTTAAATAAAACTGAACCACTGGGGAAAAGAAATTAGTGAATTGTCAGTCTTCTTTCCTCCACTTCATTGTATTTACAGTATTACAATATTGTTCTATTTCTATATTTAGGTCTAATCTATCTCTATCTCTAACTCTATCATTTTATTGTCAGGGCAGTTCACATGTTTAATAAATTATTGAATTGAATTAATTATTAAACTTATTAAATTTAAATTGATATAAATTTATTACATTTATATTAGTTAATTTTAATTAAATATACAGTATATTAAAATTATTAAATTTAAATTAATATAAATAATCTTGGTCAGCCTGATCAGAAACTTTATTTGGGTAAGCGTTAACAGAATTGGAACTGTCACAGAGATGTCTGAGAAATGTGAGGTAGAAATGTGAGGTAGAAATGTGAGGTAGAAATGTGAGGTAAATGTTAGCAGGCTGGGTAGAATTTTGAATCTCACCATTATTACTACAAGTACTCCTCGACTTACGACCACAATTGAGCCCCAAATTTTTGTTGTGAAGTGACATTTTGTTGATAAGCAACATTTGTTCAGTGAATTTTGTCCTACTTTATGACCGTTTTTCCCCACAGTTGTTAAGTGAATCCCTGTGGTTGTTAAATTAGTGACGATGGCTGTTAAGTGAATCTGGCTTCCCCTTTGACTTTGCTTCGCAAAAGGTCACAAAAAGTTATCACTTGAGCCCAGGACGTTGCAACCGTCTGAAATGTGAATCAGTTGTCAAGCACCCAAATTTTGATTGGTGACCATGGAGATGCTACAGCAGTTGTAAGTGTGGAAAACAGTCATAAGTCACTTTTCTCGGTGCCATTGTAACTTTGAATGGTCACTAAATGAACTATTGTAAGTCGAGGATTATCTGTACTACTACTACTATTATCACAACTTTTATTATAATTATTATTGTTTAAAAACCTTACTCGCTGTCTTCATAAACTCCAGAGGAGAGCACCAGGATGATTAGGGGATTGTAGACTAAAACATACGAAGAACAGTTACAGGAACTGGGCAAGGCTAGTCTAGTGAGGAGAAGAACCAGGGCAAATATGATGGCAATGTTCCAATATGGCACCGGACCAGACTACCTCCGGGACCGCCTTCTGCCACATGAATCCCAGCGACCGATTAGGTCCCACAGATTTGGCCTTCTTCGGGTCCCGTCAACTAAGCAATGCCGTCTGGTGGGACCCAGGGGAAGAGCCTTCTTTATGGTGGCCCCGGCCTTCTGGAATCAACTCCCCCCCCCCCCGGAGATTAGGACTGCCCCTACCCTCCTTGCCTTTCGTAAGCTCTTGAAAACCCACCTGTGTCGCCAGGCATGGAGAAATTGATATACCCCTCAGCTATCATGATTTATGTATGGTTTATGTGGGTTGTATGAGTGTTTTTTATTATAAGGGTTTTAAATACTGTTTTTAATATTGGATTTGTACTCTGTATATTGCTTGTTGTGACCCACTCTGAGTCTTCGGAGAGGGGCAGCATACAAATCTAATAAATAATAAAATAATAATAATAATAATAATATTTGAGGGGCTGCCACAGAGAGGAAGGGGTCAAGCTATTTTCCAAGGCACTTTAAAGCCAGAAAAGGAATAATGGATGGAAACTGAACATGGAGAGATTCAACCTGGAAATAAGGAGGAACTTTCTGACAGTGAGAACAATCAATCAGTGGAACAGCTTTCCTTCAGAAGTTGTGTAGGGTCTCCTGCTTGAGGGGTTGGACTAGATGACCTACAAGGTCCCTTCCAACTCTGTTAATCTGTAAATCAAGAGAAGTAGCTATAAAATGATGGGTGAGGGTTGAGATGATAGTGAGAGCAGCAGAATGTCTAATCTTTGATTATTTTATTTCATATCTGAAATGCCATTACTTGTGTTTTCCTTGATCTATTTTGCTTTATGACTGCTGATGCTTCTTAACTTCTAAGGACTTGTGTTGTTTTTTTAAAATGTTGTTCTGCTATGGTTTATATTGAAGGGGAATCTTAGGCTGGGGTTGTGTTTGTGTATGTGAAGCACACACACACACCCGACACACACGTTACACACAAATCAAGACAGTAACCATAATTGGTAATTGAAGCCCTGTTCTTTTTCTTTTCTTTAATGTGCTTCATGAAATATACATAAAAAAGGTGTCTCTTTGATACTGTGTTTGGGGCTACCATCTTGAGTTTGTTATCCTTCTAGCCTCCATCAATATCTATAAAACATCTATGAAAACTAATAGGGACTTTTTAAAAAGGGATCATTCCAAACTTCATGAAATTTTTAAAAAAGTGTTTTATCCTCTTCCCCCTTCCCGACACATGAAATGTAATAAGTTTGTATTTCAATCCTTTTACAGTTTGACAAATACCCTACAAAAGTAGATCCTTTCTACCGTCACAGTGTGAGTTCCTACAATTGCATTAACATGATTCTAATTACTTTTCTTCCATGGGTCACATGACTGATAGAACATCCAGTTTTATGTGTCATTTCTTCACATCCGTTCACTGTGAAAAGCATCTGTCCTCGATATTGTCATTTGCTTTAGTTGTTGCCTCATTGTCTTCTCTTAAAAAAGTATCTTCTCCTTTTTAAAATTGGCAGTGTCTTTTTTCTTAGCAACTTTGCAAAGTATCCCTTATTATTATTATAGGCTTTTTTCTAGCAATAGCACTTAGAGTTATGTAGGACTCTCTTTGCAGCACTTTCTAAGCTGTTTACATATTGCCCACAACAAACTGGGTTTAACAACCTCAAAAGGATCAGAAGACTGAGTCAAAGACTGGTCACGATCAAACTCTTGGCAGTCGGCAGAGTTTAGCCTGCAATTCTGCATTCTAACCACTACACCATCTTATTCATTCCAGGATGATAGTTATTTTGCACTTTGATATATAGCAATCAAGATGAGAGAGCTGTGTTCACACATTAAAAGAGAATCCCATGTTTATTAATCTTTTAGTATCTGAGGTTATTTATGCAGTTGTAGTGCATACTTCTAATGTCTCATATTTGAGATGGAAATAAGTTTTGCTTTGGCTTTAAATCAAAACAACCCAAATTGGAATACTTGCTATGGAACTTTAGGACAGACTGACCCTCTTCCTAGGGGAAGAGCCTTCTCTGTGGGGGCTCCGGCCTTCTGGAATCAGCTCCCCCTGAGATACATACTGCCCCCACCCTCCTCGCCTTCCGCAAGAGTCTGAAGAGTCATCTATGCCACCAGGCTTGGGGCCACTAGACTCTAGCCCCCTGGCCGATGAATGTAAGTTAGTTGATTGAATGGGAATGAGAGTTTTTTAGTGGTTTTAGGTTTTTAGATTAATTAATTTAAGATAATTGGATTTAGGATGTCATATTGCTCCTTTAGATGCTGTAAGCCACCCTGAGTCCTCAGAGAGGGGTGGCATATAAATCCAATCAATCAATCAATCAATCAATCAATAAAACAATGGAAAAAGGAAATACTTTCTAGTTTTAGGCAGAGGTCAAGAGCTCCAGAATGATTGAGACAAAGATTTTAATAAGTGCTCATTGAATTAAACTTTAGCAGGAACCACAGAGGGCACTCCAAGATCGATGCGGCTTCAACATTATTTAATCAGAGTGGAACAATAGCAATAGCACTTAGACTTATATACCACTTCACAGTGCTTTACATCCCTCTCTAAGAGGTTTAGAGTTGATACCTGTTGTCTTGTCTCGCTTGGAGCAGAACTTGCTCCTTGCTTTAGAGTAGAGCCCTGCCTGTCAGTTTGGTGCACGAGATTTGAGATGTTCCTTGCTTGATTCCCAAGAATGAATGTGAGATTTTGGGATGTAGCCGAGATGGAGTATGAAGAATAGCATTATCATTGCCATAATGGCCATTTTGTTGTTAACAGCCAATGGGCAATAACATTGCTCTGTCCTTGCGTCTTTCTAAATGGCACATTACACAGAAAATTAAATGTTGCAGGCTTTAGAGTCTTTAAAGATGCTCATTTTAGGCATTAAAAAGTGATTTCAGCCCCAGACCCTTGATTGTATAATGATTTCTTAAAGCTTTCAGTTTCAATATCAGCTAATCTTGGAAATGGTTTCTACATCATTGGGCATTCGTGCTAAAATGAATCACATTAAAACAGCATTGAGCCATCAACAAGAAGAGAGATAGGGGAGCTAGGTAGCTGCACCCACAACTTAAACTAGTATGTTTTCCTAATGAAGTTAACTATAAAAGGGGTTGAGGATTTTGGAGTATATGGAGGCCTGCTTTTTGAGTTTTGGGATTTAGAAGGCATTGCACTTTCTCTATCCCTTAACTTTGCATTGGAAGTTTCCAAAAGAACATTATTTTTTGGGTATTTTGGCTTAGTGGTGTTTCATTGTTTCTTGGGTTCAGTTCCCTGATCTGTAAAATAGGAAAGATGGTAATCCTATCTTTCATACCAGCATGCAATGAAATGTGCTAATGTTTTCGCTGAATTAAAAGTTTTCCTTGGGTAGGAATTTAATGGTGACCACGTTCTTATTTACTTTTCCTGCTTCTTTTCAATTACCAACATATTAGCAATCCACTTCCAGCTCACCCAGCATTGCAATTATATTTGAGCTAAATGCAAAGTATAAAAAAGCAAGCTTTAATGAACTCGGTCCCTCTCAAGATTGTGCTTTTTAATGATACACGCTTTCCTTTTGTAAATGGGGAACAATAACTCTTCAGTTAGAGTCGGGATAGAATCATTCTTTTGATGATGATGGTGTTATCCATTCAATCGTGTCTGATTCTTGGCGATTTTGAGGGCCAGGTCTCTCCATATCTACCAATCTTGCATTAGTTTTCTGAGTTGTTTTGTGTTCTGGCAGGTATCAGCTATGATAGTGCCCAGCCTACCATATTTTTTGGTGGCCTCTTTTCCTTTTACTGCTAACTTTTCCCAACATACAGTAATTGCTTTTTCCAGTAAATTTCCCTCCCCCCCCCCATGGCCAAAATAAATGAGATGCAATTTTATGATTTTGCCTTCCAGTCCACTGCTTGCTTGTTAGTCCCCCTTTTTTGTCCAAGGAATGATTCTTTTATCTAGGGAAATTTTCTTGAACAAGTTGGGAGCAAAGTGTGGATTGCATGAGTCCCAGCAATATTCATTTTGTATCCTCCAGGTTATATACCGTTTCCTTCCCCCATAGGCTTTTGTTGTTATTGTTATCGATAGAGTAGAATAGAATAGAATAGAATAACAGAATAGAATAGAATAACAGAATAGAATAGAATAACAGAATAGAATAACATAACAAAACTGAACTGAACTGAACAGAATTGAATTCTTTATTGTCAAATGCAATTTGACACACAAGGGATTTGTCATTGGTGCATATGCTTTCAGTGTACATAAAAGAAAACATATATTTGTCAAGAATCATGAAGTACAGCACTTAATGATTGTCATAGCGTACAAAGAAGCAATCAGGAAACAATATTAATATAAATCATAAGGATACAAGCAAAAAGTTACAGTCATAAGTGGGAGAAGATGGGTGATAAGAATGATGAGAAGACTAATAGTAATAGTAATGCAGCCTTGGTGAATTGTTTGAAAGTGGTGAGAGATTTTTTTTTTTTTGAGCAGAGTGATGGGGGAAAAACTGTTCTTGTGTCTAGTTGTCTTGTGGGAAATACAGAGAAAGGATGCTGTTTTGCAAGCTGACGTTTGCTCCTGGAGAACATGCAGGGTATAATGTAATGAATCCCAAAATGTACTTATTTGTAACATCGACAGTGTATGCCACTTACAACCTGCCACTTCCAAGCCGAGAATTATGCTTCGACTCTCAAATCTCAAGTTACCTTCCTTCCAAAGCACTTGAAATAGGACATAGAGAAACTAATCAAAGAGAGGACAAACCTAGACCTAAGGAGAAATTTCTAAGTGAGAACAATTAACGATTAATCCGTGGAATGGCTTGTCTTCAGAAGTGCTCCAGAACTGAAGGTTTTTAAGCAATTGGTTATTTGTTTGGAATGGTACAGGGCCTCCTGCAGTGCAGTGGGGTGGACTAGAAGACCTCCAAGATCCCTTCCAACTCTGTGATTCTGTGATTCTGTTCTGTTATTCATGTCTCTATTTATACAAAGCTTCCAAGTTACCTAAAAAGGGTTGCAAGTAATGCTATTACATTTCCCAACTGTGTCTTTTCCAGACAATTAAGTAATTATTAAATTAAAGGCATGGAAGAGAAACCGAGATATTATTTCTTTGTACCCTCAGTATGACAATATACTATATTACACTAATAATGTTGGAACGCTATATACTTTTCATTTTTACACATAATGCATGCATTTTGTGCTCTTAATTGCATTTTAATGGCAGGAGAAGTGGGAACAGGAATCCTGGAACTCATAACAATTTCTTCCCCATCTTCAATTAAACAGCAATTTTTGCAAAGTCTCACATCAAAAACCGCAGAGTATTTTCCCCCCTTTCTTCTCCAATATATATAAAACTGGGGAGGGGGACTGTTTTCTAAACTGCTTTTAAGTTCAAAAGCAACTATGCTTTGCACCTTCCTTGGATCTACATTCTTTAAGTCGTTGGATACATTATTTTTCTGGGAGAGATTTGAGAGTTAGATATTAAGTGCATAGCAGGGTTAAGGGCTCATGTGATCAAAATTTGCAAGCCCACCACAAGGAAGAGGTGGGGATCAATCTTTTTTTTCCAAAAACCCTGAAAACAAAATGAGGTGGATGGAAACTCATGGAAGAAAGAACCAAGCAAGAACTAAACAGAAATTTCCTAACAGTGAGAACCCACAGCTGACATTGGAACATCATCTTTCGGCTGTGGCGAGGAGGGCATTTGCCCAGGTTCGCCTGGTGCACCAGTTGCGGCCCTATTTGGACAGGGAGTCATTACTCACAGTCACTCATGCCCTTATCACCTCGCGGTTCGATTACTGCAACGCTCTCTACATGGGGCTACCTTTGAAAAGTGTTCGGAAACTTCAGATCGTGCAGAACGCAGCCGCGAGAGCCATCGTGGGGCTTCCCAGATTCGCCCACGTTTCTACAACACTCCGTGGCCTGCATTGGCTGCCGATCAGTTTCCGGTCACAATTCAAAGTGTTGGTCATGACCTTTAAAGCCCTACATGGCATTGGACCAGAATACCTCCGGAACCGCCTACTACCGCACGAATCCCAGCGGCCAATAAGATCCCACAGAGTCGGCCTTCTCCGGGTCCCGTCGACTAAACAATGTCGTCTGGCGGGCCCCAGGGGAAGAGCCTTCTCTGTGGCATCCCCGGCCCTCTGGAATCAACTCCCCCCGGAGATTAGAACTGCTCCCACCCTCCTTGTCTTCCGTAAACTACTTAAGACCCATCTATACCGCCAGGCATGGGGGATTTGAGACACCTTTCCCCCAGGCTTATTATAATTTATGTTTGGTATGTATGTGTTGTTTGGTTTTTTAAATTGATAGGGTTTTTAGTTTTTTCTTAATATTAGATTTGTGCCTGTACAATATTGTTTTATCGCTTGTTGTGAGCCGCCCCGAGTCTTCGGAGAGGGGCGGCATACAAATCTAATAAATTATTATTATTATTATTATTATTATTATTATTATTATTAATTACTCAGTGGAATGATTTGTCTCCATAAATTGTGGCTGTTCCAACACCAGAGGCTTGTCTGAAATGGCATAGGGTTTTCTACATAGAATAGAATAGAACAGAATAGAATAGAATAGAATAATTTATTGGCCAAGTGTGATTGGACACACAAGGAATTCATCTTGGTGCATATGATCTCAGTGTACATAAAAGAAAATATAGATTTGTCAAGAAACATGTGGTACAACACTTAATGATTGTCATAGCGGTCAAATAAGCAATGAAGAAACAATCAATATTAATAAAAATCTTAAGGATACAAGCAACAAGTTACAGTCATACAGTCCTAAGTGGGAGGAAATGGGGATAGGAATGATGAGAAAAAACTAGTAGAAATAGAAGTGCAGACCAGGTAAAAGGTTTGACAGTGTTGAGGGAATTATTTGTTTAGTAGAGTGATAGCATTCGGGGAAAAACTGTTCTTGTGTCTAGTTGTCTTGGTGTGCAGTGCTCTGTAGCGACATTTTGAGGGTAGGAGTTGAAACAGTTTATGTCCATGATATGAGGGGTCAGTAAATATTTTCCCTGCCCTCTTTTTGACTTGTGCAGTATACAGGTCCTCGATGGAAGGCGGGTTGGCAGCAATTGTTTTTTCTGCAGTTCTGATTCTCCTCTGAAGTCTGTGTCGGTCTGTTGGGTTTGCAGAACCAAACCAGACAGTTATAGAGGTGCAGATGACAGACTCAATGATTCCTCTGTAGAACTGTATCAGCAGCTAAATACTTGAGCAGAGGGTTGGACTAGAAGCCCTTCAAGGCCCCTTCCAACTCAGTTATTCTGAATAACCAATAAGTGGGTGTGTATCAAAGAAAAAAGATAATTAAATAGTGCAGGTTTTTTTTTAAAAAAATAATCTTATGCATAAATTAATTTCTTCCTGTATTTTTCCACTTCCCCTTTAACCAATCCTGCAACAGTTAAGTTAAATTGTATTGTGCTAACCAAGTATCAGCAAATCACCAGGAAGCTGCCAGGAAGTTGAATGAAAGATGTTTGGGGCTAGTACTGAAACTTGCACACCATGATTTCAGTGCTGTAGCTAGGGCAATTGACAATGAGATCTTTCTGCCCTAGCTCATTCCCCATGCTCACATTTTTTTCCCCTAACACAAGACTGCAGAGATCATTTTTAGATCAACTATAATTCTGCCCCGTGATACATTTGCTCAACCAAGTTCTTCCCTCCATATCAGTCATCTGTCGTCTTGCATGTCACAAATGCATTGCGGGACCTTTTGCTGTCTTTGTTGCCATTGCTTATGGGTTTATCATTTCCTCCGTCACGTAGTTCTCAACATATTGATAAGCTTCAGGGGGATTCCCCCCCTGCACATAGTTCACTGTCTCATTCATGCTTGTATCTATTTTACTTTTGTGTAATTTGAAACTGCAAGACTTGTGTATATATATATAAAAAGGTGGGGGGAATAAAGTTAGTAATACGGATCTCTTTCTGCCGCAGCTATTCCACTCCTATCCTCCTGCTGTGTCTGGCATCCCTCCTATGATCCCTCCAACTGGTCCTTTTGGCTCGCTGCAAGGAGCGTTTCAACCCAAGGTAAACTTAGACTGAATAGTGTGAAGGTACCGTATTTTTCAGACTATAAGACGCACTGGTATATAAGACACACCAACATTTCAAAGAGGTAAGTTTTTTAAAAGACTTTTGTCCTTCCCAGCCCCCAGGAGCACTCAGCAAGCCTCCCAAATCCTCTGTGCATCCCACTTTTTCAAAAATGGGCCCGTTTTTCACAAAAACTGTGTTTTTACCTTCCCCCAGCCGGCCTCCCAAACCCTCTGTACACCCTGTGTTTAGCAAACCCAATTTTGCACACCCAATTTTTGCGAAAAAATTTGGGCCCTCTGTACACCCTGTGTTTAGCAGTTTTTTCACCTGTTTTTGCAAACAATGGGGTATGCAGAAGATTTGGGAAGCCTGAGAGTGCTCCTAGGGGCTGTGGGAAGGCAAAAATGGCCACATTTTTGTGAAAACCGGCCTGTTTTTCATCCAGTTTTTTGCAAAAATGGGGTGGGCAGAGGGTTTGGGAGGCCTGCAGAGTGCTTCTGGGGCCTGGGGGAAGGTAAAAATGCCCCAATTTTTACAAAAAACAGGCCATTTTTTTTTGTAAAAATGGGATGGGCGGAGGATTTGGAAGCCTATAGAGTGCTCCTAGGACCTAGGAGAAGGCAAAAACACCTCCTTTTCGCAATAAACTGCCCATTGTTTGCAAAAAACCAGGGGCATTTTTGCCTTCTCTCAGTCACCAGGAACATTTTGCAGGTTTCCCAAAGCTTCTGCACACCCAATTTTTGCGAAAAAATTTGGGCCAATTTTTCATAAAAATGGGACGCAGGAGCAGGGATTCGGGAGGCCAAAATTGGCTGTATTCAGTGTATACGATGCACCGTCATTTCCACCCTCATTTAGGGGAGGAAAAGGTGTGTCTTATTCTCTGAAAAATACAGTAATTACTTAGGCATTTGTGTGGTGTGGATCTATTGTTGTTTGCAGAGGGGTGGGTGGGTCTTTTTTGGTCTCTTACAATGTCAGATATGCGATGGTGGTGGTCTTTTTCATGGTCCTGAAGATGGCTGCAGGAGACTCTGAGTGAGGGAACTTAAAAGTGGACAAACAAAGTCCCTTGGCTTTTACACAACCTTATTGTTTTGAGCAGTATATATATTAGAGGATGTATGTGAAAATCTCAGACAGGAATTCTGAAATTACAATTACACAGGAAAAGGTAAGATTTGGGGCAAATTACGAGGTATCATTGAGCTGCAAATATTTTGAGAGGGAAATTCAAACCATTTTAATCACATTGACCCAACCTGAGGATAGCAGAGATTTTTATTTTTTAAAAAAATAGAAATTAACTTGGCCTAACATTTCTTGAGTTCCTTTCGGACAGGTCTTTTAAACACTCTTTGCCTCTTGAATGTGATAGGCATTGGATAATCTTTCCTTATGTTCTGTCGGGCTCTCTGGTAGAATCCTCCCGAAAATTCACAGGAACAAATTTCAGACACACACACGTTTGAAAATTCAAAACAATGTTCTTTATACCGAAAATTCAAATAAACTAAGCACTCTTTTTGTATAGCAAAGAGCAAATTTGTACAAGTCCCTTATCAGTTCTGAGATACTTAGCTTGCAGCTGTGAGGCGATTCACAGTCCTTCTTTCACAAAGTGAAACACACTTTGCTCTGCTTAGTTTCAAAGCGGGGAAAAAGCAGCACACTAAGGTCGAAGTCAGCAAGGCAGGCACGAAAACACAATGATCAGAGAATCCTCCACAATGGCCAAACCCACATGCTGCTCTTTATAGCAGCCTCACTAGTTACCACAGCCCCACCCAACCACAGGTGGCCTCATTTTCTTTGATAATAATCTCTCAATTGTGGCTGCCTATGCATCGCTCTCCGCATGCGTGGCTGTATCATTAACTCTTGTTCTGAATCCGAGGAGGAGAGAGATAATTGATCTGCTTCTGGGCTGTCTGCCACACTCTCCTCCTCCCTGTCACTCATGTCTTCTTGGTCAGAGGAGCCTTCATCTTCAGATTCCACCGAGAGCAAAACAGGCCTGTGGCATATGGATGTCTCCCCCACATCCACAGTCCTTGGGGCAGGAGCTGGGCCAGAGCTAATCACAACACCTTATCTTGGCAATTTCATCTGTTCAGACATGACACTTTCTGATGAATTGAATATTGGATGTCCTTGATCTCTCATCCAAAGTTATCTGGACATTTCATATGGTTTAGAGGTGGGATGAATTTGGAGACCCCAAAAAAGAAGAAGAGAAACTATTGGTTGGCTTCACACCATTTAAGCTGGGGTTAGTTTTAGCCATAGCTTGTGGTACAGACAAACAATAGTGAATCAATCCACATATATCCTTGCTAAGATTACAAATGGCTGGGCTTTCATTACTTTATAGAGCGCTGGTGAGACCACAATTGGAATACTGTGTTCAGTTCTGGAGACCTCACCTACTAAAAGATATTGACAAAATTGAACGGGTCCAAAGACGGGCTACAAGAATGGTGGAAGGTCTTAAGTATAAAACGTATCAGGAAAGACTTAATGAACTCAATCTGTATAGTCTGGAGGACAGAAGGAAAAGAAGGGACATGATCGAAACATTTAAATATGTTAAAGGGTTAAATAAGGTCCAGGAGGGAAGTGTTTTTAATAGGAAAGTGAACACAAGAACAAGGGGACACAATCTGAAGTTAGTTGGGGGAAAGATCAAAAGCAACATGAGAAAATATTATTTTACTGAAAGAGTAGTAGATCCTTGGAACAAACTCCCAGCAGATGTGGTAGATAAATCCACAGTAACTGAATTTAAACATGCCAGGGATAAACATATATCCATCCTAAGATAAAATACAGAAAATAGTATAAGGGCAGACTAGATGGACCATGAGGTCTTTTTCTGCCGTCAGTCTTCTATGTTTCTATGTTTCTACTTATTATGCTAAAAGGAAATAAGCAAAATTATGGTTTTGGTGTATGAACTAAATCAGAGGGAAGCCCAGAGCTTCACACTATAAATGCAGGAATATGAATGAGAAGAGAACACCTTAGAGGTAGTAATGAGAACTTCACACAAGCTTTCAAAGTCCATTGACTGTAAACTGAATGCCAGATATTTCATTTCTTTTTTAAGGAGTATTTTTTTATGCGTGGGTGGATGTATATAAAATGGAAATCGGCGTTTTTAGCAGTGTGCTTTAAATCCACACTTTTTCGACATGAACCCGCAGAAAGTTTGGTGAGTGTGAACACCAACCCCACTATCAGTGATTCAGGCTGCTTAAATATGTAGATTATGGCTCATTAACAGAGGCCTTCATATGTATGCTAATCAGTCTGTTAAGAATCCATTTGAGTTAAATCATCCCTAGCATTGTAGATGGTTTGTTTTCGAAATATTTTTTTTAATTAAATACTTCCTTAACTGATTATTTTCTCTTGATTTCAGAATCAGTTCCTCTTAAGGAAGAACTGTCTTGCACTTTGTGATTTAGAGGGGAAATAATTGACTCTCTTCATGCACTCATATATCCATGGGTTGAATTCATGGGCTGTGGTTAGAAGTGGGGGAATAGGACAGGAAAAAATAATAAAGATCAGCTTTTAAATCTACATCATTCACATTCTGAAATTATTCCACTTCAGTTTATTTAAAATGTAGAATATCTCCCTTCCCCTCTCTTTAATTTATTGCCTGCCCATCTTACCACGGGTAATTCTAGGTGGCTTACAATCATATGTGTATGTATGTTTGTATGTGTAGATAGATAGATAGATAGATAGATAGATAGATAGATAGATAGATAGATAGATAGATAGATAGATAGATAGATAGATAGTGTTCTGTCGGGCTCTCTGGTAGACTCCTCCCAAAAATTCACAGGTACAAATTTCAGACACACACACGTTTGAAAATTCAAAACAATGTTCTTTATAATGAAAATTCACTTAAACCAAGCCCTTTTTTGGTATAGCAAAGAGCACTCGTCTCCAAACAAACTGGTAATTTGTACAAGTCCCTTATCAGTTCTGTGATACTTAGCTTGCAGCTGTGAGGCAATTCACAGTCCTTCTTTTTTCACAAAGTGAAACACACTTTGCCCTGGTTTAGTTTCAAAGCGGGGAAAAATCAGCACACAAAAAGTCAAAGTCAGTAAAGCAGTCACGAAACACAACGATCAGATAATCCTCCACAATGGCCAAACCCACAGGCTGCTATTTATAGCAGCCTCACTAATGACCACAGCCCCACCCAACCACAGGTGGCCTAATTTTCTTTGATAATAATCTCTCAGTTGTTGTTGCCTATGCATCGCTCTCCGCATGCGTGGCTGTATCATTAACTCTTGTTCTGAATCCAAGGAGGAGCTAGATAATTTATCTCCTTCTCAGCTGTCTGCCACACTCTCCTCCTCCCTGTCACTCATGTCTTCTTGGTCAGAAGAGCCTTCATCAGCAGATTCCACAGGGGGAGGGGGGCAAAACAGGCTTGCAGAATGTGGATGTCTCCCCCACATCCACAGTCCTTGGGGCAGGAGCTGGGCCAGAGCTAACCACAACAGATAGATGATAGATAGATAGATAGATAGATAGATAGATAGATAGATAGATAGATAGATAGATAGATAGATAGATAGAGATGTATATTACACACAGACACACACACACACACAAAGTTTGTTGCAAAATCAAAACCAGAAGCACACACAGATGACTGATTCAGCTGGACTTATAAGCTTCTTTATAGACATAGTAATAGATGAATTTACAATGCCATTAGCAGAGTTCTTCTTCAAGCAGTTGCAGACATCAGAGAACAATTAGTTTCATTTCAGCAGAGTTCAGAGTGGAAGAGTACAGGCTGAACCATGCCCAGCCTTAAGCTTAAGTATTCAGCTTTGATTCTCTGCACAGAATCAGAAGTGGTTAGGTCCATAGATTTGAAAAATATGGCTCAAGTTTCAGCCATTTTCATTTAAACAAAAAACAAAAACCACCCTATTCTCCTTACTCAGATACAGAATCTTAAAGCCAAAGGCGGACCCAGCAAAGCTGGAGAAAATTAGCTGATGGACAAACTGGTCATTGTCCAAGGTGGACTTTGAAAAGACATTTATTATATTTCAACTTTCCAAAACTTCACACATCTACATAAACTTAGAGAATAGAGTTGGAGACCCTTTAAGATGGTTTCATCTCTGATCAGATGATCTCATTGAAGCAATGTTGAGTTTCACAGAAATGCGAGAATAGGAAGAAAAGATGAGATGCCATCATTGAAGCAACATGAGGTTTAATCCTGAGTTTCACAGAAATGTGGGAATAGGAAGGAAAATATTTTATGCCATCATTAAAGCAATATGGGGTTGATCTATGAGCCCCCTCATTTTCCAAAACTGATTATATTTAAATTTATGCATAGAAACATAGAAGATTGATGGCAGATAAAGACCTCATGGTCCATCGAGTGTTTGTTTAATGTTCATGCGTAATTCATGTTTAAATCAGGGTAATGTTTAATGCATATTTAAATAATATATGTTTTATGTGTGTTACATCTGACATTTGCAGACTTCAAATCCTATTGATGTTGCGACAAGACCTGGAGCTCTTCCACATACTCTTCTTCAGAAGGATCCCAGGGTAAGTCCCCTGAAGTTGCAGCTTTAAAAAAAATCTGAACCAAATTAAGGAAAGAAAACTATAGGTCTATGATGGCGAACCTATGGCACATGTGCCAAAAGTGACATGCAGAGCCATCTCTCTGGGCACGCCAGCTGTTGCCCACTGCTTTTCTGGGTTCCAGTGCACGCATTGAGTAGGAGTGCTGGAAACCGGAAGAAGCTGAGCTTCTGGTTTCCGGCTTGCACATGCGACTTGCACATGGTCTTCCAGGGTGTGACTGGCGCAGATGTCCACACAGGAAACCAGATGCTCAGCTACCCAGTACACACGTGCATGCCAGGGAACTGCTTTTCCAGTTTCTGAAGCTCCCACGCATGCACATCAGGGAACTCGTCTTCTGGTTTTTGGTGCTCGCCCCTGCGTGCACTCCTGTTTCAGCACTCGGTGCCGAAAAGGTTTGCCAACACTAGGTAGTCCTTGACCCACAAGTGCAGTTGGACTAGAATTTCTGTCACTCAGCCATGTGACAGTTAAGTGATTTGATGACCTTTTTTTTTTTTTTTGCAATGATTGTTAAATGAACCACATGGCCATTAAGCAAATCTGACTTTTAACGTTCAGTTCAAGCTTTTTATTCAGGTTTTTTTGGGCCCTTTTGATAATGTGGGTCCTGAATCGTCAGTTAAATTACATTGGGTACTAACTTCTTCTGAATCGTTTATTCCACCCGAGCACAAAGAGGTGAATTAATGGAACTGGCAAAAATAGGCAACAAATAATATTACAAGGTTTGTAAGTACAGTGATACCTTGTCTTACAAACTTAATTGGTTCCGGGATGAGATTCTAAAGGTGAAAGGTTTGTAGTATTCTGCTCAGCATAATAGAATAACAGGGTTGGAAGGGACCTTGGAGGTCTTCTAGTCCAACCCCCTGCTTAGGCAGGAAACCCTACACTCCTTCAGACAAATGGTTATCCAACATCTTCTTAAAAACCTCCAGTGTTGGAGTGATTGTTAAATGAACCACACAGCCATTAATCAAATCTGACTTTTGACGTTTACAAATTCTGGAGGCAAGCTGTTCCACTGATTAACTGTTCTAACTGTCAGGAAATTTCTCCTTAGTTCTAAGTTGCTTCTCTCCTTGTTTAGTTTCCACCCATTACTTCTTGTTCTACCCTCAAGTGCTCTGGATAAATAGGTTGATTCCCTCTTCTTTGTGGCAACCCCCGAGATATTTGAACACTGCTATCATGTCTCCCCTAGTCCTTCTTTTCATCATAACTCTTCTCACTGTCTGTGCAACAAATTCTGTTAACTTCAAGAAGATACATAGAAGTTTCATCTAATTGGGAAAGTCCATTCCTAAGAAGTCCAGTTTTTGAAGGACTTGGGCATAATCAATTGGATGGTAACAGTCGAAATATCACCATGAAAGGTGGAATATAATATTGCAGACAAATCCAGCATTGATACTTGTGCTCTGTTGCTCATAATTTAGTCTCACACCCAAAGAAAAGCATAAATAAGATTTATAGGATGTTATAATGGCCTGAAAAAAAAGGACAAGTAATTACTTGAGCTTCCATGAATTCCTTCAAAAGGGAATCAAAGCACTCTAATAATAGGAGTCAAACATCATCACTTCATTGGAGTTCACAGCAGTTTAATCCCAATGAAGTGTGTGCAGCCAAAAGGAATTATGATCAGAAAGTTCTAAAAAGAAATTCAATTATATCATAGCCCCAAGTCCCCAGCCTGCGAGGGCTCCAAATGAGAGCTTCCTTCATAAGTCATAAGTAGTGCTGACCGTAATACTGCACATTCTTAAATTTCTGAAACTGATGCAATGAAATCAGCTTCAAGGATCAATTCCAATTTAAAGAGGCTGCTATGAACACGGTAATTTCATTTTCTCTAGATTGCATTTTATATCCTTACCCATTTCCATAACTTAAGGCATTTGATGTTGATTATTATTTAGTTAACCACTGAACCTGTCACTGCAATTTCTAGACTCTGGAGGAAAGAGGAGAAAACTAACATATGCTGAAAGTTGATCTAGCTGGCAGAGGAAGGGGTGGTTAGCACTGATGATTTTTTTTCTATATTGGCATGTCTCCCTTGGTGGAAAAAAATCCTTCTCTTATAAGCTAAGCTTATTCCCAATACGGTTCTTCATTCATCTTGAATTTCAGAACGGAATGACTCCAAGGTGCTTCAACAGAAGGGGAAGGGTAGGAAATGCAAATTAGCAATTCTTTATGGATAATTCAGTTGCTTCTCAAATGCATTCCCCCTTTTTATCTTTCTGATTGCTTAGCCTGAAACCCAAAGTCAATTATTTCCTTTCCAGTGTTGAATGAATGATTGCAGCTCCATGACAAACTATAACTTTGGAGACATGTTTCCTAGGAAGTTGACAATCTGTCAGAATGGTATCTATGTTCACTTGCCCCTAGGCTTTCAGACTAGATAGGGATATTAAATGATGTTATCTGCCCACGTATGAGATTTTACCTGAATAATTTCTCAAGTCTTAATAATGTATATCTTGTGTGGTGTCTTTATTTATTTTGACCACCAAGAGGCAGTAAAAGATTGGATTCGTGCTATGCTGAAGACTGTTCAATTGCATATAAAGAACACTTGCTGGAACTGGGTATGTTTCGTTTAATGAAAAGAAGGACTAGAGAAGACATGTTAGCACTGTTCCAACATCTCAGGGGTTGCCACAAAGAATAGGGAGTCAAGCTATTCTCCAAAGCACCTGAGGGTAGAACAAGAAGCAATGGGTGGAAACTAAACAAGGAGAGAAGTAAGTTAGAACTAAGGAGAAATTTCCTGACAGTCAAAACAATTAATCAGTGGAACATCTTGCTCTGGAATTTGTGAATTAATAATGATAATGATTATTATTATTATTATTATTATTATTATTATTAATAATAATAATAATTAGATTTGTATGCCGCCCCTCTCCGAAAACTCAGGGCGGCTCACAACAATAATAAAAGCAATATTATAGCGAAACAAATCTAATATTAAAAAAGAAGCATATAAAACCCTATCATATTTAAAAACCAAACAACACATACATACCAAACATAAAATATAAAGAGCCTGGGGGAAAGGTGTCTCAACTCCCCCCTGCCTGGCGGTTTAGATGGGTCTTGAGTAGTTTACAAAAGACAAGGAGGGTGGGGGCAGTTCTAATCTCTGGGGGGAGTTGATTCCAGAGGGCCGGGGCTACCACAGAGAAGGCTCTTCCCCTGGGGCCCACCAAACGACATTGTTTAGTCAACGGGACCCGGAGAGGGCCAACTCTGTGGGACCTTATCAGTCACTGGGTTTCGTGCGGTAGCAGGCGGTTCCGGAGGTACTCTGCTCCAATGCCATGTAGGGCTTTAAAGGTCATAACCAACACTTTGAATTGTGACCGGAAACTGATCGGCAGCCAATGGAATTCTCCAACACTGGAAGTTTTTAAGAAGAGATTGGAAAAACATTTGTCTGAAGTAGTGTAGGGTTTCCTACCTAAACAGGGGGTTGGACTAGGAGATCTCCAAGGTCCCTTCTAACTGTTATTCTGTTCTGTTCAGACAGAATTCAAAAGAATCCCAATATAGCAGCGTTATTCAAACTTGGCAGCTGTAAGAAATATGGAATTTTCCATGCTGGTTGGGGAATTTTGGATGTTGACATCCAACTATCCATATGGCAATATACGATGAAACCAGCCATGTTCTGTTGCTGCTTTTGTGGTCAATCAAAATAATTAACAGAATGTGGATTGGAACTATTTCTTTATTTCTTTATTTATTTTTTATTAATTCGACTTCTATGCCACCCAAATCCCGAAGGACTTTGCTAATTCATATAAAAAACATTGTCCCTTCATCATTCTTTAGCCAGAAAAGCTTCTAGGGTGGCTTATAAATATAAGCATTGTCCCCTTTGGGACAAAAACAGATGGCAAAGGTTAAGCCAGTTTTTATCCTTTTGCAGATCTTAATCAAGACTATCTAGGAAGCCAACAATTCAGATGCATTGCTAGAAAAAGAGTTGGTAATACCGTGTTTCCCCGATAGTAAGACCCCCCCGATTGTAAGACATATGGGGGGTTTCAGGGGGGTCGGCTAATATAAGTCATACCCCGAAAGTAAGACATATGTCTTACTTTCGGGGAAACACGGTACTAAAAGCGAGGGAGGCGTCCGCTACTCCCGCCGCCGCCTTTGCTCTCCCCTGCCGCGCCTGGGGCTGCCTGCCTGCCTGCTGCCGTAGCCGGGCTGGGCGCGGGGCATCCTCGGCATTGGGCAGCAGGCAGGCAGGCAGCCCCAGGCGCGGCGGGGGAGAGCAAAGGCAGCTTCGGCCCGGGCGAGGCCTCTTCTCCTCCAGGCAGCCGCGCCTGCCGCGCAACGCCGCCTAACGCCGCCCGCCTGGAGGAGAAGAGGCCTCGCCCGGGCCGAAGCCGCCTTTGCTCTCCCCCGCCGCGCCTGGGGCTGCCTGCCTGCCTGCTGCCCAATGCCGAGGATGCCCCGCGCCCAGCCCGGCTACGGCAGCAGGCAGGCAGGCAGCCCCAGGCGCAGCGGGGAGACCAAAGGCGGCTTCGGCGCGGCGGGGAGAGCAGGCAGCCCCAGGCGCGGCGGGGAGAGCAAATGCGGCTTCGGCCCGGGCGAGGCCTCTTCTCCTCCAGGCAGCCGCGCCTGCCGCGCAACGCCGCCCCAGCCCGGAGGAGAAGAGGCCTCGCCCGGGCCGAAGCCGCCTTTGCTCTCCCCGCCGCGCCTGGGGCTGCCTGCCTGCCTGCTGCCGTAGCCGGGCTGGGCGCGGGGCATCCTCGGCGTTGGGCAGCAGCGGGAGGAGCCGCAGCCTCCGGAGCCGGCCAGCCGGGCGCCCCCAGGACGCGCATCGCGGACCGGCCCCGCCGCGGCGCAGGAGGGATGGAGGCCAGGCCCGACGCCGCGCAACGCCACCTAATGCCGCCCCGCCCGGAGGAGAAGAGGCCCTCGCCCGGGCCGAAGCCCGAAGACGAGCCGGCCCCGGGTGCCCGGGACAATGTAAGACATACCCCCAAAGTAAGACACAGTGGGGCTTTTGGGGGTAAAAAGATAGTAAGACACTGCCTTACTATCGGGGGAAACACGGTAGATATAAAGCTGACAAAACATTTTTTTTGGCCCCTCTCTATTAAGGTTCAGATTAACTTCAGATTGTGTCCCCTTGTTCTTGTGTTCACTTTCCTATTAAAAACACTTCCCTCCTGAACCTTATTTAACCCTTTAACATATTTAAACGTTTTGATCATGTCCCCCCTTTTCCTTCAGTCTGGAGGACAGAAGGAAAAGGGGGGACATGATCGAAACATTTAAATATGTTAAAGGGTTAAATAAGGTTCAGGAGGGAAGTGTTTTTAATAGGAAAGTGAACACAAGAACAAGGGGACACAATCTGAAGTTAGTTGGGGGAAAGATCAAAAGCAACATGAGAAAATATTATTTTACTGAAAGAGTAGTAGATCCTTGGAACAAACTTCCAGCAGACGTGGTAGATAAATCCACAGTAACTGAATTTAAACATGCCTGGGATAAACATATATCCATCCTAAGATAAAATACAGAAAATAGTATAAAAGCAGATTAGATGGACCATGAGGTCTTTTTCTGCCATCAGACTTCTATGTTTCTATGTTTCTAAGGTAATAGGAAGTGTTTTCCTAGTGCTACATGTACAATTTAGGAATAGGGCAATGTTTCCATTTTCAGATTCTTTTTAAAAAAAATATTTTTATTGAATTTTTTTAAAAAGACAAACAAGGACATACAACATTAAACACTCAAGGCGCTGCCATTGCTCCGCTTATCTTAGAAGTCTATACTACTACAAAAAAGAAAAACCTAACTATAATCAGATCAATAGAAAAATAACATACATTCATATTAGATATTTATTAAGTTTAATTCTATATGTTAATTTAATTACTTTGTCTATAAAATGCTTATTCAAAAAATATAATATAGTAAATAACATATCTAAGTTTATTCTATTATAAACGTTTTTAAACTATTAAACTCTAACTTATAAAATGTCAAGGCTATAGATTCAGAAAATTGTAAATTCTTGTTACTTTAACTTTTGTTGTTGTTTTTAAAGTCCCACTATTCATATAATTTGTTCCATATTTTATAATATTCTGTTTCTGCTGGGTTATTCAGATTCTTAAGAATGCTGATCTGCTAATTACCTGAACTGAGGTCTGAGTGACAGATTTTAATTCTCTCTCTCTCTCTCTCTCTCTCTCTCTCTCTCTCTCCCCTTCCCTCTCTCTCCTTCCCTCCCTCCCCCCCTTCAGCTGACAGATCCATTCAGGCCATGTTGAGGGTAAGATGACAACTCACCATGTTTGCCTTGTTTTGCTAGGCCACTTTTGCTTTTCTTAGAGTTTTCCCCAGCTGCATTCCTCTTTGAATGTTGCCTGCAAAAGGCACTCATCACAAGGCATCATTTATTCCCCCTTTAAAAAGTGGGTCACCTTTTATGCTATATAAAAATTACTACTCATGCGGTTTGTCATACAATCGTAAAATTTTGCAAGAGGAATGGACCACAAAAAATCATCTGATACAGTCTTCTACAATATGCAAAAAAGAAAAAAACCCACCCAGAAACCCGAGAACGTTTTTTGAGAGGTCTCTTAAAAACCTCCAGGGATGCCGAACCCACATATTCTTTGCCTCTTCTAGCTTTATCCAATGCCAGATTTCTTCCACAGTACATCAGCAGCAGCCACCCAAGAGCATCTTGGCATGTGCCAAAGAGTTTCCAAACTGGGTATAACATAGCAAGTGGTAAGGAATTTCCCACAATATGTATTGTGCATGGCCAGCTTGGAAGCCACGGAATACATGCCAGGGAGTTTTTCCAGACCACTTGGCTTTAATCAGCCCTGTAGACAGTCCCACAACATGCCTAGATCTTCCCAGCCATGGACCTCTTCCTCGGTGGCTGCCAAAATTTCTGGCAAGCAAGCGCTTCAGAGAAGTCATCGCTCGCCTCCTCCCAATTGTTCATCACAATGAATGATACCTCTGACACTCTCCAGAACTTTTGATCATCATTGTAGGGGTGAACTGTGCATGTGTTAGCACCTGGACAATTTTGGCACTTGCTGAAGGGATTCCAGGTTGGATGGCTTGGGGACATGATGTGGGTAGTCCTCAAGGATACTTAGCCTGGAACCATTTTGGCTACAGTAGTGATGCAAAGCACTTTGAAGCCACCCAAATGGTCTTAAGCATAAAACGTATCAGGAAAGACTTAATGAACTTAATCTGTATAGTCTGGAGGACAGAAGGAAAAGGGGGGACATGATCAAAACATTTAAATATGTTAACAGGTTAAATAAGGTTCAGGACGGAAGTGTTTTTAATAGGAAAGTGAACACAAGAACAAGGGGACACAATCTGAAGTTAGTTGGGGGAAAGATCAAAAGCAACGTGAGGAAATATTATTTCACTGAAAGAGTAGTAGATCCTTGGAACAAACTTCCAGCAGACGTGGTTGGTAAATCCACAGTAACTGAATTTAAACATGCCTGGGATAAACATACATCCATCCTAAGATAAAACACAGGAAATAGTATAAGGGAAGACTAGATGGACCATGAGGTCTTTTTCTGCCGTCAGTCTTCTATGTTTCTATGTTTCTACGTTTCTAAATTGTTTCATGTAAGCAACGGTGGGCTATGAGCTGAAATGCTAAATTGTACCCGCCGCTGCGGCCCATAAGTTCTTGCGGGACCAGCGCGATTTTGCTGCTGCACCTGTGGAGGTAGCAAAATCGCACATGGAGCCGTAGGTGCGCCCGTGTTTCAGCATGCATGGAAGCAAAAAAACCTCGCCAAAACACTGGCACACCTGTGGCTCCATGTGCAATTTTGCTACCTCCACAGGTGCAGCAGCAAAATTGTGCTGGCCCAGCAAGAACTTATGAGCCGCGGCGGCGAGCACAATTTAGCGTTCCACCTTGTTGCCCACCACTGCATAAAAGCATCGGTGATATTTTTGTTTCAGAGAAATCAGTGATAGTGTCTCCATGGCTCAGATCACTTTATTGAAATAAATCTACATGGACAAGTTGTGGCTTATAAATTATAGGCTGCCCAGCATCATCAGAGGTTTACTTTGCAAGCCACAGTAGATGGATATTGATTATTTTCTCTTCCTCGTGTCGCCGCATCTTTATCACATTGACTTTGTCATTGAACTTCTGTTCCTACCAGATGTCGTAATATATTAAATTTAATAACCAATGGGAAGGCACTCTTATTTGGTCACAAAGCCTTTCCAGATGTCTGGTAGATCTGCACGTCTGTTTCTGCCACTTGGGCAGGAGATGTTTTGAGATCAACTGTCATAATAAAAATGTCCACTGTAAAATCACGCCTACAGCAATTGGAATAAGAATGAAGGTGGAAAGAAAAATGTTGAAGGTCTATGTTAGTGGGCTAAATGTTTGATTATGGGCCATGACTGCTTTCAATGCTTATATCTTTGATGCCTTATCAACCAGTTAGCAGCACATCCCAAGACAGGAGAGATCTCCATTTTACAAGCTGATCCTGTTATATTTCTGTGGCAGTGTGTGAATCCTCCTTCAGCAATAAAATGTGCTATGTAATTTACATAAAAGGTGGTTTAAAGCAACGGTGCACACCTTTTCTCAACTAAAAATCAGCATAGGGGAAGCTCACAGTCTAAAAATAAGAATAGAAGGACAAAACCCAGACATGATTTCGGTTTATTGATTTTTTAAGTGCGGTGACGGTTAATAAAATCAAACTCCCATACAGAATTAATAATTTCTCTTTTCCATCATATTGAAAAATGAAATTTGGACACAATTTTAGGTAGGATCCAGTCTTTCTTGGGAGGGAGTGAAGTTTTCTAGAAACTCATGCAGTTCTAGGGCGGTTTTGAGTCTTTTGTTCAAATGTACATAAAGCTACAACTTTTGTGAATCTAAAAAGCAATTGTTCTCATTAGTGCCTGCATAGGAGACTTCTTATAGAGCACTGCATTTCCTTTTGGGTTGAAAAAAAAGCCCAGAGATGGCAATTCTTAAGCAACAACAGGTTCACACTTAAATGTAATTATTGCTCTAGCCAAGATGTATTATTTTCAATACTTTTTAATGCTTGTTTCTTTTGTAGAAACCAGGCAAATGGTGTGCTATGCATGTTCATATTGCTTGGCAGATATACCACCATCAACAGAAAGTCAAGGTGAGCTTTTGGGGGCAAAGAGTGATTTATTGGTTGGTTGGTTGGTTGGTTGGTTGGTTGGTTGGTTGGTTGGTTGGTTGGTTGGTTGGTTGGTTGGTCTCAGACTCTTTATGAGGTCCATAACTCAATGGCAGAGTAAGAGTTTTGCATAGAAAAGCTTTCGGGTTTAATACCTGAAAGCTATCAAGAAACCTCCAAGAGCTCTCTCAACAGAAGCTCCTCTGTTCCTAATGCTTTGGAAAACCACTGACATTCAAATAAGGCAATACTGGACCAGCTGGCCTGTTTAAGGTACTTCTTACATTTATATATCTCAGAGATATAACCTGTGGTCCTTCAGTTGTTATGACATTGAAACTATAGTTCCGTCAAGCATAAAGAATCATGATCATTCATGAGCATTTACTTAAAAGATTTATTCAGGCCTATAGATAAGAATCTGGTCAACTAAAGTTCAGCATTAAATTGGCACCAGGTCAACAGAATTCAGGAGCAATTGGACTAGAAGCACTTGCAAGAATGCAAGGACTCTAAACTGATGATGCACTTAATTCTGCCCCCTCCGCTCAGCTCCACCTGCTCTTTTCTTACAAGTTCAGCATCATCTCAGTGGCCACAGGTTGCTCAATGCTATACAGTAGGTCAGGGGTGTCAAGCTTGATTTAATTGAGGGCTGCTTCAGGGTTGTGTTTGACCTCGGAGGGGCATGGCTGGGATGGGCATGGCCAGCTCAATATCACTCATCAAGGCTCCATTTTCGGCCCTGACAACCTCCTGCAGCCCTCTGCCAGTGAAAATGGAGCTCAGGAAGGCTGCGTGCAGTCCATTTGGTCTCTGGTTTCGGCCATGACAGCCTCCTGCAGCCCTCTGCCAGTGAAAATGGAGCTCAGGAAGGCTGCGTGAGGTCCATTTGGTCTCTGTTTTCTGCCATGACAGCCTCCTGCAGCCCTCTGCCAACAAAAACTTCAGGGTTGTCAGGAGGTCCCCCAAGCTTCATTTTCATTGGCAGAGGCACCGCGGTCCAGTCCTTCATTGTTTCCAGGGCAGCCCTGCAGCCATATCTGGCCCATGGTCTTGAGTTTGATCCCCTTGAGTTTTTCCATTGTCCAGAATATTAAATTATTGGCTTCATAAGCACGGGTTACAAATGTTAGCATCTATAGGTCATGCCTTATAAAAGGAACCTGATCCCTCCTTGATTTCCAAAATACTACTGGTATGTTCCTCTTTATCTTTTTCTTTTTTAAAAAAAGAAAAGTTTGGCCACCTTCATGATATTTTTTTTTCTCTATTTCAGAAACAGATGCAATCAGATCCCCATAAATTGGATTTTGGTTTGAAACCTGAATTTCTGAGCAGACCTCCAGGTCCTAGTCTTTTTGGGGCCATCCATCATCCTCATGACTTAGCCCGACCGGCAACTCTTTTCTCGGCAACCAGTGAGTTTGTAAACCACCCATCTGTTCTCTCTTTGGAAATATAACGGGAGGAAATGGAAGGGCACACAGTGTGATAGAGACTCCAGCAATATACAGTACAGTGATCTGTCGTTTATCGCAGGGGTTACGTTCCAGGACCACCCACAATAGACGAAAATCCACAAAGTAGGATTTTCTCTCTCTCTCTCAACTCCACACATTGTCCCTCACTCCACCTTCTTTACCTCTCATCTCGCTGCCTCTGTCTCTCTCTCTCTCTTCCACTCTCTCCCTCCCTCCCTCCCTCTCTCTCCCTCCCTCCCTCTCTCTATCTCTCTCTCCCTCCCTTCCTCCCTCTCTCTATCTCTCTCCCTCCCTCCCTCTCTATCTCTCTCCCTTCCTCCCTCCCTCTCTCTATCTCTCTCCCTCCCTCCCTCTCTCTATCTCTCTCCCTCCCTCTCTCTCCCTCCCTCTCCCTCTCTCCCTCCCTCCCTCCCTCTCCCTCTCTCTCTCCCTCCCTCCCTCTCCCTCCCTCTCTCTCTCTCCCTCCCTCTCTCTCTCCCTCCCACGCTCCCCCTCTCTCTCTCTCCCTCCCTCCCTCTCTCTCTCCCTCCCTCCCTCCCTATCCCTCCCTCCCTCTCCCTCCCTCTCTCTCTCTCCCTCCCTCTCTCTCTCCCTCCCACGCTCCCCCTCTCTCTCTCTCCCTCCCTCTCCCTCCCTCTCTCTCCCTCCCTCTCTCTCTCTCTCCCTCCCTCTCTCTCTCCCTCTCCCCCTCCCCCCCTCTCTCTCCCTCCCTCTCTCTCTCTCCCTCCCTCTCTCTCTCCCTCCCACCCTCCCCCTCTCTCTCTCCCTCCCTCCCTCTCTCTATCTCTCTCCCTCTCTCCCTCTCTATCTCTCTCCCTTCCACTCTCTCCCTCCCTCTCTCTCCCTCCCTCCCTCTCTCTATCTCTCTCCCTCCCTTCCTCCCTCTCTCTCTCTCTCTCCCTCCCTCCCTCTCTATCTCTCTCCCTTCCTCCCTCCCTCTCTCTATCTCTCTCCCTCTCTCCCTCCCTCTCTCTATCTCCCTCCCTCTCTCTCCCTCCCTCTCCCTCTCTCTCTCTCTCCCTCCCTCTCCCTCTCTCTCTCCCTCCCTCCCTCTCCCTATCTCTCTCCCTCCCTCTCCCTCCCTCTCTCTCTCTCCCTCCCTCTCTCTCTCCCTCCCACCCTCCCCCCTCTCTCTCTCCCTCCCTCCCTCTCCCTATCTCTCTCCCTCCCTCTCCCTCCCTCTCTCTCTCTCCCTCCCTCTCTCTCTCCCTCCCACCCTCCCCCCCTCTCTCTCTCCCTCCCTCCCTCCCTCTCTCTATCTCTCTCCCTCCTTCCCTCTCCCTCTCTCTCTCCCTCCCCCCTCTCTCTCTCTCCCTCCCTCCCCCCCCTCTCTCTCTGGGAATCCTCACGAGGGGCTCCCAAAGACTCTGCTCTGTACCCAGCAGCAAAGCGTCGCTTTGGCAGGGACAAGGCAGGCACGCCGCTGAGTTAGTCCCGTCTCCTCCCCCCCCACCGCCAGGACTGGCTAACTCAGCTGCAAGCCTTTAAAGCAGCCTACCCTCCCTTTGTTACTGTTCAGATTAATGGAGAAGTTCCAACTCGGGCAAAACTGCCGGCACCCACGCTCACTTCCAGGTCTTTCAGCAACCCGTGATGCACTGAAGCCGTGAAAGGTGGCGAGGGATCACTGTAGTGTTTTACTGTGGATAAACATTATCAAATAGAGAAAT
Source organism: Erythrolamprus reginae (assembly GCF_031021105.1). Classification (NCBI taxonomy): domain Eukaryota; kingdom Metazoa; phylum Chordata; class Lepidosauria; order Squamata; family Dipsadidae; genus Erythrolamprus; species Erythrolamprus reginae. The sequence goes on from NC_091950.1 coordinate 408,503,059, forward strand.
AACTTTGTGATTTAAAATAAAAAACCCAAATTCACCTGCTTTGCTGTTATTTTAAATACATTGGGTTTTTTTCTGGTATAAGATTTTTTTATTTTTACTCCACAATGAAATAAAACAATATATAGTTATAAACACAACAACAATGTTTAAAATCAATCATATACAAACTTTTCTCATTACTGGCTCCATGGAGGGTCTTATCTCTCCCCGTATAAATTTTTCTGTTAATTTTATACATTATTAGCAATTCTTAAAATTCTAACTTAATTTTTTTCCCTCACCGTCTTACTACAAAAGGTTATAACAATGTAAAGAATAATAAAATCTCTTTTGTCTAAATTTAATCTTATATCATATAGCTCAGTGTTTCCCAACCTTGGCAACTTGAAGATATCTGGACTTCAACTCCCAGAATTCCCCAGCCAGCATTCGCTGGATGGGGAATTCTGGGAGTTGAAGTCCAGATATCTTCAAGTTGCCATGGTTGGGAAACACTGATATAAGCTAATTAAAAATTTTCTCTATATATATGCATCTTTAGTAAAAGAAGCTATTCATAATATGTCACCTACATTGTAAAATAAAGTTCTATATGTTTAAATCTAAACAATAAGTAAATTTTGTGTTATATCATTATATAGTGCTACCACCATTTCTCATCTTTGCCATCTGGCTTGCAAAGCTTGAATCAAATTCTCTTGTTTCAATTTTTCCAAAATTAATCAATTATTTATTTTATTTATTTATTTATTGGATTTGTATGCTGCCCCTCTCCGTAGACTCGGGGTGGCTAACAACAGTGGTAAAAACAACATCGACAATCCAACATCGCCCCGAGTCCTCGGAGAGGGGCGGCATACAAATCTAAATAATAAATAAAATAATAAATAAATAAATACTGAAACAGCTAAAAACCCTTATTTTAAAAACCAATCATACATACCAACATACCATACATAAATTGTAGAAGCCTAGGGGGAAAGAATATCTCAGTTCCCCCATGCCTGACGGCAGAGGTGGGTTTTAAGGAGCTTACGAAAGGCAAGAAGGGTGGGGGCTATTCTAATCTCTGGGGGGAGTTGGTTCCAGAGGGCTGGGGCCGCCACAGAGAAGGCTCTTCCCCTGGGTCCCGCCAAACGACATTGTTTAGTTGCTAATACATACATAATGTATCTCTTAATTTTCTATCCAATCAAACAACTTCCCCCAAATTTCATAATAATCCGAGTCTTGTTTATCTTTCAGTTTCTATTCATCTCTGCACAATCCATGATTTTTCTCAAAACTTCCCTTTCTGTTGGTATCCTATTCAGTTTCCAGTTTACATTGTTTTGATTACAATTTCGTGGGTGGGTGGATGGTGTGGGAGTGGAGTATGCATGTATAGGTAGTCTTCAACTTAACAACTGTAATTGAGCCCAAATATTCAGTCGCTAAGTGAGTTTCGTGCCATTTTACCACCTTTCTTCTCACGGTGATTAAGCAAATCCCTGCAACTGTTAAGTCAGTAACACAATTGTTAAGTGAATGTGACTCCTCCATTAATTTTGCTGGTCAGAAGGTTGCAAAAGGGGATCATATGACATCAAACACTGTGGCCATCATAAATATGAACCAGTTGCCAAGCATCCAAATTTTGATCAGGTGACCACGGGGCTGCTGCTAGGGTCATAAGTTGGGAAAAACAATCATGAGTCACTTTTTCCAGTGCGGTTGTAACTTGGAACAGTCAATAGACAAATGGTTGTAAGTTGAGGACCACATGTGCTTTTCTGACCCAAACTTAGAAATACTTTTCTCAGTCAGATAAAACTCCACGCAAATGGGTAAATCATACAGATTACATCCATTGTCTGGTATCTCCATATCATAGTCTAAGAGATGAAATTCCTCAGATCTTATGTCCATAATCTGTCCCATCACGCGTAGGTGAAAAGAGATTCATTTCTCCTATCGGCAGGCTGCTGCATGGCTCTTTGTAAGACTTTAAAATAGCTGTTGGAGAGCATGGTACAATTACATAGCTGCCTAGGTATAGCTCAATGGCCAATAAGAACACAAGAACAGATGAGGTCACATGTAATTATCCAGAGTGCAATCCAGTTACTACATTCCCCTAAGAAACAGCTCCTAATCTCAGCTAAATATCCCTTTAGTTTGTCAGCACATGTGCTGTGCATATGCTCATTTGAGATAATCGGATACCGTATTTTCTGGAGTATAAGACGCACTTTTTTAAACACTCCCCCCAAAAAGAGGGTGAAAATTTGGTGCATCTTATACACCAAATGTATATTCGAATGTACCCCCACTCTTTGGTCTCTGCCTGCCAGCAATTTACCTCCTCGCAGCAAACAGCAGCAGAGCCTGCTTAGCAAAAGCCACTGATTATCTGCCTCCCGACACTCAGCTGTTTGATTGAAGTTGCTGGCAAGCGTATTAAAATGAAAGTGAAACTAAAGCTGAACGGAGGCAAATTTCTGGAAGGATCAGATTGTGCTGAAACTGGCTGTTTATATTTTGCTGCAAGGAGGTAAGTCAATAACTATAAATGCCTATAGAATGTTCAAATTAATATTCTTATTTTTTTAAAGACTGCTTTATTAGTAACTGAACAAAATTAAAAAGCTTTTTAAAATAAATGCTTGATCTGAAGAAGCTCAGTGCTATTGTATCTTCTTTTAAATAACAGAGAATTCTTCCAGAAAGCCACATCAGTTTTAAAGATCTGTAAAAGTGTAATCTGAAATGCAAAAGTGTTACATTTAAGAAAACCTTCTAGGATTAATATACAGTTGTACCTCTAGATACAAACTGCTCCACATGCGAGTATTCCAACTTACGAGCTGAGACGCAAGCAAAATTTCTGTTCGACACTCGAGCTCAAATTCGGGATACGAGCCGAGCGTCCACTAGGTGGCGCAAGAATTCCATTTTTTCCAGTTATCTCGGCGCGAAAAGCCAAATCTAAATGCATTCGTTCGAGATACGAATTGATCGACATACGAGCTCGGCACTGGCACGAATTAAACTCGTATGTCGAGGTACCACTGTATTGCTATAATGTACATTTCTCCAATTCTTTGCTATTTAGTGTTGTCCCCCATGATTCTTGACAAATGTATATTTTCTTTTATGTACGCTGAGAGAATATGCACCAAGGACAAATTCCTTATGTGTCCAATGACATGTGGCCAATAAAGAATTCTATTCGATTCAATTTCTATGTGTCAGTCATACATGCACAGAAATTGCTGGGAGGCAGAGGCCTTTTTTTCTTGTTTTCCTTCCCCAAAACTAAGGTGTGTCTTATACTCCGAAAAATACGGTACATTAGAATCAAAACATTGGAAGGCGCAGTTTAGGCCATTGAGTTCATTGTACAAGAATCCAGCATCCCAACCTCCCTGCTATACCTGAATCTTATAAAAGATACGGTGGTCATTCTGCAAGTGCTGTACTCAAATGTTTTGGTTTTGCTTGCTTTTGAATTTGTTTTGCTAGGTGCCGCCCATCCTGCCGGTCCTACGTTTGGCCCTCCGCCGCACCACAGCAACTTTCTCAACCCCGCGGCCCATTTAGGTAAGTAGAAATTCTCAAGAGTAAAGCAGTCAGAACCTTCATGCATCTCTCATAGACTTCAGGATATTGTCCAAAGGTCCAATGAGGTCGAACAGATTTGAGTCTTAGTCAACGTCCACTTGGGAAACTGCTCCCGATCCCATTTTTTCACCTTGAGTTATTTCACGGAGAAAAGGTGGGATGCAAATCTCGGAAATTGCCACGGAGTTGAGGTTGCAAACAATGTTTAACCTGCATTGTATGGGAGAAGAGCATTTATACTTTAGAACACGAGACCTTTCATACATTAGTGTAGTGTGCAGGCTGTCTCTCCCCCACCCACAAAATTTTATTTCAAATGTGGCCTCTTGTTCTTCCATCATGTTGGTATGGTGCTTTGTATATTTGGGTTTGTTCTTCAAGTGTGGCAACGCAAGATGAAGAGTAAATCAGCATGATAGTTTATTTCAATCTTCCACTGAACTTTTCCATATCCAAAAAGCAGAGTGGTTTTCCCCTTATAATCCCCCCCAACTTTACTTAACTTTAACTTTAATTTATTTTTATTTTTGTTAATTGGATTTATATGCCGCCCCTATATTTATTATTTATCCTTATAAGCTGCCCAACTCCTTCCAGACTCTGGGCGGTGTACAACATATAAAAAACAATATAAAAATAATCTAAAACCCATTGAAAAGAACCATTCATATAATTTAAATGACTGGATCAGGATAGTATCGAGTTGATTCAATAATCCCAGGCCTGCCGGCAAAGCCAGGTCTTCACAGTCTTCCGGAAGGCCAGTAGGGCAGAGGCAGTATGGACCTCAAGGGGCAGCTGGTTCCAGAGAGCCAGCACTGCCATAGAGAAGGCCCTCCCCCACGGCCCCGCCAACCAACGCTGTCTAGCCAACAGGACCCGAAGAAAGCCATCCCTGTGGGCCCTTATCATTGGAACCTGTGTGGCAGGATCTTGGCGTGACTTAAGAGAGTGCCATGGCACAATGCTTTAAAGATGCTGGATTTGTCAACCAGAGACAGCCGGCACTCCGGTGGTTCGACCCCATGGCACCATGTGATGGAGTGAGCTCCCGTCATTTGCCTTTGGCAATTCAAAAAAATGTAAAAATGTAAGATCAATAGATACACTACTCAGGTGGGAAAAGCAATTTCGGGTGTGTCTGGGTGTCAGGAAAGGTCAGAATACCTGGTATCCCCCAAATGTTGCTAGCCAGCTGGGGCGAACCTAGTTCACCCGAGTAGTGTGCCAGGATGGCTCCGGAAATAAATTGGAACTTTGAGGAGTTCTTTGACTCGGATTCTGATTTAGTTCCGATGTTAAACCTGGAACCTTGACATTTTAACTTGTCCCCTTAATAATAATAATAATAATAATAATAATAATTATTATTATTATTATTATTATTATTATTATTATTATTTATTAGACTTGTATGCCTCCCCTCTCCGAGAACTCGGGGCGGCTCACAGCAGTAAGAAAACAATGCAATACAAATCTAATGGTTAAAACTATAACTAAAAACCCACTATCTTAAAAAACAATCAGTACTGTACAGTCATAACCACACATAACTCTTTAACGGTCAGAGAAGGGGACTCATTAGTTGCCCCTTGCCTGGTGACATAGCTATCAAGGTCTTGTGGAAGGCAAGGAGGGTGGGGGCAGTTCAAAAGTGTTGGTTATGACCTATAAAGGCCTTCATGGCACCGGACCAGATTATCTTCGGGACCGCCTTCTGCTGCATGAATCCTAGCGACCAGTTAGGTCCCACAGAGTGGGCCTTCTCTGGGTCCTGTCAACTAAACAATGTCATTTGGTGGGACCCAGGGGAAAAGCCTTCTCTGTGGCGGCCCCGGCCCTCTGGAACCCACTCCCCCCAGAGATTAGAATTGCCCCCACCCTCCTCGCCTTTCGTAAGCTTCTTAAAACCCACCTTTGACATCAGGCATGGGGGAACTGAGATACTCTTTCCCCCTAGGCCTTTACAATTTATGCATGGTATGTTTGTATGTATGTTTGGTTTTTTTAATAAGTGTTTTTTAGTTTTTTTAATATTGGATTGTTACATGCTGTTTTTTACCACTGTTGTTAGCCGCCCCGAGTCTACGGAGTGGGGCGGCATACAAATCCAATAAATAGATAGATAGATAGATAGATAGATAGATAGATAGATAGATAGATAGATAGATAGATAGATAGATAGATAGATAGATAGATTAAATCAAATCTCCAGGGGGAGCTGATTCCACAGGGCCGGGGCTGCCACAAAGAAGGCTCTTCCTCCAGGTCCTACCAGACAACATTATTTTGTCGGCGCGACCCGGAGAAGGCCAATTCTGTGGGACCTAATCGGCCGCTGGGATTTATGCAGCAGAAGGCGGTCCCGCAGGTATTCTGGTCCGATGCCATGTAGGGCTTTGCTTTGCTCGCCCTAGCCAAATAAAAACAAGCAACTCTTTTCCTCCCAGGAGGTAACACCCCTCCCATTAGCATCTTTTCGTTTGGTTTCAGAGACTTTTAATCGGCCCATGACGTTCACCAGCCTTGCAGCCATGAGCAGCAATGCCTTCGGGGGACTTGGCAACCCTGCCGTTAGTGAGTAAATTCTCCTTCGGCTCAGGCTATGTCATGCTTTGGGTTGGTTTAAGTAGCAAGGGTGCAAGAACAGTACAAGTTGTCCTTGACTTACAACAGTTCATTTAGTGACTGAAAAAAACCCACAATTGACTTATTATGACCCTTTTTCACACTTACATTTCAACATCTCCATGGTCACGTGTTTCAAAATTCAAACACTTGTCAACTAACTCACCTTTATGACCGTTGCAGTGACTGGGGTCATGTAATCCCCCCTTTGGTGACCTTCCAACAAGCAGATTCAGTGGGAGAAACCAGATTAACTTCGCAGCCAATATTTTTTTAAAACACTTGCAGTGATTCGCTTAATACCCACGGCGAGAAAGGTCATCCAATGGAGCAAACCTCAATGAACAAGTTGGGCTCACTTAGCAACAGAAATGTTGGGCTCAATTGTGGTCGTAAGTCGAGGACTACCCGTATAGATTTGTACAGAAAAGCAAGAGAATGTGGAATATATATATATATTTATTTATTTATTGGATTTATAGGCTGCCCCTCTCCAAGGACTCGGGGCGGCTTACAACATACAAAAACAACAAACGCAATAGCTAAATCCAATTAAATTAAAACTAAACAAATAATCTAAAATCCCCAGTTGTGTTAAAATCAGTCATACCCATTCAATCCATACAAACATTCATTGGCCAGAGGGCTGAGATCTAATGGCCCCAAGCCTGGCGTCATAAATGAGTCTTAAGACTCTTCTGAAAGGTGAGGAGGGTGGGGGCAGTGTGAATCTCTGGGGGGAGCTGATTCCAGAGGGCTGGGCCCCCCACAGAGAAGGCTCTCCCCCTAGGTCCTACCAAGCGACATTGTCTAGCTGGCGGGACCTGGAGAAGGCTTACTCTGTGGGACCTGACCGGTTGCTGGAATTCATGCGCCAGAAGGCGGTCCTCAAGGAATTGCCTTTGCTTTCTATTAACCCTCTATGGCAATGTTTCTCAACCTTGGGCGTTTGAAGATGGGTGGACTTCAACTCCCAGAATTCCCCAGCCAGCGTTGCTGGCTGGTGAATTCTGGTAGTTGAAGTCCACCCATCTTCAAACGCCCAAGGTTGAGAAACACTGCTCTATGGACTCCGACATACCTAGTTCCAGGCAAAGAAATTTTCTTGCATTTCTTTTTCCCTATTGAATTGCATTTCCAATTGATGAAGGGAGGACAGGAGACTATCAGACAGTTCTCGTTAGAAAAATGTGGTGTCCTTGCTGTGTTATAAAGGGAGTAAGAAAGGTGCCCATTGGCGGCCTGACATTCATTGCATAATCAGATCTCCATCAATTTGTTGTTTTCCTTACTTCCCACCTCTCCATTAAATCCCCAATGAAGGTATCGAGAGAGAAATTGTTGTCAGGGTTCCAACAGATGCCTCGAGCCAGGTTTCAAAAGAAATCCAGTTATTAGGAGCTTGGGAATAAAAATACAGTGGTACCTTGACATACGAGTTTAATTCGTTCCAGACCCGAGCTCGTAAGTCGATCAACTCGCATCTCGAACGAATGCCTTTAGACTTTGTTTCCCCCCCCCCCGCTGAGATAACCAGAAGCAAGGATTCTTGCGCCACCTAGCGGAAGCTCGGCTCGTATCCCGAATTTGAGCTCGGGCGTCGAACAGAAATTTCGCTCGCGTCACGGCTCGTAACTTGGAATACTCGCATGTGGAGCAGCTCGTATCTAGAGGTACTACTGTAGCACTTATATATTGCTTCACAGTGCTTTACAGCCTTCTCTAAGTGATTTTACAGAGTGAGTCTATTGCCTCCAACTGTCTGACTCTTCATTTTACTGACCCCAGAAGGATGGAAGGGTGAATTAACCTTGAGCTGGTCAGGATCAAACTGCTGGCAGTGGGCAGAGTTAGCCTGCAATACTGCATTCTAACCACTGCGCCACCATGGCTCTTAACATTTAACAGGTTAACAGGTTAACAGAATTGGAAGGGACCTTGAAGGTCATCTAGTCCACCCCCCTGCCCAAGCAGGAGACCTTACATCTGCTTCTACCTAGGATTGAACTCACAACTTCCTGATTGTGAGGCAAGAGTTCAACCTTTGAATATCAATGTCTGGTATGGAACAGCAAACATCTTTGCGTTGAATAGCAATGGAAATAATTTCTCCTCCTTTGGGAAAAAAATATCCCAATGGAGAAGTATAAAAAGGCAGTGAAAATTGGTACAGGGAGTGGCGGGGGAGTTTAATAGGGTACAAGCACTCCTTGACCTACAATAATTCATTCAGTAACCATTCAAAGTTAAGATGGTACCGAAGGAATGGTGGTTGTGACTGATCCTCAGACTTCCAGCTGTCCCAGCACCTCTGTTCAGTCATGTGTAAAGTTAATAATGAGAGGGAGTGAGCTTTAGTCACTCTTGCAGGGGTAGGCAAAGTTGGCTCTTCTATGACATGTGGACTTCAACTCCCAGAATTCCTGAGCTAGCATGATTGGCTCAGGAATTCTGGGAGTTGAAGTCCACAAGTCATAGAAGAGCCAACTTTGCCTACCCCTGCTCTTGGGTATTGTTTTTGGTGCTCATCTTTCTTGCTCCTATTAGATTTATATTTATTGGCTGCCTTTGATGCGATTGATCATGGTATGTTTACGAAATATAGAAACATAGAAGATTGACGGCAGAAAAAGACCTCATGGTCCATCTAGTCTGCCTTTATACTATTTCTTGTATTTTATCTTAGGATGGATATATGTTTATCCCAGGCATGTTTAAATTCACTTATTGTGGATTTACCAACCATGGCTGCTGGAAGTTTGTTCCAAGCATCTACTATTCTTTCAGTAAAATAACATATATTTCCCATTGCTTCTGATCTTTCCCCCAACTAATCTCAGATTGTGCCCCCTTGTTCTTGTGTTCACTTTCCTATTAAAAACACTTCCCTCCTGAACCTTATTTAAACGTTTAACATATTTAAATGTTTTGATCATGTCCCCCCTTTCCCTTCTGTTCTCCAGACTATACAGATTGAGTTCATTAAGTCTTTTCTGATAAGTTTTATGCTTAAGACGGTCCACCATTTTTGTAGCCCATCTTTGGACCCGTTCAATTTTATCAATATCTTTTTGTAGTTGAGGTCTCCAGAACTGAACACAGTATTCCAAATGTGGTCTCACCAGCGCTCTATACAGTGGGATCACAATCTCCCTCTTCCTGCTTGTTATACCTCTAGTATATGCTCTACTTGTTTTCCCTACCGCCTGACTGCACTGTTCACTACCCCTAAATCCTTAACTTCTGAAGTTTTTGCTAGCACAGAACTGCCAATACAATACTCAGATTGAGGATTCCTTTTGCCCAAGTGCGTTATTTTACATTTGGAAACATTAAACTGCAGTTTCCATTGCTTTGATCACTTATCTAGTAAAGCTAAATCTTTTGCCATATTACAGAAAACTCCAGGAATATCAACCCTATTGCACATTTTAGAGTCATCGGCAAATAGGCAAACTTTCCCTACCAAACCTTCCCCTATGTCACTCCCAAAGATATTAAAAAGAATAGGACCCAGAACAGACCCTTGTGGCACACCGCTTGTAACCAGGCTCTGCTCAGAATACTCACCATTAACAACAACCCTCTGATATCTATGCTTCAGCCAACTGCAAATCCACTGAACTATCCAGGGATTAAGTCCAATCTTCACTAATTTATCTATCAGCTCTTTATATGGACCACACCACTTCAGACAAATGGTTATCTAGCATCTTCTTAAAAACTTCCAGTGTTGGAGCATTCACAACTTCTGGAGGCAAGCTATTCCATGGATTAATTGTTCTGTCAGGAAGAAAGTTACTTTTTTCTATCTAATTTTCCTTTCCCAAGTGATTTTAAAAAATAATCATTCCAATAGTTTCCCCTTTTAGGTGTCTCATTACTTTATATCGCTTTTTATTACATTGCTGTGCTGTAGATTCTTTTGATAAACACAGAAACAAACTGGCTCCAAATGTTTTTTTAAGTGCAACGTACATTATACTGGCCTCATTTCTCAATTAATTTGGGATTGGTTTTGCGTCCCTAAGCTTTATTTGGATGTGCTTCATGTTCAAAAACGAAATAAAATCTTAGCGGCAGAGTCGCCTAAATGCCCTCCCCCGCCTTTCAACAAAGGGATTGCATCTCTTCCCTTTAAATGAAGTGCTAACTATGATCTATTCCTCTCCTTCACTTTTCCAGCTCCCTATAATATGTATTCCTTATCAGAGTTAGTTGCAAAAAATTTTAATCCAGTAACACAGAGAGATAATTGATTCAGCTGGATTCATTAACGTCTTTATAAAAAATATTTATTAAAGGCAGATGAAAGTTTGGCGATGACATATGACGTCATCGGGTGGGAAAAACTGTGGTATAGGAAAAAAAACCCGCAAAGTATTTTTTAATTAGTATTTTTGAAAAACCGTGGTATAGACTTTTCGCGAAGTTCGAACCCGCAAAAATCGAGGGGACACTGTATTTACAATGCTATGAGTTCTTCTTCAAAATAGTAGCAGTTACAAGCAACATACAAGCAGCTTCTCCGAGGGCCACTCAAAAAGTAATGTACCACATTTTTTTCTTTAACAATTATTTATTGAACACAATGAAACTTACACACAAGAAAAATGATGTTTCTTCTACACTACCTATTTTTCCACACAATCTCCGTTCCGTTCTATGGCCTTCCTCCAGCAAGACACAAGGATGTGTATGCCCTGTCAGTACCATTCCTTTTTCTGGTCATGAAGCCATTTCCATCTTGGAACGGCCTCATCCTCTGTGCCCAGCAACTAACCGTATTTTTGTTGACCGCATATTCTCCATAAAGTGTACACAGACATTTGTGAATGTTCCCAACAGTTTCTTTTGCCGCAGTGAGAAATTCAATGACGACACACTGCTTGTAACGTACATCACTTACAGACACCATTTCAAAACACTACTGCAGCTACGCTATCTGTCTGAAGAAACACAAAATTTACACATGCACTCCTGACAATTCAAATAATGTATATCTAAAGTTTCACATTCGTACCTTTACTGTAGGCTGAGAAAAAAAATGATGCATTACTTTCTGGGCGACCCTCAGAGTTCAGAGTTCAGAGGGAGATAAAAGTACAGAGTGGATTGAGTCATGCCCAGCCTTCTTACTTCAGTTTCAATTCTCTGCAAAGAGTCAGATGTGTTTAGCTCCCATTGGCTGTCTTAGTTGCTAGGCCTGTTCATTGGCTGACCTTGTTAACATGTCTCTCCCAGTTCGTTAATATCTTAGAAGGTGCATTCCAAAAGTAATGCAAATTTTTTAAAAGTAATTTATTGAACAGATTTGCACAAGAAAACAGGGCTGCCTTAATCCGAGGGAACAAAAAGAAGTCTGCTGGGACGACGTCAGGACTATACAGGGGGATGGGGCAGCGTTGGCACCTGGTGTTTGGCCAGGAACTCGTGGACTCGTAGCGCTTTGTGGCAAGGCACATTTTTTTGTCCATAGAAGAGATCCAATCAGCCGTGATGAAGACTTTGCAAGAGGTCCCCAAGGATGCCTTCCAGGGCACGTACCGGTCATGGCAGAGTCACTGTTAAAAATGTGTAGAGGCCCAAGGACAGTACTTTGAAGAATTTTAACTGTTTGTGCAAATCTTTTTAATAAATTACTTTTAAATATATATTTGCACTACTTTTGCAATGCACCCTGTAATATTCCTTTTAAACGCTTTGAGTGCTGTTAAAAATAAATAAAGTTGGGTTTGATTGATAAGTACCATCCACTGAGCATATTGCTTTCTGTTTCTCCCTCCCTCCCCTTCCGCCTTCACTATTTCAGCACCCAACGCTATGTTTGGCCACAAGGATTGCCCCGGCATGCAAAGCTATAGCAACCCTCACGAGCCTTGGAACCGTCTGCACCGAACGCCACCTTCGTTTCCGACTCCGCCGCCCTGGCTGAAGCCAGGTGAGCAGGAACGCAGCGCGTCCGCTGCGGCTCATGAACGAGACAGAGATGTAGATAAAGGAGACGCTTCTCTTAGTAAAGATGACAAAGAAAGGTAATGAAAAGAACACAGCATCGCAAGGGAAACTCCGGGATGGGGAACCACGATGAGTTTTATCCCCTCTTTGAAAGATACTTGTGGTTCCAGAAACTATCGATGGTCAACAATGACACTATAAATTTTCAATAAATGAGAAATATTTGTAGCTCAGGGTTGAAATGAGCGGGTCTTTGATACTCTCTGAGCTTGGGTTTTTTTCTTGTAGACTTTCATTATCCAAATTAGGTTAAGATTAAGATTTATTAGATTTGTATGCTGCCCCTCTCCAAAGACTCGATGTCTGGCAGTAGCATTGATGGTGTTGCCTAGTTTGATAATGAAACTTCTGCAAGAAAAGAGCCAACTTCAGAAAGCACCAATGACCACCTCACTACAAATTATCCCTGTAGACCGGTATCTCTATCTCTGTCTCTGCCTTTCTTTTTAATCTACCTATCTATGGCCAAAATCTTGTAAAACTTGTCAAGATTTTAGTCAACAGGTTTTGACATGCTTGCTTGAAATCTCCACAAGCTTTTGATACTCCTGATGAAACTTCCTGCAAGATTTTATGGGGGAACCCTGACGTCTTTTGAGATCTGGGGATTTGGAAATATTTGCCAAAAATAATAACTCTCTGTGTTCAATTTTGACTTCCTTAAATATATTCCAGGAAGTCACATTGACGTGATGCCAACATGTCCTATGTTGGTAATGTCTGAGTTAACATCATGGTCCTCAAAAGCTTTTTCATGATGACATGCTTTGCTTAAAAGAACAGGTTGGGAACCACTGTTACAAAAACAGGCTGGGAAACACGTGCATTTTTTTTTTTCAGATCTAGCCTCACATTTGATGCTTTTATTTGTAGATCTTCAAATTTCATTTTATAGAATTTTGTCGCTACAGTACAAAATGTGAAGAATTGATACTAGACTAAGATTGCAACCTTTATTTTTTATCTTACCAAGCCCAAACTAATAGTTACCATATTTTTTCAGAGTATAAGATGCACCGGAATATAAGATACACCTTTGTTTTGGGGGAGGAAAATAGGGAAAAATAATTTGCCTATCAGGTATTCATCTGGCTAGTCTCTATTCTGGTCAGATTTGGCACATTAGTTTGCTGGTTTTGAGTATACGTGCTTGCTTTTTATCCCCTGGTTGGGGATAAAAAACATCTCTAAAACACTTCACTTCTCTCTCTTTTCAGAGAGACAATGAGAAAAGTAGGCAAAGGAAGATCACTTGACTAGCAAAGCACAGAAGATCACTTCATTGGTTATACCTTGTTACGACTGAAAAAAAGGTTGCTTGCTTGCAAAGCATGGAAGATTGCTTCACTGTTAGTTAGGGCTAAAAAAAAGCTCAGCTGATTATCGGAGGAAGCTGCAGTGAAAGAAGCAGACAAAGGGAAGATCGGTTAGCTAGCAAAGCATGGAAGATTGCATGACTACCTTGTTAAGACTAAAAAATGCTTAGTAAAAGCTACATTCTATGTATAAGATGCACCCAATATTTTAGCCTCTTTTAGGGGGGTGAGTGCTTTTTATATTCTGAAAAATATGGTAGTTTACACTGCATTTCAACCATTTAAATACAGCTGGTTCTCGACTTATGACAGTCCACTTAGTGACCAGTCAAAGTTACAATGGCACCAAAAAAAATGACTTATGACCATTTTTCACACTTAGGGCCTTTGCTGCATCTCCGTAGTCATGTGATCAACATTTGAACGCTTGGCAACCGCTTCATATTTATGACGACTGCAGCATCCCGGGGGGTCATGTGATCCCCTTTTGCAACCTTCCGAAAAGCAAAGTCATTGGGGAAAGCCAAATTCACTTAACAACCGCATTACTGAAACGAACTGCATCAATTAACAAAAGTGGCACGAAAAACTCAATAAACAAACTTCTCACTTAGCCACCTAAAATTTGAGCTCAATTATGGTCATAAGTCGAGGACCACCTGTATCTTAATGTTCAGTTTTACATAATGTTCGATTTACATGAGACTTTTCTAGTATATTTGGCTTTTGCGGGAGGTTTTTGGGTTGTTACCATGGGTTGCTGAAGACGACTTGAAAATTTCCAGAACTGGTGTTGGGAACCAGGAGCACTTAAACTTTATCTATCATTACTTTTGGTCTCTGTGATAGTCGGAACTAAGTGTCCCAACAATCCCATTGAGTCTCCGGTTCCTGATCCCAGGGTGTAAAGATCCCAGGGTGTAAAGATAGAAAAATCTTCCTTTTGTCAAAAAAGGATGGTCTGTTTCTGAATTAGGAACTTAATTTATAATTTAATTATTATTTAATAATTTAATTTAGGTTATTATTAAATGTATTTAATGATTAATACAATAAATATATAATTTATAAATAACAACCACAGACTTGGAAGGGACCTTAGAGGTCTTCTAGTCCAACCACCTGCTTAGGCAAGAAACCCTACACTACTTCAGACAAATGGTTATCCAACATCTGCTTAAAATCTTCCAGTGTTGGAGCATTCACAACTTCTGGAGGCAAGCTGTTCCACTAATTAATTGTTCTAACGGTCAGGAAATGTCTCCTTAGTTCCAAGTTACTTCTCTCCTTGTTTAGTTTCCACCCATTGCTTCTTGTTCTACCCTCCAGTGCTTTGGAGAATAGGTTGACTCCTCCTTCTTTGTAGCAACTCCTGAGATATTGGAACACTGCTGTCATGTCTCCTCTGGTCCTTCTTTTCATTAAACTAGCCATGCCCAGTTCTTGCGACCGTTCTTCATATGTTTTATCCTTAAGTACCCTAATCATCTTTGTCGCTCTTCTCTGCACTGTCTCAACATCTTTTTTGCATCGTGGCGATCAAAACTGAATGCCGTATTCCAAGTGTAGCCTTACCAAGACCTTATAAAGTAGTATTAACACTTCACGTAATATTGATTCTATCCCTCTGTTAATGTAGCCTAGAACCGTGTTGGCTTTTTTGGCAGCTGCTGCACACTGCTGTCTCATATTTAAATGATTGTTCACTAGGACTCCAAGTTCCCTCTCATAGTTACTACTGTTGAGCAATGTACTACATAGCTGTACCTGTGCATTTTGTTTTTCTTGTCTAAATGTAGAACCTTACTTTTTTCACCATTGAATTTCATTTTGTTAGATAGCGTCCATTGTTCAAGTTTGCCAAGATCTTTCTGCATTTTGTACCTATCTTCTGAAGTGTTGGCTATACCTGCCAGTTTGGTGTCATCTGAAAATTTGATAAGTTCCCCATCTATCCCCTTATCCAAGTCATTGATGAAGACATTGAAGAGTACTGTGCCTAAAACAGAGCCTTGGGGTGCTCCACTGCATCCATGCATCCATGTAGATGTAATTCCATTGAGCACTATGTGTTGAGTGCGGTTGGTTAGCCAGTTTTGAATCCATCTGGTTGTGTTGCTGTCCATCCCACATTTTTCTACTTTATTTAGTAGTAGGTTATTGTCTACTTTGTCAAAAGCCTTACTGAAGTCCAAGTAAACCACATCAACAGCATTCCCCTTGTCCACTAATTTTGTCACTTTGTCAAATAATGCTTTAAGATTAGTCTGGCATGATCTGTTTTTGACAAACCCATGTTGGCTTTTGGCTATTACTTTGTTTGTTTCTAGGTGTTTGTTGATTCGTTGCTTGATTATCTTTTCCAAGATCTTCCATGAGGTCAGGCTGATAAATCTGTAGTTTCCGGGATCTGCTTTTTTCCCTTTCTTGAAGATGGGAACTACATCAGCTCTTTTCCAGTCCTCTGGCAGTTCCTCAGTATTCCAGGATCTTTGAAAGATATAGTTCAGTGGTTCTGAGATATCGTCTGCCAGTTCCTTCAGAACCTTGGAGTGTAATCCATCTGGTCCTGGTGATTTGATTTCATCTAGGGTAGACAGGTGTTCCTTTACCATTTTCTTCCCTATTTTAACTTGTGTTCCTAATATGTTATTTGTGATGCTATTTTTGATAGGTTGGACTGGTCCCCCCCCCCCCTTTGTGTAAGGACAGAGGCAAAAAATGTGTTGTGTAGTTCTGCTTTTTCCCTGTTGCTTGTCATCTTCTTGTCACTTTCTCCCTGCAATGGACAAATTGTTTCCTTGACTTTTTTCTTGTTTTTAATATGTTGGAAGAAGCTTTTTGATTACTTTTACTTTTGTTGTAAGCCTTTGTTCATTGTGAGCTTTAGATTTCCTTGCTTCATCTTTACAGGTTCGGGCTATTTGCTGGTAATCTGTCTTAGTTATTTCCCCTTCTTTCCACATTTTATACTTATCCTTTTTGTCTTTCAATTTGTCAGAGAGTTCTTTACGCAGCCATGCTGGTTTTTTTGTGACTTTTTTTTTTCTTCATTGGTATTGAACTAATCTGGGCTTTTATAATCTCAATTTTCAAAATTTCCCAAGCTTCTTGAGTTGTTTTCCCCTTGAAGATTCTCATCCATGGAATTCTTCCCAAGTTGTGAATGAACTGGAAGGTTCCAGGTTAGGGAGGACTGTGGTAATATACAAATGGCAGGGAGATGGAAGCCTTCTAGATGATGTTGGAATCTGATATTTGGCCAAAAAAATGAAATAAAAACTTAGTGATGGAGTCGCCTAAATGACTCCCCCTATCTTTCAACAGAGGGATTGCATCTCTTCCCCTTAAGTGAGGTGCTAATGATGATCTATTCATCTCCTTCTCTTTTCCAGCTACCCATAATATGTATTCCTCATCAGAGTTTGTTGCAAAATATTAAATCCAGAAGCACACACAGATAACGGATTCATTAACTTCTTTATAAACTTAGTAATATATAGTAACTATATATAAACTATAACTAAAAATGTAACCATATATATAAACTATATATATGGTTACATTTTTTGCTGATAATTGAAAAGGAAGGGAGCCTAGTATAGATCTATTTTGAACTTGTTATGCAATACAACAAGTATAGTTCTTCTTCAACATAGTGTCAGTTACAAGCAAAATGCAAGCAGCTTCGAATTCAGAGTTCAGAGAGAGAGAGACCAGAGTACTGAGTGGGCTGAACCACGCCCAGCATTCTAGCTTCAGTTTCAATTCTCTGTACAGACTCTGTGGCAGGCCAAAGTCTCTAACTCAAAACGATGCTAATTGGAGCACTGACACTCTGAAGCTAATATTTCTTTTGTGTTAATTTTTTTTTTTGCTTTTTAATATTTTTAGGGAGACTATTGAGAAAAGACACTCAAGCCACCCTTCACCAGCACCTGTCCATTCTGTGAGTTCCCTTGGACACAGCCGCAGCTCTGTTGAACAGATTAGGAACCACCTGAACGCAGAAGCTCGTGAAAAAGAGAAGTCCAAAGAGAGAGAGAGGGATCATCCAGAAATACGGAAGGAGATAAGTGTTGACGAGCAGCACAAGGCAAAGGACAACTACATTTCAGACAAGGAAAGTGTGACCCACGACAGCAGATCGTTGGAAGAATCTAAACAAGCATCTCGGGTGCCTTCACCCTACACCAGGACACCTGTTGCCGAAAGCACCAGACCTAACAGCAACTCGAGTCGGGATGCTGAGAAAAAGAGCGAACCTGCTTATGAGAACCTGAAAAAATCGAGTGAGGTCAAAGTGAAAGAGGAGAGGAAGGAAGATCATGACATTTCTCCAGAAACACCACAAACACACCGGCCATCGGAGCGGCCACCGTCCATGCCCACATCCAGTGTCCATCCAGGCTCTTTAGCATCCATGCCCATGACTGTGGGTGTCACTGGCATCCACCCCATGAACGCCATCAGTGGTCTAGATAGGACTCGCATGATGACCCCTTTCATGGGCATTAGCCCAATCCCGGGGGCCGAGCGCTTCCCATATCCTTCATTCCACTGGGACCCCATGAGAGAGGCCTTGAGGGATCCCTACAGAGATTTAGACATCCATCGGAGAGACCCATTGGGCAGGGAGTTTCTCCTGAGGAACGATCCGCTGCACCGCCTCTCCGCACCAAGGCTCTACGATGCGGAGAGATCTTTTAGGGACCGGGAGCCACATGACTATAATAACCATCACCACCATCCCCTTTCGGTTGACCCACGCCGTGAGCACGAAAGAGGAGCCCACCTGGACGAGCGAGATAGGTTGCACATGCTCAGAGAGGAGTACGAGCACGTACGGCTTCACTCGGTGCATTCCGTGGCCCTGGATGGTCATTTGGCTCACCCGAATCTCCTTACTCCGGGACTTCCTAGTATGCATTACCCACGAGTCAGTCCCTCTTCAGGACTTCAAAATGGCATCCTCAATAAGACCCCACCCACAGCAGCCCTGAGTGCTCCTCCTCCTCTCATTTCCACCTTAGGACCTCGGCCTAGTTCTCCCCGAAGGACTACACCTCTGTCGGCAGAAATGAGGGAAAGGCCGCCCTCTCACACTCTCAAAGACATCGAAGCTCGATAAATGGTGGCCGACCACATCCAAGAGAGGGAACGATTTAGACAAACTGAACCTCTTACTCGATAAATGTAGACATTGGTAATGACCCAGCTGTATAAGATGTACATACCCAGGTGAACTAAGGTTTTTCTTTTCTTTCCAGTTTTTTTTTTCCAAAAAAAAAAATTAAAATAAAAACGGTTGGGTTGTATATTATATGTTGAAAAAAAAAAGTTTTCAGAACCTTTTAGACAAAAGTTGGCACATTTTCTACGTAAATGCTCTTTCTTTCTTAACTGTTCCTAACAGAGCAAGACGTCAGTATTTCATCTCCCCTCAAAATTGTCCCTCCTTCCACCTTTCTGTGTCTCTCTTTTCATTCTCTCCAGGCTGAAATGAAGAAAAGCAGAATTCCTTTATTTTATTATTATTTTTACCTCCCCCCCTGTAAGAGAGTTGTTGAAAATAACATTATCTCGTGGGTTAGTGGGTCGTATATGCAACCTGGGTAAGACGAAAGCTTTACTTTGTAAGTATGTACATAGGAAAAGAGAAAAAAAAAAAGAGGAATAAGTAACATAATGCATTACTACTTCTTAAACTGTGCTCTTTGCAGACTTTTAATTGTGCGAAAGACCGCAGACTTGCGGTACATCTAATGTCACAAGACAGCTATACCCTTTCAGCTATGCAATTAATTTTGAGGTTTTTCACAAAAGCCTCTTTAACTCAAAGGCGCCTTGTCCACACACACACCACCACACAGAAAGTCATACTTTCCCTCAACAAACCCACATATCCCTGATACCTTTTGGATGAAGAAATAAGCCATCTTTATCTTCAACAAATAGAACTTGGATCACACATGTTGTTTGTTTTTCCTACGTCTTGTGTTTTTTAAAAAACAACAACAACCCTTTTGCTATCTAGAGTTTTGTTGTTTCTTTTTTCTTTTTAATTTAATTTGAAAAAAAATGTTGTACAATGTTAAATTACATCCAGCCTCTCCATAGCTGGGTCACTGTGAATCAAACTTTAAAACTCAGAAGTAAACCAATTTTGCTGAAATCTTTTCAGAAGAGCCAAGCAAATTCTGAATTTAACTCCCCAAGAATTGAGTTAGCATTACTGTCTGGGCTGCTCTTCTCTTTAGGCCTTATAAAGTATGAGGAGTGGGTAAAAGGAGAGGACTTACAATCTGTCTCCCCCCCCCCAGGTTACCCTCTTCCAGATTTTCTGCCAGATTACAACTTTGAATGAAGAACTACGGAAATTATTAAATACATGAGAAATTACTGTGTTAATTTCAATTTTATCAAGTGGAGCTAATTGTCCTAACTTTGCCTATTTGGTCATCCTTGTTTCATCCAACATGTCGAGTGTAAACCAGGGGTCTCCAACTTTGGCAACGTTAAAATTTGTGGACTTAAATGGTTGTGGAATTCTGGGAGTTGAAGTCCACAAATCCTAAAGTTGACTGGCTGAGGAATTCCAGGAGAGAGCTAAAGTCTTAAAGTTGCCAGGTTCGGAGAGCCCTGGTATAATCAAAGATTTATCTAAGTGACAAAATAAGTGTCATGAAACAAAACTGACACCTATACAGACTATTGTGCCTAGGAGGTCAGAAAAGGCAAGAGGGCAGTCACGACATGACAAAGGCTTAACTTATTTTTTTAAACTTTTTTTTTTGGGGGGGGGGGTGTATGTGGTGTGCAATGCCTGTAAAAATAGGTCAGACTTTGATCATGCAGTCACAGCTGCCATTTGACTTCCTAACCTCTTTCCCAGATATTCTTGCAGTTACATGCTTCTGCCAGATGTTGAGGTTAGAGTAGTTAAAAGCCCAATAACAATATTTGTACAACATCCTAAACATTGTTCATATTCACCTTGGTTATTATTATTTTTTTACTTTTGTAGTTTAAGATGCTATGAAAACCCAAACAAAACCTCTGGAATCTTGCAACTCATTCTCTAATTAAGGTTGGGCAAATAAGGAAGTGTTGTGTAGAGATGACTGCTGGGGTTTGTAGTCCAAAATCTGGTGGGCAACTGATTGATCTCGGGCATTGCCTTAGTGGTTCTAGCCACCTCCAAAACTTGGCAAACAAAAGGGCACCTGATGCTTCAAGACTTTTTGCATAAATATCTTCTATTATTTTGGCATTGTTGGATCTGATAGGAATTGGAGCCCCCAACAACTGCAGTACACCATGTTGCCTGTGTGAGCTTACAGCTGGGCCTTATAAAATTAAACCTCCACTTTTCTAAATGCCATCTGTTGTAAGCCTGATACCTCTGGTGCTATATGGACTAGCAACTTGAAACATGGATATATATATGCCATTTGGGAAAAAGGATCGCCAATTTTGGGGTCGGGTACCAATTTTCTTAACCCATTTCCCACATTCAGACTCCAGGTGAACATTTATTAACATGGGCATACGTCTTGTTATAAAGACTGGCTTTTGACTAGGTGCAGAAGTCTACTATTAGCTCTTCATAAATATTGGTAAGACAGTATACTTATGTTAATATTTTCCCACCGTCCCATCATTGTAGGGGTGAGCACTAGAGGGCCATGGCACCATGTTGTTGGTAGCTCCCTCTTGAAATCACAGGAGCACCGTGAATATTCCAGAAATGAGAAAAGGCTTAAATTTAATGAGATCAGACAGTTTAGGACAGTGATGGTGAACCTTATTATTACTTATTTATTTATTAGATTTGTATGCCGCCCCTCTCCGCAGACTCGGGGCGGCTAACAGCAGTAAAAAACACAAATATAACAAATCTAATATAAAAAGTAATTTTAAAAACCCCAATTTAAGAGACCAATCATACAAACAGACATACCATGCATAAATTTTATAAGCCTAGGGGGAAGGGAATATCTCAATTCCCCCATGCCTGACGACACAGGTGGGTTTTAAGGAGCTTGCGAAAGGCAAGGAGGGTGGGGGCAACCCTGATATCTGGGAGGAGTTGGTTCCAGAGGGTCGGGGCTACCACAGAGAAGGCTCTTCCCCTGGGTCCTGCCAAACGACATTGTTTAGTCGACGGGACCTGGAGAAGGCCAACTCTGTGGGATCTAACTGGTCAATGGGATTCGTGCGGCAGAAGGCGGTCCCAGAGATAATCTGGTCCGGTGCCATGAAGGGCTTTATAGGTCATAACCAACACTTTGAATTGTGACCGGAAACCAATCAGCAACCAATGCAGACTGCGGAGTGTTGGTGTGACATGGGCATATTTGGGGAAGCCCATGATTGCTCTTGCAGCTGCATTCTGCACGATCTGAAGTTTCCGAACACTTTTCAAAGGTAGCCCCATGTAGAGAGCATTACAGTAGTCGAGTCTTGAAGTGATGAGGGCGTGAGTGACTGTGAGCAATGAGTCCCGGTCCAGATACCTTCTCTGGTTCATGCATGTGCTAGCATGCAGATACATGCCCACACCCATTCCCCTCACCTATGTGCAACCCCATGCTGCCCCTGTGCAAGCACACAATCAACCCTCAACCACCCCCACGCACAGACCTCACTGAAGCCTGGGACGGTGCAAAAACGGCCAAACAGGCAAACTGGACATTTGAAAAAACATATGTCCAATTCGCCCGTTGTGCTATTTTTCACACTCCAGAGGCTTCAATGAAGCTTCCTGAAGCCCCAGAGTGTGAAAAACAGTACAACGGACAAACCGGAAGTTGGGTTTTTTAAATTCCTGTTTGCCCATTTGCCCGTTTTTTCACACTCCTAGGTTTCGGGAAGCTTCCCTGAAGCCTCTGGAGTGCGAAAAACAGCACAATGGGCAAACCAAAAGTCTGTTTTTTCTGAACTTCTAGTTTGCCCATTGACAGATTTTTTGGGCACTCCGGGGCTTTGGGGAAGTTTCCTGGAGCCTCCTGAGGGCAAAAGGTCATTCTTCAAAATCATCTGGCTAGGAGTTGGAACTGATATAGGGCAATCCCTCACATGTCCTCCGATATGGCTCTGTATACTACAGGTTCGCCATCACAGGTCTAGATCTCAATGATCTCATTTGAGATTCCGTACATTTTCAGGTGAGAAAACTGGAGCCTTAGCAGATGTGTGTATGTGTCAGAATCCTAAAATTGCTTGAAATTGGTATTCCCGAGAGATTTTAGCCACTTAAAAAAGGATACTCTGCTTGATTGTAGGGGTGTGCATTCCATTAAAGGTAGTCCTCAACTTACAGCCATTTGTTTAGTGACCATTCAAAGTTACAGTGGCACTGAGAAGAGTGACCATTTTTCACACTTTGTGACCCTTGCAGCATCTTCATAGTCAATTGGTCAAAATTCGGATGTTTAGCAACGGGTTCCTATTTATGACAGTTGCGATCTTCCCTTTTTGTGACCTCCTGACAAGCAAAGTCAATGGGGATGCCAGATTGGCTTAACAACCACAGTGATTCACTTAACAACTGTGGCAAGAAAGGTCACTAAGTGGGGCCAAGCTCACTTAACCGTCTCGTTTAGCAACAGAAATTTTGGGCTGCAGTTATGGTTGTAAGTCGAGGATTACCTGGACTCAAAATTATGTAATGATATTTTTGTATCTGAAAAAGATTGCCATCATGAATTGTTGGACGTTGATCTTTGTAATTATTATAGCATCAATCACAGGCAAAAGGAAATCACAAGTGTCCACCCCCCCCCCCTTAAATAGAAATTGTTTTCACACGTTCAAAAATTCTGCTTCCCTAAGTGTCTTAATTTTAAATGCCGAGTTCTGTTTTGAAATACTTTGGAGAGAATATGACTTTATCAGAAAGCGTACAATACCTTGCCTCCTAATAATCTGTAAAAATATGTGTATGGGATTAAAAGAAAATAGTTCCTTTGGTCTTCTAGTGTTAAAGTGATATCTCAAATTGTTTCTCCTGTTTTGACAAAAAAGAAAAAAAAAGTCTATTACAGACCGCTGTTTCTAATGATCAAAAATCTATTTTAGTAGTCAACTAAAAAGTTTTAGTTGTGAACTTCAGATTTTGTGAACTCCAGATGTTGTGCAGTGTTTTTTTAAGAACAAGACAAAACATAGCAAAAAAAAAAGAGAGAGAGAAAGAGAGAGAGAATCCTGAAAAATATGTACATTGGCACTGTAGTGATAGCTTTCAGTATTGTATAAAAATATTGTTATATACAATTTTTTTTTGCTGTTTCTCCTGTATGTAATAAAGTCCTTTCTAAATCTTATGTGAAAAAAAAAGATCAACAACTCTGAAGCGACATTCAATCCACAGCATGTTTCCTCATGAGCAAAGCCTTGTGTAATGTAAAATCTGTGCCATGTTATTAAAAAATGTGAACTAAACTGGTAGGCATTCTTTGTTTGAGGAGACACAGTTCAAAAGACAAGGATTTGGCAGGAACTCATCAAACAGACCTCAGAGTTTGCTGAAAGTCTATGGAGATTCTCAGTCATCCAGGTCAGGGTTGTCCCAAAGGTGCTGTTTTTCCAAAGCCAACTAGATTTCTTCATTTTACTTGAAGATGTTTCGCTTCTCGTCTCAATTATTATTAGAAAAGCAAGCCCATCCTCAATCTGAGTACAGTGATCCCCCATTTATTGCGTCCCCAACCATTGCGAACAGGGTACTTCGCGATTTTTCAACCCGGAAGTCAAAATACCATCTACGCATGCGTGCGTTTTTTCTATGGGCACGCATGCGTAGATGGCATCCGGGAGATCAGCTGCTGGGTGGCTTTCCTGGGTCTTCCCCCTCTTGCTGGCGTCAGCGAGGAGTTTCCCCACCGCCCACGCAAACTCCTCGCTGCCGCCCGCCCTTCGCCCGCCCACGCCGTTCATTCTCGCCGCACGGGCCTGTCCACGCTGTCTCTCGGCGCTTTCCAGCTGAGTCCGGGAGCGAGTTCGCTCCCGGACTCAGCACGAAAGCGCCGAGAGACAGCACCAAGGAACGGGCCTGTCCACGCTGTCTCTCGGCGCTTTCCAGCTGAGTCCGGGAGCGAGTTCGCTCCCGGACTCAGCACGAAAGCGCCGAGAGACAGCGCCAAGGAACGGGCCTGTCCACGCTGTCTCTCGGCGCTTTCCAGCTGAGTCCGGGAGCGAGTTCGCTCCCGGACTCAGCACGAAAGCGCCGAGAGACAGCGCCAAGGAACGGGCCTGTCCACGCTGTCTCTCGGCGCTTTCCAGCTGAGTCCGGGAGCGAGTTCGCTCCCGGACTCAGCACGAAAGCGCCGAGAGACAGCGCCAAGGAACGGGCCTGTCCACGCTGTCTCTCGGCGCTTTCCAGCTGAGTCCGGGAGCGAGTTCGCTCCCGGACTCAGCACGAAAGCGCCGAGAGACAGCGCCAAGGAACGGGCCTGTCCACGCTGTCTCTCGGCGCTTTCCAGCTGAGTCCGGGAGCGAGTTCGCTCCCGGACTCAGCACGAAAGTGCCGAGAGACAGCGCCAAGGAACGGGCCTGTCCACGCTGTCTCTCGGCGCTTTCCAGCTGAGTCCGGGAGCGAGTTCGCTCCCGGACTCAGCACGAAAGCGCCGAGAGACAGCGCCAAGGAACGGGCCTGTCCACGCTGTCTCTCGGCGCTTTCGAGCTGAGTCCGGGAGCAAGTTCGCTCCCGGAGGTTTGGGGGGCTGCTAGGAAGCCCCCCATGCCGGCGGCAAACAGCCGCGCCGCCCCCAATCTTCGGCTCCTCGCTAGCGCTGTGGGAGTAAAAACACCATCTGCACATGCGCAGATGGTGTTTTTACTTCCGCATCACTACTTCGCGAAAACCCGCTCGTTGCGGGGGCTCCTGGAACGGAACCCTCGCAACGAGCGGGGGATCACTGTATTGCATTGGCAGTTCTGTGTTAGCAAAAATAGGTTTGCCTATTTGCCAATGACTCTAAAGTGTGCAATAGGGTTGATATTCCTGGAGGCGTCTGTAACATGGTAAATGATTTAGCTTTACTAGATAAATGGTCAAAGCAATGGAAACTGCAGTTTAATGTTTCCAAATGTAAAATAATGCACTTGGGGAAAAGGAATCCTCAATCTGAGTATTGCATTGGCAGTTCTGTGTTAGCAAAAACTTCAGAAGAGAAGGATTTAGGGGTAGTGATTTCTGACAGTCTCAAAATGGGTGAGCAGTGTGGTCGGGCGGCAGGAAAAGCAAGTAGGATGCTTGGCTGCATAGCTAGAGATATAACAAGCAGGAAGAGGGAGATTGTGATCCCCTTATATAGAGCGCTGGTGAGACCACATTTGGAATGCTGTGTCCAGTTCTGGAGACCTCACCTACAAAAAGATATTGACAAAATTGAACGGGTCCAAAGACGGGCTACAAGAATGGTGGAAGGTCTTAAGCATAAAACGTATGAGGAAAGACTTCATGAACTCAATCTGTATAGTCTAGAGGACAGAAGGAAAAGGGGGGACATGATCGAAACATTTAAATATGTTAAAGGGTTAAATAAGGTTCAGGAGGGAAGTGTTTTTAATAGGAAAGTGAACCCAAGAGCAAGGGGACACAATCTGAAGTTAGTTGGGGGAAAGATCAAAAGCAACGTGAGAAAATATTATTTTGCTGAAAGAGTAGTAGATCCTTGGAACAAACTTCCAGCAGACGTGGTTGGTAAATCCACAGTAACTGAATTTAAACATGCCTGAGATAAACATATATCCATTGTAAGATAAAATACAGAAAATAGTATAAGGGCAGACTAGATGGATCATGAGGTCTTTTTCTGCCATCAGTCTTCTATGTTTCTACAAAGTCCTGCAAGAAATAATTTGAGTCTAAGGCATTTTCAAGTTGACTGAGTATCCATGTACATGTATCTCCGGGAAGCACGCCAGCTAAAGGCATAAATCTTCACTAATTAGTTGTGTCTGGTTTTTCTCACTTCATTCACTGTTTGGAGCTAAACTATCTTCTGTAAAAACAGGAACAGAGATCCAGGTATTCAGGAACAGTTGAACAGAGGTTGGCCTTGAGAATCTAGAAGGAATTTGTTATGGCTATCTCCAGTGATGGGCTACCAAACCTTTTACTATCACACTGTAGACTCGGCTTATGCATTTTGTTTCAACATATTTCAGTGCAAATTGAGGATAGAGCTCCATTTTCGCTACCCCACTGCGTTCCCCCCTCCGTCCGGGCAGTAGCCCACCCCTGGCTACCTCCCTTCTTCCCTCATGCAGCAGCCCTTCCAAAATTCCCATACCATACCATCTGATAGTAAAGCAAGATCTTGAACCATTCATAAAAGGGAGAAGGTTGTATATATGTGTGTGTGTATATACATATGGCAGGACAGAGTTTATGGCAGGAGATTATCTCTCGGTATCCATATCCCTTCCTTCCTTCTTTCCCTCCCTCCTTCTTTCTTTCTTTCTTTCTTTCTTTCTTTCATTCATTATTTATCATCTATTGATCTATCTACATCTATCTATCTTTCTATCTTTCTATCTTTCTATCTTTCTATCTTTCTATCTATCTATCTATCTATCTATCTACCATCTACCTATCTATAGCTATCTATAGTCAACTAAGCAATGTCGGTTGGCGGGCCCCAGGGGAAGAGCCTTCTCTGTGGCGGCACCGGCCCTCTGGAACCAACTCCCCCCGGAGATTAGAACTGCCCCTACTCTTCCTGCCTTCCGCAAACTTCTTAAGACCCACCTTTGCCGTCAGGCATGGGGGAATTGAAACATCCCCCCCCCGGGCACGTTGAATTTATATATGGTATGCTTGTGTGTGAGTCTGTTAGTTTGTGGGGTTTTTTAAATCTTTAAAATTTTAAATTGTTGATTACTTACGATTTGTCTTTTTACATGTTGTGAGCCGCCCCGAGTCTTCGGAGAGGGGCGGCATACAAATCCAAGTAATAAATAAATAAATAAATAAATAAATATCTCTCCCTCACACACCTATTGGTCTGTCTATCATCTACCATCATCTTTCTATACTGCCACAAGCTCTTAGCTGTTTAACAGAAAATGCATGCATTATATTGTCCAGGGTACATTTAAAACTCATCAAAACTAAGAAACCCAAATGTCAAACAACAGGTGTTGCCGTTCCAGAGGACGGGCATTGCTGTAGAAAGATATTGTGTCTGAGCCTTAAGATCACCAGCTGCCTCTTCCGGGAAGATTGAATTAGTTGGACAAATTCTTGTAAACACTTATATTTATTTGCTACAATTCCGCCTACCATTTCCCCTAAATAATATAGTTTTCTCAATTCCTTGATTTCCTGTATGCTATTTTCAAAGTGGACATTTGGGTGTGGGAATTGAGAAGTGGGAGGATGCATTCAAGTTCAATCTATATATCAATCCAAGAATATCAGTGTTGTCAGAATCTTTGCTAGAGACGACACAATATTCTCCCAGATTCACATCCAAAGTTTTGGGCTAGACTTCTCTGCAGGAGAGCAATTGTATTATGAGGGCAGCAATTGTATTGATAGGACAGTAGGTGGCAGCACAGCAAACATATTTCCAAAAAAACAAAATTTTGTGTTATAGAACAGATAGAAGACATACAAATGATCAAATACAGATCTTCACATTACTCTGTGTCTTCAGGTTCACATATATTTTAAGCATGAGAGGGGGAGGGGGGAGAGGAGGAGGAGAAGGGGAAAGATGGAGGGAGAGGAAGGAAGGAAGGAAGGAAGGAAAGAAGGAAGGAAAGAAGGAAAGTTTATTATATCACTTTTCAGTCCTAAAGCAATGGAGCTTTACAGATATTCTATTCTGTTCTGTTCTATTATATTCTATTTTTTAAAAAAGGAGAAGAAAGAGGAAAAGCATAAAAAAATATTTTTTTACATCAAGACAACAATGAATTTCAAATTATTTATTAGATTTTTTATTATTATTATTTATTAGATTTGCATGCTGCCACTCTCCGTAGAATGCTCTTGTTCCTTCTTGGTCACTATTGTCTCTTGCCAAGATCATTCACCAAATCTGCATTTCTATAAGGTGACCTCAGTTTTGGCTTGGGGGCTGGTTTCTGAATAGGCTGGCCCAGTCAAGGGCTACTATTCACAGCCCTATTGGAATGGTCGGGGGGGGGGAGAGAGCAGGGGTCATACGAGTGTGCGTGGGGGTGGAGTGGGGTATGCCAACACTTTAATTTCCTACGGCGCATAAAACATGATTTAAGTATTGCCCACAAGATCATATGCTGCAACTTCAAACCGGTCAATGACTACTTCAGCTTCAACCGCAACAACACAAGAGCACGCAACAGATTCAAACTTAATATTAACCGCTCCAAACTTGACTGTAAAAAATATGACTTTAACAATCGAGTTGTCGAAGCGTGGAACTCATTACCGGACTCAATAGTGTCAACCCTTAACCCCCCAACATTTCTCCACGATTGACCTCTCCAGGTTCCTAAGAGGCCAGTAAGGGGCGTACATAAGTGCACTAGTGTGCCTTTCGTCCCCTGTCCAATTGTCTTTCCTCTATCTCATATATCATATATATTTTCTTCCTTTCATATATATTCTCCTCTATTTTTACATATTATCTTTATATATATTACAGTACTTCATGTCTATTCTCTTCCATATGTATTGTTTATTGGACAAATTAATTAATTAATTAATTAATTAAAAAAAATAGAGTCATTGCCGAAGCCGTTCCGCCCAGGAGCTAACAGCGGGAAGAAATCCTGCAGGAAGGAAAGGATTTCTTCCCACTGGCAGCGCCCCGGGTGGGATGGACCGCCACCACCACCACCACCGCCATCGCCGCCGCCATGCAGGAACCTAGCCCCGTGGCTGCCGGCAAAGGCGTTCCATTTAGTCCCGCAGGGGAGCTGCCAGAAGGAAGAAATCTGGGACTATACAGGGCGCCTTTGCCGGCAGCCACAGGTCCCTGCACAGCAGCAATCCATTCCGCCCAGGAGCTAATAGCAGAAATAATAATAATAATAATAATAATAATAATAATAATAATAATAATAATTTATTGGATTTGTATGCCGCCCCTCTCCATAAACTCGGGGCGGCTAACAACAATGATATAAACACCATGTAACAATCCAATAATGAAACAACTAAAAACCCTTATTATAAAACCAAACATACACACAAACATACCATGCATAACTTGTAATGGCCCTAGGGGAAAGGGTCCTTTCCTGTTCACCGCCACAGTCATTGTACTCGGCAAGACTGGCCTCCACAGCGGGACATGTGTGGCCGGGCCAAGTGGGGCAGCACAACGCCAAGGGGGGCAGGCCCAGCAGCAGCAGGAGGAGCAGAAGGGCCTGCCCCCTCTTTTTTTCCTGCCTAGATTTCTTCCTGGTGGCAACTCCCAGGTGGGGTGGACCGTGGCCGCTGCGCAAGAACCTAACCCCGGGGCTGCCGGCAAAGGCGCCCCATTTTGTCCCAGATTTCTTCCTTCTAGCAGCTCTCTCATGGGACTAAATGGAGTGCCTTTGCCGGCAGCCCCAGGGCTCAAGCAGGCACAGCGTGGGGTACATCTCCTAGCTGAGCCAGGGCAAGAAGCAGCTCGGAGAGGTGACCACCGCCTGCTACGCCCCCCCTTCCAGTCCTGCCCTGGAGCATTTTTTCTGCTGGTGGCCACCTCTCTGAGCTGCTTATGCTGGCTCAGCTAGGAGACGCACCCAGTACTCTCCCTACTCGAGCCGCCCCAGTCCCACTCTGGTTGTGGTGGGGTGCTTCTGCCTGAGCCAGCTTGAGAAGCAGGTGGCCACTGCCTGCTAGGCCCACCCTGTTGCATTTTTTCCCTGCTGGCTGCTCTGGGCTGGAACTGACAGCCTCTGCCGCTGTCACAGAGGCCAGCAGTAAAACATGCTCCATGGTGGGCCTGGCAGGTAGGCATGGCGGGTGATGGCCACCTCTCCAAGCTTCTCTCACTCTCTTGTGTGCCCGACACTCTGTCTGCTCAAACAGCCCCGGTCCCACTCTGGGTGCGGTGGGGCAGCAGGCCAGGAAATGTGCCAGGCGGCTCGAGTCTCCTCTACAAACGACCCCAACCATGGCAGAGGCGCCCCATGCCCACCAAATGAGTGCTGCGCTCTCTGGCCCCACCTAGCAGTAGGTGCTTTTGCTGCTAGCTGGGGCGGTGAGATTTGGCTTCTGCACATGTGCAGAAGCTGAATCTCGCGTGCACAGCATGTGCACAGTAGGTGGCGATGGAGATGTACGCCCAAGTCCATTTTTGCTGGTGGAACAGTGTTCCAACCCATCCTGGCAGCAACCCACCTCTGGGCTGACCCAATCTTTCTTAATGGGCACAAAATTTGAGACCAAGGTATAAAGAATAAATTAGAATTACTTTATAATATGTAAATAGATATATTGCTCTTGAGTTAAAATGGTATATAGAAATTATGCCCCCATTTTGGTGGAGGGGTATGAATATTTTTTGGTAGTGGGCACTTAGAACACTGTTATGTGTCGTGTGAATATTTAATGATTATATTGTTAATATGAAAATCAATTAAAATTATTTAAAAAAATTAAAAAGGGGCACAAAATGGGGGTGTTAAGAAAGTCTAGGTCTGATTCCTGCCTCAAAAAAAAAAGGCCATATTTCTCCATTTCTCATTTAGGGAAATATAATATTCAGCCTTTTTAATATTTCTCCAAATATTTTGTTCTTCTAGGAGGTGGGGGAAGGCTTCCCTCACTACAAAACCCACAACTCCTCAGGGACAGGAAACGTCAGCTGACAATAATTTAAGGGGCGTGTATAAGTGCGCTATTGTGCCTCCCATCGCTGTCCTATTATCTTTTTTATCATTACTTTCTATGTTACATTTATATAAACTACTATCCTATACTTGATTGACAAAACAAATAAACAAACAAACGATAGATAGATAGATAGATAGATAGATAGATAGATAGATAGATAGATAGATAGATAGATAAATAGTAGTAGTTGAGACAGTACAGAGTTGTAGCTCACCAATATCTGTCTTGTTCCACAAACCATGTCTCATAATATCTATTTTTAAAAAAAGGTTGAATCATGGCCACTGGACCAACATTTATTAAAATTGAGATGTCTGAACTTTTCACAGAACTGCTCTAAGATGGACTCTGACTTGATCCATCCCGTTGACTGTTCTAATAAATTTACTTTGTTCTTCTTTGGATTGTGGTTGGGGTTTTGTTGTTGTTGTTGAGGAGGTGAGAAGTTGCTAAATAATCTGCTGGCCATTAGGTGGTGCTAGATGAACAAAAAATGTTCTGAGAAGAAAACTTTGCTGCAGTTCAGGGAATGTTCTGTTCCTGAGAGTTCATTGATAAGCTAGGTGTGAATTTCGTTGTTTGGACCTTAAGGATTCTATTTCTTCATTCTCTTGGTTTCTGTACATCTGCTCTGGACTAAAAAGAGGGCGCGCATAAGGGCACCAGTGTGCATACTGTATCTGTCCTACTGTTCCCATTTATACGTACTCATTTCTTATGTATATACCTATACCTTTATACTTATATGTTAATACGTTATATTTATACTTATACAGTGGTACCTCTACCTAAGAACACCTCTACTTAAGAACTTTTCTAGATAAGAACCAGGTGTTCAAGATTTCTTTGCCTCTTTTTAAGAACCATTTTCTACTTAAGAACCCGGAAAAATTTCCCAGGAAATTTGAGAGCGGCACCAAAGCCCGGCCAGTTTCCTGCCATTCCCCCTTTAATCTCGGGCTTTTCTGGGCTGCTAGAGGAGCCTTTCGGTGGCACTTAAGGAGGCTTTGACAGTCCAGAATGAATGGAGCATTTTCCTTTCTCTGGGCACTTGGAGAGGGAATAAACCTCTGCCAGCACCCCGAGAAAAGAAATGTTCCCTTTGCTCTGGGCAGCCGAGGAGTCAGCACAGCGAAGGAAAGGCGCTGGCTACTGTGGTAACTGCTGAGTCCTAATGAAAGCAATGCCTTCAAAAGGGACTAAGAGCAACCCAGTGGGGTCACCCACCAACGCAAATCCTAGAAAGTAGAACCTGGACACATTCTCTCTCTGGGTGGAGTGACATGGTATAGAGTCATGCGCTCCTATTTATTTGGGAACATAAGGAAATGGGGTATGATTACATATACATGTCAAAATGATACATCAACCATACAGCTTCAAAGGTATCTTTGAGTTTCTTCTTTTCCCACACATATCAAGGAACGATCTTCATATCAAGGAAGGATCTTCTAGGAACTTCCTAAAAAGCAGATGTTTATTCACACCTAGTTTCTTTTGAAGGTTTCTTCTGGCTAATCCCTCTTAATTGCCCTTTGATAGTTTGTGTGCTCCAGGCAATGAAACTTCCCCCCTTTGATCCTATAATGTCCTGTCCGGAGTTGTAAAGCTTTTGAGATGTTTATTCTGAGCCCCTGTTCCCAGGGATGCAGATTAGGCGAGTTTACAGCCTTTCCTTGTCCCGGGTTTTTAGAATCAGGGTCACACAGAGTATATATGTATTTTTATGCTAGAATTCCAGATTAATAAAAATCCTATCCTAGCATAGCTTGCTATACTGCAACAGGCTACAAAGCGAGCGAACGAGAGGAGAGGGGAGCCCTTCATCATGGGAAGGAAGAGGCAGCAGGTAGCAGGTAGCAGCAGCCAGTGTATGGGAGGAAGCCTCACACCGGGAAGTGTGTGCTCCTCCTTGCCGCCTCAGAATCCCTCTTTCTTTTTTTTAAGACTTAAAGTTTTGGATTTTTTTGGATTCCCCTCCCCTCACCTTCTTCCTTCGGCAGCAAGTCTCCTCCTCCTCTTCTTCCTCCTCCTCCTCCCACCCAAATTCCGAGCTTTTATTTCTTTCCTAACGGGTTTGCACGCATTATTTGCTTTTACATTGATTCCTATGGGAAAATGGCTTTTTCTTAAGAACGTTTCTACTTAAGAACCTGGTCACGGAACGAATTAAGTTCTTAAGTAGAGGTACCACTGTATTTGCTTTCTCATACATGCTGGACAAACTAAATAAAACTAACTAGAGGTATAACAAGCAGGAAGAGGGAGATTATGATCCCGCTATATAGAATGCTGGTGAGACCACATTTGGAATACTGTGTTCAGTTCTGGAGACTTCACCTACAAAAAAATATTGACAAAATTGAACGGGTCCAAAGATGGGCTACAAAAATGGTGGAAGGTCTTAAGTATAAAACGTATCAGGAAAGACTTCATGAACTCAATCTGTATAGTCTGGAGGACAGAAGGAAAAGGGGGGACATGATCGAAACATTTAAATATATTAAAGGGTTAAATAAGGTCCAGGAGGGAAGTGTTTTTAATAGGAAAGTGAACACAAAAACAAGGGGACACAATCTGAAGTTAGTTGGGGGAAAGATCAAAAGCAACATGAGAAAATATTATTTTACTGAAAGAGTAGTAGATGCTTGGAACAAACTTCCAGCAGGAGTAGTTAGTAAAATTCAGTAACTGAATTTAAACATGCCTGGGATAAACATATATCCATCCTAAGATAAAATACAGAAAATAGTATAAGGGCAGACTCGATGGGCCATGAGGTCTTTTTCTGCCGTCAGACTTCTATGTTTCTATGTTTCTAACTAAACTAAATAAAGGAAATTCTCAATGATCAACAGGGTATATAGAGATATATCTTCCCAGCAAATCCAACTGTCTTATTATAGTTAGTTATATTTTAAGTATATGTGTTATACTGCACTAGTTGAGGTGACACTTGTAATTTATCCAGTTCCGGTTGCCATGACACAAAAAAGATACTGAGATTCTAAAAAGAGGGCAGAGAAGAACAACAAAGATGATAAGATGACTTGAGGCTAAACTATATAATGAACAGTTGAGGAAGTTAGGTATATCAAGCAAAGAATAGAATAGAATAGAGAATAGAATAGAATAGAATAGAATAGAATTTTTATTGGCCAAGTGTGATTGGAAACCAAGGAATTTGTCTTGGTGCATATGCTCTCAACGTACATAAAATAAAATATACATTTGTCAAGAATCATGTGATACAACACTTAATGATTGTCATAGGGGTCAAATAAGCAATGAAGAAGCAGTATTAATAAAAATCTTAGGATATAAGCAACAAGTTACAGTCATACAGTCAACATGGGAGGAAATGGGTGAAAGGAATGATGAGAAAAACTAGTAGAATAGAAGTGCAGATTTAGTAGAAAGTCTGACAGTTTTGAGGGAATTATTTGTTTAGTAGAGTGATGGCGTTCGGGAAAAAACTGTTCTTGTGTCTAGTTGTCTTGGTGTGCAGTGCTCTGTAGCGACGTTTTGAGGGTAGGAGTTGAAACAATTTGTGTCCAGGATGCGAGGGGTCAGTAAATATTTTACCCGCCCTCTTTTTGACTCGTGCAGTATACAGGTCCTCAATGGAAGGCAGATTGGCAGCAATTGTTTTTTCTGCAATTCTGATTATCCTCTGAAGTCTGTGTCGGTCCTGTTGGGTTGCAGCACCAAACCAGACAGTTATAGAGGTGCAGATGACAGACTCAATGATTCCTCTGTAGAACTGAATCAGCAGCTCCTTGGGCAGTTTGAGCTTCCTGAGCTGGCGCAGAAAGAACATTCTTTGTTGTGATTTTTTGATGATGTTTTTGATGTTAGGTGACCATTTTAGGTCTTGAGATATGATAGAACCTAGAAATTTGAAGGTCTCTACTGTTGATACTGTGTTGTCTAGTATTGTGAGAGGTGGAAGGGTGGAAGGGTTTCTCTTAAAGTCTACCACCATTTCTACAGTTTTGAGTGTGTTCAGTTCTAGATTGTTCTGGTCACACCACAAGGATAGTTGTTCAACTTCCCGTCTGTATGCGGATTCATCATTGTCTCGAATGAGTCCGATCACTGTTGTATCATCTGCAAACTTCAGTAGTTTAACAGATGGATCGTATGAGATGCAGTCATTAGTGTATAGAGAGAAGAGAAGTGGTGGGAGTACACAGCCTTGGGGGGCACCTGTGCTAATTGTACATATATCTGATGTGATTTTTCCTAGCTTCACCTGCTGCTTCCTGTCTGTTAGGAAGTAGAGCAGAATAGAACAGAAAAGAATAGAATAGATTTTTTATTGGCCAAGTGTGATTGGACATACAAGGAATTTGCCTTGGTACATGTGCTCTCAGTGTACATAAAAGAAAAATATATATTTGTCAAGAATCATGAGGTACAACTCCTAATTAGTGATGGGCGAACCGAACTCGCACAATTCGGGTCCGTACCGAATTTTGCGGTGTTCAATATGCCGAACACGAACCCAAAATTTTTTCAAACTTCGGGCAAAGTTCGGGGTTGTGTTCGGCATTTGGAGCTTTAACGTCACCGGCAGGTTGCTAAGGACGCCAAGGTGATCACTTCCTGGATTCCATGGAATCCAGGAAGTGATCACCTTGGCGTCCTTAGCAACCTGCTGGTGACGTTAAAGCTCCACCCCCGGAATCTCTTTGTGGGAGGGATTCCCCATTCGGGTTCGAGTTCAGGTTCAGTTTGTGTTCGACTGAATTTTGTGTAACGTTTGTCCGAACTTGCCAAACCCGAACACTGTTGGGTTCGCCCATCACTACTCCTAATGATTATCATAGGGTATAAATAAGCATTCAGGAAAAAATCAATATTAATATAAATCATAAGGATACCATCAACAAGTTACAGTCATAAGTGGGAGGAGATGGGTGATAGGAACAATGAGAAGATTAATAGTAGTGCAGATTTAGTGAACAGTTTGACAGTGTTGAGGGAATAATTTGTTTAGCAGAGTTTTGGTGTTTGGGTAAAAAAATGTTCTTGTTGGGGTTTTATTTTTTATTTTTTTTGTGTGGTGGTGTGCAATGCTCTGTAGCATCATTTTGAGGGTAGGAGTTTCAACAGTTTGTGTCCAGGATGTGAGGAGGTAGTAAATGTTTTCACAGCTTTCTTTTTCACTTGTGAAGTATAAAGTCTTCGGAGAGGGGCGACATACAAATCTAATAAATTATTATTAATTATTATTATTACAAAGGTCCTCAGTGGAAGGCAGGTTGGTGGTAATTGTTTTTTCTGCAATTCTAATTATCCTTTAAAGTCTGTGTCGGTCTTGTTGGGTTGCAGAGCCAAGCCAGACAGTTATAGAGGAGCAGATGATTGACTCAATAATTCCTCTGCAGAACTGTATTGAAGAGAAGATTCACCGTGTACTGGAAGACCTGATAATTGTCTTCTAGCACTTGAGGGGCTGTCACAGAGAAGAGGGGTTGATGTATCCTCCAAAGCACCAGAAGGCAGGACAAGAAGCAATGGAGGCTTTTAAGAAGAGACTGGACAGTCATTTGTCTGAAATGGTATAGGCAGTAATGGGCAGCCAAATTTTTTACTGCCACACTGTGGGTGTGGCTTGTTTTGTGGGCATGGCTTAATGGTCATGTAGCTGTGTAGGCGTGGCTTGCCGGCCATGTGATCAGGTGGGAGTGGCTTGAATGATCATTGTTCAAGTGAACTGTTAAGTCCTCGACTTACAACCTTACCAGTGTCGCTCGCTGGGGTGACAATTTGCTTCACATTTCCCGCGTTCTCCTTCCTGGTTCACCCCCCACACACGTCAGGCTGGGTAGCTAGGTGAACGGGTGCTGCCAGAAGCATAAATGCTGCCAGCACTTCTGCTTGCACCTGAAGCGGGAGGTGGCCGCGTAAGGCTGGAGGGGAGCCGGGCAGGAAAGAGGGAAGCTCATCTGAGCCCAGGAAGGAGGAAAGAGGAAAAAAGCAAGGAGCACAGACGCAGCAGCAGCAGCAGCAGGGGAAAAAAGGGGAGCCGAACCGAGACCAGTAATCTAGGAAGTGACAGCCACCAATCAGCTGGAGCTGCGCATACATCTTCATTTTCGCTGGTGGAACTGTGTTCCTCGCCGTCCTGTCTGCTGCCCACCACTGGGTATAGGGTCTCATGCTTGATCAGGGGTTGGACTAGAAGACTTCAGAGGTCCCTCTCAGCCTACCCTCTCAGGTAGAGATTCTGGAAGGCCCATTTAGCTCAGGACAACAAGTCAAATTAAACCATTCTAGACAGCTGGCTATCTAGCTGTTGCTTGAATATATCCAGCAAAGGGAACCTACTCTCTCTCTCTCTGATAGTGGAGGTCTTTTAATGTAAATAATCTTTAAGGCTTATGGAGTAGCCTAGTGGTAAAGACACTCACCTCCCACTCAGAAGGTTAAGAGTTCAATTTATTTATTTATTTATTTATTATTTAGATTGGTATGCCGCCCCTCTCCGAAGACTCGGGGCGGCTCACAACAAGATATAACAAATCATAAATAATTCAAATAACTTTAAAATATTTAAACATTTAAAAGGAACCCCATATACTAACAGACACACACACAAGCATACCATGTATAAAATTGAACAAGCCCGGGGGAGGTGTTTCAATTCCCCCATGCCTGACGGCAAAGGTGGGTTTTAAGGAGTTTACGGAAGGCAGGAAGAGTAGGGGCAGTTCTAATCTCTGGAGGGAGTTGGTTCCAGAGAGCCGGTGCCGCCACAGAGAAGGCTCTTCCCCTGGGGCCCGCCAACCGACATTGTTTAATTGACGGGACCCGGAGAAGGCCCACTCTGTGGGACCTAATCGGTCGCTGGGATTCGTGCGGCAGGAGGCGGTCCCGGAGATATTCTGGTCCAGTGCCATGAAGGGCTTTAAAGGTCATAACCAACACTTTGAATTGTGACCGGAAATTGATCGGCAGCCAATGCAGACTGCGGAGTGATGGTGAAACATGGGCATACCTAGGTAAGTCCATGACTGCTCTCGCAGCTGCATTCTGCACGATCTGAAGTTTCCGAACACTTTTCAAAGGTAGCCCCATGTAGAGAGTGTTACAGTAGTCGAACCTCGAGGTGATGAGGGCATGAGTGACTGTGAGCAGTGAGTCCCGGTCCAGATAGGGCCGCAACTGGTGCACCAGGCGAACCTGGGCAAACACCCTCCTCGCCACAGCTGAAAGATGGTTCTCTAATGTGAGCTGTGGATCGAGGAGGACGCCCAAGTTGTGGACCCTCTCTGAGGGGGTCAATAATCCCCCCCCAGGGTAATGGACGGACAGATGGGATGGTCTTTGGGAGGCAAAACCAACAGCCACTCCATCTTATCCGGGTTGAGTTTGAGTCTGTTGGCACCCATCCAGGCCCCAACAGCCTCCAGGCACCGGCACATCACTTCCACCGCTTCGTTGACTGGACATGGGGTGGAGATGTAAAGCTAGGTATCATCAGCATATTGATGATACCTCACCCCATGTCCTGGGATGATCTCACCCAGCGGTTTCATGTAGATATTAAATAGCAGGGGTAGAGGACCGACCCCTGAGGCACCCCACAAGGGAGAGACCTCGGAGCCGACCTCTGACCCTCCACTAACACCGACTGCGACCGGCCAGAGAGGTAGGAGGAGAACCACTGGAGAACAGTGCCTCCCACCCCCAACCCCTCCAGCCGGTGCAGAAGGATACCATGGTCAATGGTATCGAAAGCCGCTGAGAGGTCAAGGAGCACCAGGACAGAGGATAAACCCCTGTCCTGGGCCCGCCAGAGATCATCCATCAACGCGACCAAAGCAGTTTCCGTGCTGTAACCGGGCCTGAAACCAGACTGCCGGGGACCTAGATAATCGGCTTCTTCCAAGGACCGTTGGAGCTGGAGTGCCACCACCTTCTCAACAACCTTCCCCATTGAGGAAAGGTTGGAGACTGGACGATAGTTATTAAGTACGGCTGGGTCCAGGGAAGGCTTCTTGAGGAGGGGGTGCACAAGCACTTCTTTATAGAGTGTTGGAAAGACTCCCCTCCCCAAGGAAGTGTTGGTAATCTCCTGGGCCCAGTTCCGTGTCACCTCCCTGCTGGCTGAAACCAACCAGGAGGGACACGGATCCAGTAAACAGGTGGCGGAACTCACAGCTCCAATGGCCTTGTCCACTTCATCAGGTGTCACCAGATCAAACTCTTCCCAGACAGGTGGACAAGTACGTGCCCCACTCACCTCGACTGACTCGTTGTCAGTCGACTCTGTTTTACAATTGGAGTCGAGGTCGGCCCGGATCTGAGCGACTTTATCAGCGAAAAACGTGTTAAAATCCTCGGCACTGCTCTGCAAGGGCTCCCCAGCTCCCCCCTGGTTAAGAAGGGAGCGGGTCACCCTAAACAGAGTGGCCGGGCGGGATTCCGCTGATGCAATCAAGGCGGCATGGTACGCGCATCTTGCCGTCTTGAGCGCCACTTTGTAAGTCTTAATAAAAGCTCTTACAAGTGTTCGATCAGATTCAGACCTACTTTTCTTCCATCGCTTCTCTAGACGTCTCTTTTGGCGTTTCAACTTCCGGAGCTCCTCATTGAACCATGGGGCTCTACGAGGTCTAGCGCCATGGAGAGGTCGCAAAGGCGCAATCCGGTCAAGAGCCTCCACCACAGCCCTGTTCCAGGCCTCTGCAAGAGACTTCGCCGAACTGTGGACGAGTGCCTCTGGAATAACCCCAAGCGCCGTCTGAAAGCCCTCTGGGTCCATCAGGCGTCTGGGGCGGAACATCTTCATTGGTTCCGCCTCCCTGCGGGGAAGGATTGGAGCCAGGAAGTCAAGCCGTAGTAGGAAATGGTCTGACCATGACAAAGGCAATGCTTCTAAGCCCCTTAGTCTCAGACCATTACTCAATTGCTCATGAAGAAATACCATGTCAGGTGCGTGTCAATCCTAGGTATTTATTTATTTTTTATTTATTTATTTATTTATTTTATTCATTTGTCCAATACACAATACATATGGAAGAGAATAGACATGAAGTAATATATATAAAGGTAATATGTAAAAATAGAGAAGATATATGAAAGGAAGAAAATATATATGATATATGAGATAAAGGAAAGACAATTGGACAGGGGACGAAAGGCATACTAGTGCACTTATGTACACCCCTTACTGACCTCTTAGGAACCTGGAGAGGTCAATCGTGGAGAGTCTAAGGGAGAAATGTTGGGGGTTAGGGGTTGACACTATTGAGTCCGGTAATGAGTTCCACGCTTCGACAACTCGATTGTTAAAGTCATGTTTTTTACATTCAAGTTTGGAGCGGTTAATATTAAGTTTGAATCTGTTGCGTGCTCTTGTGTTGTTGCGGTTGAAGCTGAAGTAGTCATTGATTGGTAGGACGTTGCAGCATATGTAGTGGCAGATGTTTCTCTCTTAGGGCGCAAAGAGAAAATATCTACTGTGAATCCACTCCAGTAAACATCCAGCCAGTAATTGCTCAGTGTCATCCAGACACCCTTACTCTACCCCAGAGCCAGGATGGTGCAGTGATTAGAGTGCAGCACTGCAGACTACTTCAGCTAACTGCTAGCTGTAGTTCAGCAGTTCAAATCTCATCACTGGCTCCAGTTTGACTCAGCCTTCCAGCCTTCCGAGGTGGATAAAACGGGGACCCAGATTGTTGGGGGCAAGAGGCTGATTCTGTAAACTGCTTAGAGAGGGCTGAAAAAGCACTATGAAGCAGTATATAAGTCTAAATGCTATTGCTATTGATAATTAATGGACTGCAGCAAAAGTCTCCAGCTTTTTCCAGCTTTGTGGATCGGCAGGGGGTGGGAGAAGGGGATAGTTCCATGTGAGTGGCGGGTGAGCTCGGGTGGGAGCACGGATCCACAAGCACCCACCGCTCACATAAATCAAATTACACATGCTCACTCACCCACATGTTTGTCTGCTGCTTCTCTTGGCCTGGTTGTGAATGGGCCATGGCTCATTGAAGACCCTTGGACTACAGTATCATAAAAGAAGAAGAAATCAGGTGTATGCCTTGGTTGAGGATCTTGCTATCAGACTCTGTTTTTGTCTACTATAGATGGTCTCCTCCTCCACTGTCTATTCCTTTCTGAGTAATAGGTGACGCTGCTTAATCACTTTTATTGTTCTAAAGACACTTTTTCTTTTAATGCTGTCAGTTGGAATCTTAACTCTCTTAAATCTCGTCTTCCTTGTTTGCATGCTGGAATGAGAGAACCAGTCTTGATCATCTTCCATGTGACATCATTTCGGGTTGGAAGAGTGCTCTTTCCTTCCTTCCTTCCTTCCTTCCTTCCTTCCTTCCTTCCTTCCTTCCTTCCTTCCTTCCTTCCTTTATTCATTCACTTGTTTTTGGCCAAACGAGCATATTCTTCATTGAACGTCTAGTCTCCAGGTTGTCTTTGTTGGATTGAAAACAAGTGGGAACCATCCAAAGAAGGTTACCAGGTGGTCTGATATTCTGGATTAGAGTTAATGAATGCAGACAGAGAAATAATATATAGGTTCAATTGGTGGCACAGTGGTTAGATTGCAGTCATTGTATGTATGTATGTATGTATGTATGTATGTATGTATGTATGTATGTATGTATGTATGTATGATTTATTTATTTATCCATCCATCCATCCATCCATCCATCAATCCATCCATCCATCCATCCATCCATCCATCCATCCATCCATTTACTTACTTACTTACTTACTTACTTACTTACTTACTTACTTACTTACTTACTTACTTACTTACTTACTTACTTACTTATTTGAAAGGGACCTTGCAGGTCATCAAGTCCAACCCCCTGCTCAAGCAGGAAACCCTACACGTCCAATCTCCTCTTGAAAATGTCCAGAGTTGGGGTGTTCACTACTTCCACTGGCAGGCCGTTCCACTGGTTAATCGCTCTCACCGTCAGAAAGTTCTTCCTTATTTCCAGGTTGAATCTCTCCTTGATCAGTTTCCATCCATTGCTCCTGGTCTGGCCCTCTGGTGCTCTGGAAAATGGTGTGACCCCCTCTTCTCTGTGACAGCCCCTCAAATATCTGTATACTGCTATCATGTCCCCGCTGGCCCTCCTTTTTTCTATGCCCAGTTCCAGCAACCTCTCTTCGTATGTCTTGGTTTCTAATCCCGTTATCATTTTAGTTGCTCTTTTCTGTATTTTCTCTAGAGTTTCAATGTCCTTTTTGTAGTGGGGTGACCAAAATTGAGTGCAGTACTCTAGGTGTGGTCTGACTAGGGCATTATAGAGTGGTACTAGTATCTCCTTAGTCTTGGAATGTATCCCCCTGTGGATGCAGTTTAAGATTGTGTTGGCTTTTTTAGCCATCACTGCACATTGTTGGCTCATATTTAGTTGGTTGATCATCATCATCATCATCATCATCATCATCATCACCATCATCATTTTCCTCTCCTCCACTTAGCCAGTGCCTAAGACAAACCTACATTATGTATTAGACGAAAATAAATAAAATAAAAATAAAAATTCTGGTGGGAAGGTGTTGTGGTTGGCTCTGAGCCAGCTCCTGCTGCGAGGACTGTGGGGGTTGGTGTGGGAGAATCCTCACATTGTCAGATTACTACATTATTTTAGTGCCAACAGCTTCAGACAGTGAAGCTTCTGTGTCAGGGGAAGATTCTGGGAGTGAAGCAGGATCTGATGAGGAGGTAATTACAGGCAGCCCATTAGCTAATTACCACACTAGTGAACCATCATCATCATTAGATTCGGAAGAGGAGGTATTCATAGATGCTAGCAGATGCAGGTTTATGATAAGGAAGGAACAACTGTGCAAGTATTATAGAAAATAAGGGAGAACACCTGTACCTGGGGCAATTAGGCTAATGGGGCTGCTGATAAATTGCCAGCGTTGTTGCCTCTCGGCATGGGAGATTATCAGTTTTGTGAGAGAGAGACTTGTGGTTTATTTCAGGGTTTACAAAGACATTTGTGAACTGCTTCAGGATTTTTTAAGGACTTTGTGGAACAATTCACAGTTAAGTACAGCATGAGGACTCTTGAAGGGGGATGGCTGTGACGTCTTCGCAGCTGCTTTTTATCTGCTTTGCTTTTGTTTTATGTTTTTCACAGCATTCAAGGCTTGTGGGTTGTGGGAGAGCACTTTCGCTGATTAAAAGTGAGTTTGGATAATATTTTCCTTTTGATAAACCAACTTTGTTTACTTTACAACCGTGTGTGTTTGAATTTCTACTTTGGACTTAATTGGGGGGCTCGTAATGTGAAGCCCGGCATAGCAGAAGGTAACAGCGTTCTGTGCACCTTCGGCATTTAGTCATGACCATGGATATGTCTTCGGACAGTGCTGGCTCTTTGACTATGAAATAGAGATGAGCATCGACCCCTACAGTAGGGAATGACTAGCACCTATGTGCGAGGGGAGTCTTTACCCTTTGTGACAGGAGCAGAACTTTCTTGGGTGCATCGGATATGTTTGTGCTCATGGCTAATTTTTTTTCTGAAATTCAGTATGCAATTCCCTGGAGAAGATCCAGTTGCCTTGCCTCCATCTGCATCTCTTGTGCATCAATTAAAGGAAGGATATTTTGTTTACAAAGGTAGGTTATCTATATATAATTTGCTTCTCAGTTGGATTTGTCTCTCTGAGCTCTTCCCATAGATGTCATCGCACGTCTCCAAAAATAGTTATTTATGTGTTATTTGTCCTTGGTAGGTTTCTAACAGGTGAAATAGAGTGTTGATAATGAGGACACCACACATCATACAACAGTGCAAATTTTGACATATGGAATGAGCTTTCTGGGATTTAAATAGAAACTTGTAACAGTCTTTAATGTTCAGTGTGAAGGATAGATATCCAAATTGGGGTTCAGCAGTTGAAAACCCAAATGGAAAGGGAAAGCCACTACATATCTTTTCATAATGCCTTTAATCTATATTTAGTAGTTAGCTTTATTTCCTTTTCATTATTTTAATGCTAACATACATATTTTAAAATATATCAAAGACACCATTGTGAGGGGGGGTTGTGTGTGTGTAGGGATGTGGGTGTGTGTAGTATGCACAGATTTTTAATTAAATAAAAATCCACTTTCAAGAATAAAGCTTTGCATTCCCTTTGAAGAAGGAAATTGCATTTAGGAGACACGAAATTATTATCTTTAGAGTCTAACTCAAAATTATGCTGTAATTGTGTTTCCCCTCATTTACATACAGTATAAAATCCAATTGGTGGATTATGGAGTCAGATCTTGCTCACATTTTAATTTGTCATTGCCACTGATTTCCTATCCGACATCTTAACTCTGCTATTGTGGAAAAATCCATGACAGTTTGGCAGCAGGTTTTAAAGATTTTAAACAGACGTTGTGTAGATATCTTTTGGGGTTATTTACTTTGAATTAAACACAGAGTAGCTTGAGTGAGGTTTCCACTCTAAGATTCTGGGATATTTGAAAAATGAG
This sequence comes from Erythrolamprus reginae, assembly GCF_031021105.1. Classification (NCBI taxonomy): domain Eukaryota; kingdom Metazoa; phylum Chordata; class Lepidosauria; order Squamata; family Dipsadidae; genus Erythrolamprus; species Erythrolamprus reginae. The sequence continues at coordinate 408,547,943 of NC_091950.1, forward strand.
ATGAATAATACCCACCATTTGAATAATACCCACCATTTGAGGATCCTGGAAAGCAATATATACATATATTGGAGATATATATATATATATGAGGTCCCACTCGTCATCTTCAGGCTGGTGTTTCTGTCCTTGTTCTAAGGCGAATCCTGAACTGCTTCAGGATTTTTTAAGGACTTTGTGGAACAATTCACAGTTAAGTACAGCATGAGGACTCTTGAAGGGGATGGCTGTGACATCTTCACAGCTGCCTGAGGTGCAAGCAGAAGGCATGGGTAGAAGCGGCACTGGCAGCATTTATGCTTCTGGCAGCACCCGTTCGCCTAGCTACCCAGCCTGAGGTGGAGGGATGACCCAGGAAGGAGAGTGCGGGAAATGCGAAGCAAATTGTCACCCCAGTGAGCAACACTGGTAAGGTTGTAAGTCGAGGACTTAACAATTCACTTGAATGATGAGGATCGTTCAAGCTATTCCCACCTGATCACATGGCCAGCAAACCACTCCCACCCAGTCACATGACCATTAAGCCACACCCACAAAATAAGCCACACCACAGTGTGGCAGTAAAAAATTTGCCTGCACATTACCATCCTTCTTCAAGCCATTCCCATCTGATCACATGGCCAGCAAGCCGCTCCCACCCAGTCACATGACCATTAAGCCACACCCACAAAATAAGCCACACCACAGTGTGGCAGTAAAAAAATTTGCCTGCCCATAACCATCCTTCTTCCACCTGCCCTCTGGTCTCCAAAGCCAAAAAAAGTTGGGGAACTCGGCTATAAAATGATGGTCACATTATCTCATTTGCTCTCAACTTCTTATCAAGTTAAAACATGCCGTATGAAAATAATAATACAAAGAAAGTGACATTGATAACAGTAATGACAACATCTGGGTTTTTAAAAAAGGGGGCGAGGGACTCAAAGGAATATTCAAATCAAACAGGTTTCTATCATCTTTATTTTACTTGCCTTAATACATTGAGCATGTATCTTTCTACGGGGAATATATGCATTTGCATACGATGGCTCATTCCATCAATGTCTGGGGTGAGATTTATTAAAGATAATTACATCCAGCCTATTGTGTCTCTGTAATAAGTACCGCAAATCCAGTCTTCTGGGGGGGGGGGGGGGGAGATGTTAAAGAAAAATAGCAGAAGGACCTTCTGGGTCTTTTAAAGGGATGGCAAGGGGGGGGGGGAAATCAAGGTTTTTTTTAATCGCCTGGGTTAAGAAATATTGTTCTAAACAGCTGCAAGAAGCATTTTCCTGGCCAATAGTTTTAAAAGAAAATGTTGCTTTGCTATTGGTTTTTTTATTTGTATAGCTGATGACATCTTGACTATGACTGATAAGTGCAGAGCAATCACATCTGCAGAAAGATCTTTGCAGTCAACCCCCCCCCCCCTCAATTTTTGATTTCTTGTATGCCAGGAAAACCACAGTTCTTTTGCTACCAATAAAATTACGGAAAAGTCTTCAACTTACATTTCCGTTCATTTAGTGACTGTTCTAAGATTATTATTATTATTATTATTATTATTATTATTATTATTAGTAGTAGTAGTAGTAGTAGTAGTAGTATTAGTAGTAGTATTATTATTAGTATTAATATTAATATTAATATTACTATTACTATTACTATTACTATTATTACTATTATTAGTATTAGTATTATTATTATTGTTGTTATTATTTCTGTTGTTTGTTTGTTGTTGTTATTTCTGTTGTTTTGTTGTTGTTATTGTTGTTGTTGTTGTTGTTGTTATTATTATTATTATTATTATTATTATTATTATTATTATTATTATTATCTCAAAGTCATCCAACTGGCTTTCATGCCTAAGACGGGAAGTCACATTCTCCTGGTGATTGGCTCAAAGTCATCCAACTGGCTTTCATGCCTAAGACGGGAAGTCACATTCTCCTAATGATTGGCTCAAAGTCATCCAACTGGCTTTCATGCCTAAGGCGGGAAGAGAAGTCACATTCTCCGAGTGATTGGCTCAAAGTCATCCAACTGGCTTTCACGCCTAAGGCAGGAAGAGAAGTCACATTCTCCTCGTGATTGGCTCAAAGTCATCCAACTGTGCATGCGCAGAAGCAAAATCTCAAGAGGGGATGATCACACACATGAGATTTCAGCAATTTTTTGCTTCCGCACATGTGAGAAAACAAAACAATCACAAAAATTGCACATATGCAAGCACTCCCTGATGAGATTTTGGTGCTTTTTTTTTTTTGCTTCCTGAACATGTGTGGGAGCAAAATAATCACTGAATTTGCACAAACGTGAACATCCCCTTGTGAGATTTCGGTGGTTTTTTGCTTCCTGTACATGCATGGAAGCAAAATCATGCAAGGGGCTGCGTGCAAGCGTAGTGTGCAAAATGTGATGATGCGCGCTTAGTGCACCTATAGGCATGTAAGAGGAACCCGTCCCTGGGTGAAATGAATAGGGAAATGCATGGTTCTTCACTGGATGAAGGTATTTTGTGTGGGAGAGAACTGGAATACAGTGGTACCTCTACTTACGAACTTAATTAGTTCCGTGACCAGGTTCTTAAGTAGAAAAGTTTGTAAGAAGCCATTTTTCCCTTAAGAATCAATGTAAAAGCAAATAATGCATGTGATTGGGGAAACCCCAGAGAGGGTAGAGGCCCTGTTTCCTCCCAGGAGATTCCTAGAGAGGCCCCACAGAGGCTTCTCCCTGCCTTTCCGGTTAAAGTTTTGGAGGCTCGGGTTTGTAAGTGGAAAATGATTCTTGAGAAGAGGCAAAAAAATCTTGAACAGCCGGTTCTTATCTAGAAAAGTTCATAAGTAGAGGCATTCTTAGGTAGAGGTACCACTGTAGAAGGAAAAATTACCAGTTCATTCTATGAACATTTGTGTGTGTTCATTATGTAGATTCACAAAACCAAACTGGACACTTAAGGGATTAAGTCTAAAGCATTTGGGGATGGGGTTGGGCTGGGGGAATAAGATAAAGTCATTTTTAACTTATATCATATCCAGGCATAAAAATTCCTCGCCAAAGTTCTTTTTTATTCTCCATGGTGGAGCAGCTTTGGGGAAAATCAGAGGAAGGGAAAAGAGATGTTTAAACATAGCAAATGTTTCAACTTAGGACTTTGAGGTATAATAAGAAGCAGACACAGAAAGAAGGGAAGGTTGATCTTTTGTTTTTCCTGGAATTAGCAGATGTGTCCTCTCTGAATCAGCCTTGCGAAGAGCTGCTAAAATATCTCCTCAAATGGTGTATTTCAACATCATTTAATCAATCCAGTTATCTGAAGTCTTCAATCTCAGCTCCGACACAAATAATCCTAAAATCAAGTAGAAGACAAGAGATTATAACAAGCTCCTTGGTCATCCAGAATGCTCAACTGATGTTTCGGCAAAGAGAGATAATTTCTGGGAACTAATTTCCTGAGAGACTGAGAAATCTTTTTTTTTTTTTTGGAAAAAAAAGGGAGCAATCAGGGCTTGGGGAAGGGAAATTAATGCTGTGCAGAAAAATTATCTTGCCATTCTCTTTTCTGTTGGTTCTTCTTCAATGGGGCGAAAGAGATTTTGCTCTTCAACATTTCTCTTTGAGCTTTGCTTATGTAGTTGTGAAGTGGCTAAGCTCTCTGTGTGAATCATCTATCTGTCATCGCAGGCCAATTTCTACGGTGGTCCACAGCCTTTCTGCTTCTCACAATTTCATGAAACCTCAAGAAAAAATATTATATGAGAATTGCTTCCCTTTGAGGTTTTTTTTTTTTTTTTTCAAGCTGGGAAGGATATTTTCTCAAGCATTCAAAGGCTGTAAAATAATGTGAAAGCATGGCACAGAAAACCACAGCAGTGGAAGCTCCTTCAACCATGTTCAACAATCAAGCAATGTTATTGTTCTGTCGGGCTCTCTGGTAGACTCCTCCCAAAAATTCACAGGTACAAATTTCAGACACACACACGTTTGAAAATTCAAAACAATGTTCTTTATAATGAAAATTCACTTAAACTAAGCCCTCTTTTTGTAGAGCAAAGAGCACTCATCTCCAAACAAACTGGTAATTTGTACAAGTTCCTTATCAGTTCTGTGATACTTAGCTTGCAGCTATGAGGTAATTCACAGTCCTTCTTCTTTCACAAAGTGAAACACACTTTGCTCTGGTTTAGTTTCAAAGCGGGGAAAAATCAGCGCACAAAAAGTCAAAGTCAGCAAAGCAGGCACGAAACACAACCATCAGATAATCCTCCACAATGGCCAAACCCACAGGCTGCTATTTATAGCAGCCTCACTAATTGCCAAAGCCCCACCCAACCACAGGTGGCCTCATTTTCTTTGATAATAATCTCTCAGTTGTTGTTGCCTATGCATCGCTCTCCGTATGCGTGGCTGTATCATTAACTCTTGTTCTGAATCCAAGGAGGAGCTAGATAATTGATCTCCTTCTGAGCTGTCTGCCACACTCTCCTCCTGCCTGTCACTCATGTCTTCTTGGTCAGAGGAGCCTTCATCAGCAGATTCCACCGGGGGCAAAACAGGCCTGCAGCATGTGGATGTCTCCCCCACATCCACTGTCCTTGGGGCAGGAGCTGGGCCAGAGCTCACCACAACAATTATAAAGGTTGTGGAGAGAAATATCCACCTGGTTCAATCCCAAGCTGGGAGAAAGACACTGTAAACATGGAGGCTGATTGGAAAGATGAACAGGACCACATGGGTTTGAGGTCCTGGTGCAGTTGACCGCTTGCAGTTGAGAATGAGGTTTATTTATACCTTCATTTACTTATTTATTATTAAAGTTGGAAAGGACCTTGCAGGTCATCTAGTCCAACCCCCTGCTGGTGCAGGAGACCCTACATCATGCTAGTCCAATAGCAGTCCAGTCTTTTCTTGAAGGTCACTAATGTTGGAGCGTTCACGAGCTCTGCGGGCAAGCCATTCCACTTGTTGTTCGCTCTCACCGTTAGAAAGTTCCTCCTTATTTCCAGGTTGAATCTCTCCTTGGACAGCTTCCAACCATTGCTCCTTGTCTGGTTCTCTGGTGCTTTGGAAAATAATGTGTTCCCCTCCTCCGTGTGGCAACCTCTCAAATATTTGTAGACTGCTATCATGTCCCCCAGGACCTCCTCTTTGCTAGACTATCCATGCTCAAATCCTGCAAACTTTGTCAGGCCTAAGTCATTTTATTTGGGATAGTGGGCTGCCACATTTTTTATTCTTTTAATATGCATTTTCTACTGTTGAAAAATGGGAGAGGGGATTGCAGGAGCTTGTTAGTATGTATCCATAACAATTTCTAACAAGCCAAGGTCATCCTTTGTCTCTGTACCTCTGCACCTTCATGGAAGGAGATGGGTAGATTCTGCCAGTTTGATGATTGAAGATGGGACAACATGATGGACTTGTGGGTGTGGAGGCAAGGACTTGAACTTTGAACTGGATGGTGAAACGTGGTAGAATTCAGATTCCGGTTGCACCCAGATGTGCCAACATGGCTCTATTAATGAATTGGAACTTTAAGGAATACTTTACCTTGGACTCTGATTTAATTTTGGATGCTATTTGGAACCCTGACAACCTTCCCTTGGGCCTTGCCCTTGAGCTTCCTGTTCCTGCACAAGAACATGTATTCTATGTGTGCCACAAGGGTCTGTTCTGGGTCCTATTCTTTTTAATATGTTTGTGAGTGACATACGGGAAGGTTTGGTAGGGAAGGTTTGTGTATTTGCCGATGACTCTAAAGTGTGCAATAGGGTTGATATTCCTGGAGGGGCCTGTAATATGGTAAATGATTTAGCTTTACTAGATAAATGGTCAAAGCAATGGAAACTGCAGTTTAATGTTTCCAAATGTAAAATAATGCACTTGGGGAAAAGGAATCCTCAATCTGAGTATTGCATTGGCAGTTCTGTGTTAGCAAAAACTTCAGAAGAGAAGGATTTAGGGGTAGTGATTTCTGACAGTCTCAAAATGGGTGAGCAGTGTAGTCGGGTGGTAGGAAAAGCAAGTAGGATGCTTGGCTGCATAGCTAGAGGTATAACAAGCAGGAAGAGGGAGATTGTGATCCCCTTATATAGAGTGCTGGTGAGACCACATTTGGAATACTGTGTTCAGTTCTGGAGACCTCACCTACAAAAAGATATTGACAAAATTGAACGGGTCCAAAGATGGGCTACAAGAATGGTGGAAGGTCTTAAGCATAAAACGTATCAAGAAAGACTTAATGAACTCAATCTGTATAGTCTGGAGGACAGAAGGAAAAGGGGGGACATGATCGAAACATTTAAATATGTTAAAGGGTTAAATAAGGTTCAGGAGGGAAGTGTTTTTAATAGGAAAGTGAACCCAAGAACAAGGGGACACAATCTGAAGTTAGTTGGGGGAAAGATCAAAGGCAACATGAGAAAATATTATTTTACTGAAAGAGTAGTAGATCCTTGGAACAAACTTCCAGCAGACGTGGTTGGTAAATCCACAGTAACCGAATTTAAACATGCCTGGGATAAACATATATCCATTGTAAGATAAAATACAGGAAATAGTATAAGGGCAGACTAGATGGACCATGAGGTCTTTTTCTGCCATCAGTATTCTATCTTTCTATGTTTTTATTGGCTGTTGAATGGGTCACAGCTATCCCTGTACCCAGCTATCCCTGTAGATTATCTGAGAAATTTGGTTGAATCCTGGAGAGGGATGCAATGTCCTCATTTTGCAATGTCATAAGCCCTGCTGCTAGATAATCCTATTAGATCCTGGAGGGTCATGTCTTGATCTCATCACCCTGGAGCTGAAGGTCTTTTGTCTTGTAAATAAGCTGGCCCAGTCCTTCTCAATGGGCACCAAGTATGTGGTGGGGGCAGGGAGCTGAAGCTCTGAGTTTGTTTGTTTGTTTGTTTGTTTGGTTGTTTAGATTTGTATGCCATCCAACTCCCAAAGGACTTGGAGCAGCCACAGCGAAAGCCCTTCCATGTGGGCCCACCAGTCAGCACTGTTTAGCTGATGGGACCCAGAGAAGACCAACCAATTACGTTGTGGATGCTCCATCACTGGAGGTTTTCAATAGACTGGACAACCATTTGATCAGGATGGTATAAAGTCTCCTGCCTTGAGCAGAGAATTGAATGAGGAGATGATCCCTTCTGAATCTATGTTCAAATTCACTGGTCACAGGATATAATTGGTGAATTGATGATGCGAAGAGGATGGCGTTGTATTGTAAAGGACAAAAGTTTAAGGTTTATTTTTTAAACTTGATGAAGCCTGGTTTACGAGTGATCTGAACTCCACAGATATATTTGATGGCTGTTGGTTTATATTTTTATGGCTGGGGTTTAAAGAACAGTGCCATGGCCACACAAAAATGACAGGCCACAGTTTGCCCCTCCTTCCTTATTTTAAAAGAGCCAGGGTGGCACAGTGGTTAGAGTGCAGCACTGCAGGCTACTTCAGCTAACTGCTAGCTATCATTCAGCTGTTCAAATCTCACAACTGGCTCAAGGTTGACTCAGCCTTCCATCCTTCCAAGGTGGGTAAAATGAGAAGCCACTCAATCAAGGACCTCGGGAAACTAATAACTAAAGATCTAAGTGCCAAAGCCCACTGCAACAACATCACTAAGAAGGCCTCAAGAGTTGTTAATCTAATCCTATGTAGCTTCTGCTCTGGATATCTCACACTACTTACTAGAGCTTACAAAACTTTTGCCAGACCTATCCTCGAACACAGCTCATCTGTTTGGAACCCATATCGTATCTCAGACATTAACACCCTTGAAAATGTTCAAAGATACATCACAAGAAGAGCCCTTCATTCCTCCACTCGAAACAGAATACCCTACGAAACTAGACTTACAATCCTGGGTCTTGAAAGCTTAGAACTATGAGTATTGCCCATATGTTGCATATGTTGCAATGTCCTATGTTGCAATGTCCTATGTTGCAATGTCCTATGTTGCAATGTCCTGCCTGTCAAAGACTACTTCAGCTTCAACCACAACAACACAAGAGCACACAACAGATTCAAGCTTAATCTTAACCGCTCCAAACTTGACTGTAAAAAATATGACTTTAGTAATCGGGTTGTCGAAGTGTGGAACTCCTTCCCGGACTCTATAGTATCATCCCCTAACCCCCAACATTTTACCCTTAGGCTACCCACGGTTGACCTCTCCAGATTTCTAAGAGGTCAGTAAGGGGCGTACATAAGTGCACTAGAGTGCCTTCCGTCCCCTGTCCTATAGTCTCTCCTATTTCTCGTATTTCTTCTCTACTATATCCTCTATAACCTTCATTGTGTATTATTGTGTATTGGACAAAATAAATAAATAAAATAAAATAAATAAAATATGCTGATTGGGAACAATTCAGCAGATTGTTGGAGACAATATGCTGAAACCACTTAGAGAGGGCTGTAAAAGAACTATGAAGCAGTATATAAGTCTAAATGCTACTGCTATTGCTAATGCCACAGTGCAAAATATGTATTATTTCTTCCTCTTTTTACGTGGCACCATTCAGCTTCATTTCAATGCCATATTTCAAAGAGCTGCTAATGAGCAACTATAAACCAGACAATACCCTTGGATGTATTCGTTAACACACAAATAAATATGATGTGCAATTAGCCCTTTTACATTTTTTTTTGTTGTTGTTGTAGTGCACAAAGAAACTCTGTCTCAAAAAGCTATCCTAAGCATACTTCTTTGATTAATGAAATTAATGTGGGGACAGGCAAAATATCAGTCTCATCCGAGCTTCCAAGATCAATAAACTCTTCCTTTTCTTCTCATTTTCCTGCCTACAAAAAGAGACAAATATATTGTCATTTGTAGGAAATTCCACAACATTCTTGTACTTTATTCTAATTTATTGATGCATTTATTCTCTTAGACATTTGTAAAAATACTTTTTTCCTGTTGGGTAGATGCAGTTAGTCCTCAAATTATGTTTGGTTCAAATTATGTCCGGAGGTGGGGATTCCCAGCGGCATAAGGCAAAAGGGGTGAGTTTTGGGCTTGCACGCATTATTCGCTTTTACATTGATTCCTATGGAAAACAGTGTTTTATCTTGCGAACTTTTCACCTTACGAACCTCATCATGGACCGAATTAAGTTCGTAAGATGAGGTACCACTGTATGTTGTGGTGGGATGTGCTACTTACTTGGTGAATGGGTGCTAAATTCAGTAGAAATAAATAAAAAATATTAGGAGTTGGTAGTGGGGGAGGGAGAGGTATAGAATAGAATAGAATAGAATAGGAGGGGAGGGGAGGGGAGGGGAGAGGAGAGGAGAGGAGAGGAGAGGAGAGGAGAGGAGAGGAGAGGAGAGGAGAGGAGAGGAGAGGAGAGGAGAGAATTCTTTATTGGCCAAGTGTGATTGGACACACAAGGAATTTGTCTTTGGTGCAAATACTCTCAGTGTACATAAAAGAAAAGATACATTTGTGAAGTATGAATTCACGTTCTTACGTGAATCATTGGAATCATGCAGTCATTATGTGAATCCAGTTGTCCCCCCCCCCCTACCCATTCCCTTTCTTTTGGAAACTGGATTGGGAAGGTAATAGATGGTGATCTGGGATCCTGCAACTGTCAAAAATACAAACTGGTTACCAAGTGCCTAAACTTTAATCCTATGATTTTAGGGATGCTATAATTCTTTTAAGCCATTTTAGACTTTATTTATTTATTTATTTATTTAATTTATTAGATTTGTATGCCGCCCCTCTCCGAAGACTCGGGGCGGCTAACAATATAAAAAGACAATGTAAACAAATCTAATATTAAAAATAATCTAAAAAAACCCCAATTTAAAAAACCACTCATACATACAAGCATACCATGTATAAATTCTATAAGCCTAGGGGGGAGGGAAATTTCAGTTCCCCCATTCCTGACAACAGAGGTGGGTTTTAAGGAGCTTGCGAAAGGCAAGGAGGGTGGGGGCAACTCTGATATCTGGGGGGAGCTGGTTCCAGAGGGTCAGGGCCGCCACAGAGAAGGCTCTTTTCCTGTGTCCCACCAAATGACATTGCTTAGTCGACGGGACCCGGACAAGGCCAACTCTGTGGGACCTAACTGGTCGCTAGGATTCGTGCGGCGGAAGGCAGTCCCGGAGATATTCTGGTCCGATGCCATGAAGGGCTTTATAGGTCATAACCAACACTTTGAATTGTGACCGGAAATTGATCGGCAACCAATGCAGACTGCGGAGTGTTGGTGTAACCTGGGCATACCTTGGGAAGCCCATGATTGCTCTCGCAGCTGCATTCTGCACGATCTGAAGTTTCCGAACACTTTTCAAAGGTAGCCCCATGTAGAGAGCATTACAGACTTTGGTACTGAAAAAATAAATCCCTTCCAAAAGTCAATACGGGTAATCCTCCTTTAACAAACACTTGTTCAGCAAACTTGAAAGGGTGCTAAACTAGTGGTACTTACGACCATCCTTCAAGTTCCAGCCAATCACTGAGATCTCACAGTCACATGATCACAATCCAGGTACTTGGGGTCTGCTTGTGATTATGGCATTGCAGCATCCTGTGGACATGTGACCACGATTTGCAACATTCTCTTCCAGCTTCCCACAGTCACTGGGGAAGCCAACAGGAAATCAGAAGTTGCAATGATTTGCTTAAAAAACTCCTATGATTCTTAATGCCATTAAGTTTTAATCAGTGCCATTAATTACCAGCTTAATGATGCTAGTGGGGAACAGAAAGAACTGCAGCCCCTAAACAACACAGTCACATAATGTCAGTTTGTGACCACATTGATTAGTGCTGGAAATTCTAATCTTAATTACCATTATTAAAAAAAGGATTAATTGTAACTTCTGGTTTGACAAGGAAGTTACCGTTGTCCAGAAAACCTGTGTATACTTGGAAGAAGTCACCAGAACCTGATTTTGATTTAACAAATACTCTGATTTTGGTCTATAAATAATCTGAGTCAGATGAAAACAAATTGCATCCAATTCATGATGAAACAAATAATCACAAATCGAGAAACAAACTCCAGAAGTTGTGAATGTTCCAATCCTGGAAGTTTCTAAAAAGATGTTGGATAACCATTTGTCTGAGGTGGTGTAGGGTTTCCTGCCTAAGCAGTGGGTAGGACTAGAAGACCTCCAAGGTCCCTTCAAAGTCTTATGTTGTTGTTATTGCTGCTGCTGCTGCTATTGCTATTGCTATTGCTATTGCTATTGCTATTGTTATGTTATTGCTGTTATTGCTATTGTTATTGTTCTGTTATTGTTCTGTTATTGTTCTGTTATTGTTTTGTTATTGTTTTGTTATTGTTATTGTTATTGCTATTGTTATGGTTATGGTTATGGTTATGGTTTTGGTTTTGGTTTTGGTTTGGTTTGTTATTGTTATTGTTATTGTTATTGTTATTGTTATCGTTATCGTTATCGTTATCGTTATCGTTATCGTCATCGTCATCGTCATCGTCATCGTCATCGTTTTGTTATTGTTTTGTTATTGTTTTGTTATTGTTTTGTTATTGTTTTGTTATTGTTATTGTTATTGTTATTGTTATTGTTATTGTTGTGGTTTGGTTTTGGTTTTGGTTTTGGTTTTGTTATTGTTTTGTTTTTATTGTTATTGTTATTGTTATTGTTATTGTCATTGTCATTGTCATTGTCATTGTCATTGTCATTGTCATTGTCATTGTCATTGTCTTTGTCTTTGTCTTTGTTTTTGTTTTGTTATTGTTTTCTTATTGTTTTGTTATTGTTTTATTATTGTTACCATTACAGTTATCAGTAGTAGTAGTAGTAGTAGTAGTAGTAGTAAATAATTACAAATTGGGAGCAGAGTTAGATCTCAAATGTGGCAATTTATGTGGCATCAAGACTAAAACTTATTGTCAATCTATTTTAGGAATGGAAATGTTTCGAAAATAATGTGCTTTCCAAGGTCATTCTGGAAAAACAACAGGGCAACTTCAACAGTGAAAGAAAAACAGATTGCATGGAAAATGCACACTCTAGGTTTGACCTCTAATCCTCCGAAAGAGCCTCCAGCACATGATGTTGGCAAGGAGAATAAATCAAAATATGTTGCTTTCTGTGCGACGTCCTGTGAGACAGGAGCTATTTTGATGAAGGATCTAAAACCTCAAAAGTTGCCTGGAGATGTGGTTGATGAACATTGGCCGCATAGCAAATTCTGAAAAGTTACTTGATAGTCCTGGTGGACATATAACTTTTTCTTTCTTTCATGATAGCAGGGTTTTTTTTAATGTTCTATATTTTCATATACAGAGCGCTGGTGAGACCACATTTGGAGTACTGTGTTCAGTTCTGGAGACCTCACCTACAAAAAGATATTGACAAAATTGAACGGGTCCAAAGACGGGCTACAAGAATGGTGGAAGGTCTTAAGTATAAAACGTATCAGGCAAGACTAAATGAACTCAATCTGTATAGTCTGGAAGACAGAAGGAAAAGGGGGGACATGATCGAAACATTTAAATATGTTAAAGGGTTAAATAGGGTTCAGGAGGGAAGTGTTTTTAATAGGAAAGTGAACACAAGAACAAGGGGACACAATCTGAAGTTAGTTGGGGGAAAGATCAAAGGCAACATGAGAAAATATTATTTTACTGAAAGAGTAGTAGATCCTTGGAACAAACTTCCAGCAGACGTGGTTGGTAAATCCACAGTAACCGAATTTAAACATGCCTGGGATAAACATATATCCATTGTAAGATAAAATACAGGAAATAGTATTAGGGCAGACTAGATGGACCATGAGGTCTTTTTCTGCCGTCAGTCTTCTATGTTTCTATGTTTCTATCTCAAGTGCTTATGGAACGTTTTTAAGGGCTATTCCATTACATTTTAGAGGCAACAGAGCCCTAAGTGCATCAGCAGTACTGCTAATATTTTAGATTCAAGTTCTGGATGAGTTTGAAGGAGAAGCAGGAAGATATGTGATGTTGGCTGCCAGCTTAGCTGGCTTCAAAAAAAGGTTGGATAAATTCATGAAGATCTTGGAGATCAATAGAGCTTAGCCTCAGTGGTAGTGGGATTGCCTCTGAAGACCATCTACTGGAAGACAAAGGCCCTTCTGTCATCTGGACCTCTGTAACTGTCTGGTTAGGTTCTGCAACCCAACAAGACCGACACAGACTTCAGAGGATAATCAGAACTGCAAATTGTCCCATGGCAAGTTGGTTACAATGAGTTGGCTTTGATGAGTTGGCCATGGCAAGTTGTCCTATGGCAAGTTGGTTACAATGAGTTTGCCATGATGTGTTGGCTTTGATGAGTTGGCCATGGCAAGTTGTCCTATGGCAAGTTGATTGCAATGAGTTGGCCATGGCAAGTTTGCTGTGATGAGTTAGCTGTGGCAAGTTGGCTGTGGTGAGGTGTCCTAAACCCTGCATGGCATAGCTCACAGCTTCATTGAATGGCATAAGCCCCCTCACCATGACTGATGTGCAATGAAGGGCTGCAAAATGTTTTACTATCACACTATGGGTGTGACTTATTTTGTGGGTGTGGCTTGCTGGCCATGTGACCAGGTGGGGGTGGCATCATGTGAATGGGGGCTTAAAGGTGGCCAACTTGACTGTCATTCATGTCAAGGATTTGGGTTAGGGTTAGGGTTACTGAACATTCAAAATATACTATTTAATTTTATGTATATATGCTGTTGTGGTTAGCTCTGGCCCAGCTCCTGCCCCAACCAATGTGGAGGTGGAGGTGGGGAAAACATCCACATGCCGCAGGCCTGTTTTGCTTCCAGTAGAATCTGTCTCCTCTGACCAAGAAAGCGTGAGTGACAGGGAAGAGGGGAGTTTGGCAGACAACCCAGGAGGAGATCAATCATCTGTATCATCCCTGGATTCTGAACAAGAATTAATGACACATCCAGACATGCATAGAGTGATGCATAGGACACAACAACTGAAGGATTATTACAAGAGAAAATGAGGCCACCTGTGGTTGGGTGGGGCTGCTGTAATTAATGCTACAGATAAAAGTGTAGCCTGGTGTGTTAGCCTCATGGCAGTTTATCTGATACATTGTTTCATCAAGATTGTGGCTTTTTGCTGTTCAGGATTGTGTGTGTGGACTCTATGGACTTTAGAATTGGACTCAATTTCCCAGTTATTGGGTGAGCAATTGGATTGCATTTAACCTGTGCCTTGTGTGTACCAGAAAATCCCTTTGACATTTAAAAAGGGAGCTGTTTCTGTTTTTCTGTTTATAAAAACTTTTGGGTTTTCCTTTTATCGTGTGGTGTGTGTCTTCCTGGACTAATTACCCTGTAATTACGGGCGGTTGAAACACGCTGGCAGAACATATGGCATATGTGTACATGCATATTACACACAGGCACACAAAAATATACACTATCTACTATATAAACTGTATGTGTATGTACACACACACACACACACACACACACACACACAGCTCTTCTAAAATTAAACATACTCAATCTACTTCACTGCAATAGGAAAAACATACCTAGAGCCATAGTTCCCTCTAAGCTGAGCAGTGAGCAATCACTCACTTAAAAATCATCATCAACTCAGAGTTTTCCAAACCTGCCCAGAAGCCGAGAGGGAAAGAGTGAGAGGGAAGGAGAGAGAGAGGAAGAGAGGAAGAGAGAGAAACAGATAGAAAAAAGAGAGGAAGGAAAAGAGAAAGAAAAAGAATGGGAGTAAGGAAGAGAGAAAGAAAATCAAAATCTAGTTTGAAACTAGCTCAACTATTTGGCATTTTGATATTGATAGAGTTGCCCTATTATGAGCTCACTGTTATAGACACACAGTACAGTATTTTATTTTGAAATTCTCTGAGGCAAAACAGGGTGGGTTTTTTGTTTGTTTGTTTGTTTGTTTATTTATTTATTATTTCTGTGCCGCCCAATCCCAAAGGGACTGCCGCTCAGACACTATACTTTTCCGCCCACCCCCCAAAAAAATTAGAGGGAACACTGCCTAGAGCCCCGAAGAGGAAAAAAAGGGAAAAAAATCATTTTTTTCCCCTATCGGTTCTGCATACCAGACCAAAATTTTTCTACTGGTTTTGCATACCTGACCGTACCCGTAGGACCCCATCACTGCTGATGTGTCACTAGGAAAACAGAGTGCTAGACTAGGTGGACCAGGGTTCCAACCCAGAAGGGTACTTCTTGTGCTTAGAATATGTCAACGAAGCAGTGGAAGTGATGGACCAGTGCCTGGAGGCTGTTGGGGCCTGGATGGGTGTCAACAAACTCAAACTCAACCCAAACAAGACGGAGTAGCTGTGGGTCTTGCCTCCCGAGGACAATTCCATCTGTCCATCCATTACCCTGGGGGGGGGGGAAACTACTGACCCCCTCAGAGAGGGTCCACAACTTGGGCGTCCTCCTCGATCCACAGCTGACATTGGAACATCATATTTCAGCTGTGGCGAGGAAGGCGCTTGCCCAGGTTTGCCTGGTGCACCAGTTGCGGCCCTATTTGGACAGGGAGTCACTGCTCACAGTCACTCATGCTCTCATCACCTCGATGTTCGATTACTGCAATGCTCTCTACATGGGGCTACCTTTGAAAAGTGTTTGGAAACTTCAGATCGTGCAGAACGCAGCCGTGAGAGCCATCGTGGGGCTTCCAAGATTCACCCATGTTTCTTCAACACTCTGTGGCTTGCATTGGCTGCCGATCAGTTTCCGGTCACAATTCAAAGTGTTGGTCATGACCTTTAAAGCCCTACATGGCTTTGGACCAGACTACCTCCGGAACCGCCTGCTACTGCATGAATCCCAGTGACTGATAAGGTCCCACAGAGTTGGCCTTCTCCGGGTCCCATCAACTAAACAATGTCATTTGGTGGGCCCCAGGGGAAGAGCCTTCTCTGTGGTGGCCCTGGCCCTCTGGAACCAATTCCCCCCGAAGATTAGAATTGCCCCCACCCTCCCTGTCTTTTTTAAACTACTCAAGACTCATTTATACTGCCCGGCATGGGGGAGTTGAGATATTCCTTCCCCCCAGGCCATTACAAGTTATGCATGGTATGTCTGTGTGTATGTTTGGTTTTATAATAAGGGTTTTTAGTTGTTTTATTATTGGATTGTCACATGCTGTTTTTATCATTGTTGTTAGCCGACCCAAGTCTACGGAGAGGGGTGGCATACAAATCCAATTAATAATAATAATAATAATAATAATAATAATTGTTATTATTATTATTATTATTATTATTATTATTATTATTATTATTATTATTATTATTATTATGTTCTGAAAAGGTTATCGGGAACTTCCAATATGTCTCTCATAGTGAAAAGACCGACTTTACCATACTTGGCATGATATAATCACTTTCTTGCTCACTCACTGGGATGAGCTTTTAAAATAACCTCAATTTCGATAGGGCTATTTTAAAGCTTCATTGTTCTGCGGAGGAGGCTTTTGAATGGAGACCATTAATGGGCAAAGAGGAGAGAAATTTCCTCTCTGAGATTGCTGCCTTACTTGGGAAACACAAAGACACATATGCCCAGGGACACATTAAAACTTCATGTGCTAAACCCTTATGGCTGCAACGAAGACATTTACAAGGGCACCAAACTCCCTTTTGAAAATGAGATATAGATGAGGGCAAGCATCTGTGAATGAATTGGGGTCCAGGCTGTATTTATACGCTGCCTTTCCTTCCATTGCATAATGTTATCCTATGTTCCTACGACAACAGCCCGGTGAGAAAGGTTGGAATGAGAGAGAACGGCTGATTCAAAGTCATCCCAAGGAAGTTTCTGGAGCTGAGCACAGACTTTTTTTTTCCATGTATATTTATTAACATTTTTTCGTAGTGAATGCCCATTAAAAAAAGAATCTCTAAAAAAAAAAAGAACCAGAAACTTCCAATAACAAAATCAACGGAAAAAAGCCAAAGACCTATAAAGACCAGAATATCTCCGAGACCGCCTTCTGCTGCACGAATCCCAGTGACCGATTAGGTACCACAGAATGGGCCTTCTCCGGGTCCCGTCAACTAAAGAATGTTGGTTGGCGGGCCCCAGGGGAAGAGCCTTCTCTGTGGCGGCCCCAACTCTCTGGAACCAGCTCCCCCCAGAGATTAGAACTTCCCCTGCCCTCCTTGCCTTATGTAAACTTCTCAAAACCCACCTTTGTCATCAGGCATGGGGGAACTGAGATATTTCCCCTGGGCCTATATAATTTATGTATGGTATGGTTTTATGTATGTCTTTTTAATAATGGGGTTTTTAAATATTTTAAATTGTAAATTATTAGATTTGTCATGAACTGTTTTATTGTATTGTGAGCTGCCCCGAGTCTGCGGAAAGGGGCGGCGTACAAATCTAATAAATAAATAAATAAATAAATAAATAAATAAATAAATAAATAAATGAATGAATGAATGAATAAACAAATAAACAAACAAACAAACAAACAAACAAACAAATAAATAAATAAATAAATAAATAGTATCTCACAATATCATCAAATTAGCCAAATTACTAAACCTAATTAATAATAATTATTTTATATAGGAATTATAAAAAGAAAAAAAGAAAAACATAAAATTTAAAGATAAAAAGAAAGAATAAAAGAAGAGGGAAAGTGTGAAAAAAAGAAAAAAACACCAAAGGAGAAAAAGAAAAGACCACACAAAAAAAAGGGAAGAAAAAGAGAGAAACCTCCCAAGTAAATCAAAATAACACCATCAAAACTTACAAAACCTTAACGTTCATCCATAGCATAGTTCCCTCTAAGCTGAGCAGTGAGCAATCGCTCACTTAAAAATCATCATTAACTCAGAGTTTTCCAAACCTGCCCAGAAGCCGAGAGGGAAAGAGTGAGAGGGAAGGAGAGAGAGAGGAAGAGAGGAAGAGAGAGAAACAGATAGAAAAAAGAGAGGAAGGAAAAGAGAAAGAAAAAGAATGGGACTAAGGAAGAGAGAAAGAAAATCAAAATCTATTTTGAAACTAGCTCAACTATTTAAGTGGCATTTTGATATTGATAGAGTTGCCCTATTATGAGCTCACTGTTATAGACACACAGTACAGTATTTTATTTTGAAATTCTCTGAGGCAAAACAGGGTGGGTTTTTTATTTGTTTGTTTGTTTGTTTGTTTGTTTGTTTGTTTGTTTATTGTTTCTGTGCCGCCCAGTCCCAAAGGGACTGCCGCTCAGACACTATACTTTTCCGCCCCCCCCCCCCCCAAAAAAAAAAAAAAATTAGAGGAAACACTGATCCATAGACAACTAAAATCCTCCAGCCCAGTCTAAACCATGAAGCTATAAATAGTGTTGGGCGAACACGATTTTAAAAAAAACTTCTGGTAAAGTTCTGGTTTGGGTTTGGTGTTCGCTCAAACACCGCGAAATGCCGCCGCCCGGGAGGAGAGTGGGGAATAATAATAATAATAATAATAATAATAATAATAATAATAATATAAAAAAATTAAAATTAAAAAGGAGGTTCCACTGAGATTTGAACTCGGATCGTTGAATTCAAAGTCCAGAGGGCTAACCATTACACCATAGAACCGGCAATGCTTCTGCACTCTGTTTCCAAGCAAGCAAAGGGAGATCCTTTCAGCAAAAGGAGCTGGGAAATCCCACATTGGGATTACGGGGGCGGAGCTTTAACATCACAGAGTGTTCAGGTTCGGGTTCGGCGAACTCACCTGAAATTCATGCCAAGTTCGGCCGAACTTCGTTGGGTTCGCCCAACACTAACTATATATCTAGTAACAAATGAATTCATCCTAAACGTCTCCATTATCTATATCCTGTGAAATCATCCTACCCTACTTTAATTTTATCGCTCTATACCCAGCGGAATCCGTGTGCCCTATTTCTAGTTATATCATAGTAAACCCAGTGGAATCATCATGCCCTAAAGAGAGGAGAAAAGAAAAAAAAACCCTCTAAGAACAGCACAGACTTGAATCTGAGTCTCCTGGCTCCTGATTATATGGTTCCAATCAGTATCGAGTTCCTACCGGAATGTGGGGGGGGATGCTGTACTGGTAGCAGAAATGGATCTGTGTGCACAGCTCCAGGTGACTAGTGAGTGGGTGTGCACATCGGAGTGAGATTTGGCGTCTGTGCAAAATAAAATAATATTTTCTCATGTTGCCTCCTTGTTCTTGTGTTCACCTTCCTATTAAAAACACTTCCCTCCTGAACCTTATTTAACCCTGAATTTTGGTTCACACAGAGGCTCTGGGAGGGCATTTTTGGAGCCTGAGGCGGATGAAACACAAGCTTACTGGCCCCACCAGAAGTTGGCAAAAAGGCCATTTCTGGCCTCCAGAGGGTGAGGGAAACTGTTTTCGCCCTCCTCAGGCATTGAATTATGGGTGTGGGCACTCTGAGGACTCGGGGCAACTTACAACATATAAAAAAGACAATATATATCGAAATCCAAATAATAAAAATTCAGTTACAAATAAAAAAACTAAAGAGCCAATTAAAATGCATACATAACCATTCAATCAACTAACACACTCATCGGCTAGGAGGGAGAATCTAAAAACCCCGAGCTTGGTGTTCTGTCGGGCTCTCTGGTAGAGTCCTCCCAAAAATTCACAGGTACAAATTTCACACACACACACGTTTGAAAATTCAAAACAATGTTCTTTATAATGAAAATTCACTTAAACCAAGCCCTCTTTTGGTATAGCAAAGAGCACTCGGCTCCAAACCAACTGGTAATTTGTACAAGTCCCTTATCAGTTCTGTGATACTTAGCTTGCAGCTGTGAGGCAATTCACAGTCCTTCTTCTTTCACAAAGTGAAACATACTGTGCCCTGGTTTAGTTTGAAAGCGGGGGGAAATCAGCACACAAAAGGTCAAAGTCAGTAAAGCAGTCACAAAACACAACGATCAGATAATCCTCCACAATGGCCAAACCTACAGGCTGCTATTTATAGCAGCCTCACTAATGACCACAGCCCCACCCAACCACAGGTGGCCTCATTTTCTTTGATAATAATCTCTCAGTTGTTGTTGCCTATGCATCGCTCTCCGCATGCGTGGCTGTATCATTAACTCTTGTTCTGAATCCAAGGAGGAGCTAGATAATTGATCTCCTTCTGAACTGTCTGCCACACTCTCCTCCTCCCTGTCACTCATGTCTTCTTGGTCAGAGGAGCCTTCATCAGCAGATTCCACCGGGAGCAAAACAGGCCTGCAGCATGTGGATGTCTCCCCCACATCCACAGTCCTTGGGGCAGGAGCTGGGCCAGAGCTAACAACAACACTTGGCGGCATAGGGGAGTCTTTAGACTTTTCCAAAAGGCGAGGAGGGTGGGGGGCAGTACAAATCTCCGGGGGGGGGGGGAGATGATTCCAGAGGGTCAGTGCTTTGTACAATTTTGTACTGGATTTTCTTTTTCTTTTTTTGGTAAACTGCCCTTTGATTCTCAGACAGATGCATGTACACGTGGACACGCTCCCCACCCACGGAGTTACCCGTAGCTCCTTCTACTCATCAGCTAAAATAGGTCCTCCATCTGCTCCTTCTAAATGTTAGAAGGAAAAATTTCCTATTCTTGCAAGGGGTGGACTGGGTGACCTTTGAATATGGAGATAAAGATCAGTTTATGGCTGAATTCACACAACCCATTAAATAGAAATGCAGCTGGCTGATTTATGGCTCACGGGCAAGTATAAACTCAGCCAACTAGGTTAGCTCAGGAAACCATAGTTCACCCAAGAGCTAAGCCTCTCAGTTTTGGATACACTTCTCATTCCTCATCTTGTGCATTTGTGTATTTATATAATGTATGAAACAAAATGTCTATTTGCATTTTCAAATGCAATTTCTATTGTTTTTTGGGGGGTTGTGTGTGAACAGCTTCTCTACTTCTGATGGATCCTTGACTTATAGACATTCATTTAGTGACCATTTAAAACAATAAGAGCACTGAAAGAAGTGACTTTCATCTGGTCCTCTTGCAGCAATCCATGTGATCAAAATTTGGGCACTTGGCAACTAACATACAGTGGTACCTCTACTTACGAACTTAATTAATCCCGTGACAACGTTCTTAAGTAGAAAAATTTGTAAGAAGAAGCAATTTTTCCTATAGGAATCAATGTACAAGCAAATAATGTGTGAGATTAGGGAAACTACAGGGAGAGTGGAGATGCTGTTTCCTCCCAGGAGATTCCTAGAAAGGCCCTACGGAGGCTTCTCACTGCCTTTTCCGGCCCTGCTTCCTCCCAGGAGATTCCTAGAGAGGCCCCACGGAGGCTTCTCACTGCCTTTTCCGGTCCTGCTTTCTCCCAGGAGAATCCTAGAGAGGCCCTACAGAGGCTTCTCCCTCCCTTTTCCAGCCCTGCTTCCTCCCAGGAGATTCCTAGAGAGGCCCCACGGAGGCTTCTCACTGCCTTTTCTGGCCCTGCTTCCTCCCAGGAGATTCCTAGAGAGGCCCCACGGAGGTTTCTCACTGCCTTTTCTGGTTACAATTTCAGAGGCTCAGGTTTGTAAGTGGAAAATGCTTCTTGAGAAGAGGCAAAAAAATCTTGAACACCCGGGTCTTATCTAGTTTGTAAGTAGAGGCGTTCTTAGGTAGAGGTACCACTGTATATTTATGAGCCATGATGGTGGCACAGTGGTTAGAATGCAGTACTGCAGGCTATTTCTGCAGACTGCTGGCTAATTGTAATTTGGTAGTTTGAATCTCACCAGGCTCACAGTTGACTCATCCTTCCATCCTTCCGAGGTGGGTAAAATGAGGACCTATATTGTTGGGGGGCAATAGGCTGATTCTGTAAACTGCTTATAGAGGGCTGTAAAGCACCACAAAGTGGTATATAAGTCTAAATGCTATTGCTAGTGAAAGTGAACATAAGAACAAGGGGACACAATCTGACGTTAATTGGGGGAAAGATCAAAAGCAACATGAGAAAATATTATTTTACTGAAATAGTAGTAGATCCTTGGAACAAACTTCCAGTAGACGTTGTTGGTAAATACACAGTAACTGAATTTAAACATGCCTGGGATAAACATATATCCATCCTAAGATAAAATACAGAAAATAGTATAAGGGCAGATGGATCATGAGGTCTTTTTCTGCCGTCAGACTTCTATGTTTCTATGCTATGACAGTTGAAGTATAGATGCAATCGGTGCTTTTCAACCTTCCCTGCTGTTGTCTGATAAACAAAGTGAATATGGATTCACTTAACAGCTTCATGATTCACTTAACAATTGCAGTGATTCCTTGAACAACGGTGCGGAAAGTATACAGAGATACTTTACTAGAAGAGCCCTCCACTTCTCCATTCACAACAGAATACCCTATGCAACTAGATGCAATTAGATTAGATTAGATTTATTGGATTTATATGCCGCCCCTCTCCGAAAACTCGGGGCGGCTCACAACAAGATAAAAACAATACATAATAACAAATCCAATACCCACCAATCCAATTACAATTTTAAGCTAAAAATTCATAAAAACAACCCCAGAATATTAAAGCACGCATACAATCAATCTAACACCAATTAGCTTTCTAATTTTGAAAGCTTAGAATTGTGTCACTTTAAACACGACTTAAGCATAGCCCATAAAATAATTTGCTACAATGTCCTTCCTGTCGACGACTACTTCAGCTTCAACCACAACAACACACAAGCACACAACAGATATAAACTTAATGTAAACCATTCCAAACTCGACTGCAGGAAATATGACTTTAGTAACTGGGTAGTTGATGCATGGAACTCACTACCAGACTCTGTAACCATCTAACTGCCAAAACGTTACCCTTAGACTATCCACTGTTGACCTCTCCCGATTCCTAAGAGGTCAGTAAGGGACGTGCATGAGTGCACCAGCATGTCTATCGTTCCCTGTCCGAATGTTTCTCTCTTACTAGTGTCATGTGTATATATATTATTATATCTCTGTATACCACCAATATGTACTTGACAAAACAAATAAATAAAAATAAATTTAAAGCTCCTAAAATCAGACACAACTCACTTAATAACCACCTTCCTTAGCAATGGGAATTCTGGTTCCCATTGTGGCTGTAAATCGAGGACTATCTGTAGATGTAACACTGTCAGGACTTCAACAAGTATAAATACAAGGTTGTGGTGCCTTCATACTCTTAATATGAGGCAATCCCTCTACACATTCTATAGAGGACAAACTTTGTACAAAATAATTAATGGAGACCTGTTTTCATATCAGGGCAACCTGATACAGTATCGGTATTTTTTTTTTTCAATCTCTTAGGCCAGTGATGGCCAACCTATGGCACAGGTACCACAGGTGGCACACGGGACCGTATCTGCTGGCATGTGAGCCGTTGCCCTAGCTCAGCTCCAACGTACATGTGTGTGCCGGCCAGCTGATTGTTGGCTGACACAGAGCCTCTGCGAGGGCGTTTTTGGCTTCCAGAGAGCCTCGGGGGGTGGGGGTGGTTGTTTTTACCCTCCCCCAGCTCCAGGGAAGTCTTTGGGGCCTGGTGATGGCAAACCACGAGCTTGCTGGGCCCACCAGAATTTGGAAAACAGTTTTTTTCCAGCTCCAGAGGCCTTCTGGAGAGCGGGAGAAGCTGTTTTCGCCCTCCCCAGGCATTGAATTGTTGGTGTGGGCAATCTTGCATGTGCAATAGTGCACACACATGATCTTTTAGAACAGAACAGAATATTTCAGCTTCAACCTCAACAACACAAGAGCACGCAACAGATTCAAACTTAATATTAACTGCTCCAAACTTGACTGTAAAAAATATGTCTTCAGCAACCGAGTTGTCGAAGCGTGGAACTCATTACCTGACTCAGTAGTGTCAACTCCTAAGCCCCAACATTTTTCCCTTAGACTATCCACAATTGACCTCTCCAGGTTCCTTAGAGGTCAGTAATGGGCGTGCATAAGTGCACCAATGTGCCTTCCTTCCCCTGTCCAATTGTCTCTCCTTATCTCATTTATCTTTTCTTCCTTTCAAATATGTTCACCTATACTTTTACATCTTATCTTCTATTCTTTTCTTTACTTATATTATTACATATCTTTCTCTTCAATGTGTATTATGTATTGGACAAAATAAATAAATAAATAAATAAATAAATAGAATAGAATAGAATAGAATAGAATTCTTTATTGGCTAAGTGTGATTGGACATACAAGGAATTTGTCTTTGGTGCATATGCTCTCAGTGTACATAAAAGAAAATATACATTTGTCAAGAATCATGCGGTACAACACTTAATGATTGTCATAGGGGCCAACTAAGCAATGAGGAAATAATCAATATTAATAAAAATCTTAAGGATTCAAACAACAAGTTACAGTTTTGGCACCCGAGAGAAAAAAGGTTCACCCTTACTGTCTTAAGCACTTCATTACTGATCTGTTTTGGAAAAAAGAGATTTTAAGAGCTTCGTTGAGCAAGAGATTACTGAACTCATATACCTCAGAAGGTTGCGGGCAATCTCAAAAGGTCTCAGCAGAGGCAATGGGTTTTCAACACATTATAATTGTTAATGCTCAGGTACTTCTCATCTGTCACAAGTGGGACCTAGATCTGCATAACTACCTTGTTTTCAATTATCTTCCCTTCTTCTCCCAACACCTCCTCTCAATTTAAACCCTACAGCAGTTCAGCCACCAAGTCAGCTGTTACTCACAAAATTGTATGCCTTTTTGCAGGCTGTTCTTGATTTATGGCTACAACTGGGGCCAACATTTCTGTTCCTAAGTGAGACATCTCTTGAGTGAATTTTGCCCCATTTTATGACCTGTATTGCAAAAGTGAGTCACTGCAGTTGTTACGTTAGTAACACAGTTGCTAAGTGAATCTGGCTTCCCCCTTGACTTTGCTTGTCAGATACACATAAGGTGGTCATACGACCCCAGGATACTGCAACCATCATTAATTAATGAAGACCACACTTAGAATACTGCATTCAGTTTTGGTCACCACATTATAAAAAGGACGTTGAGACTCTAGAAAGAGTGAAGAGAGGAGCAACCAGGATGATTAGGCTAAAACGTGAAGACCAATATAAATATGCTGCGTCTCATGTAAAGTCATGGAATCCATTATAAATCAATCAATCACCCTTTACTTAGAATCTAATAACCTACTCTCTAACAAACAATTTGGATTCAGAAAGAAATTATCCTGCAACCTACAACTACTTCACTGCAAAAACATTTGGACTACCCACCTAGATCAAGGAAAATCCATTGATGCAATTTATATTGACTTTTGCAAAGCCTTCGACTCAGTGGTCCATGACAAACTACTCCTAAAACTCAAATCCTATGGCATCTCAGGATTCCTCCACAGCTGGATTACTGTATTCCTGTCAAACAGGCAACAAGTTGTCAAATTTGGAAGTGCCATTTCCACCCCTGTCCCTGTCAAAAGTGGTGTTCCCCAGGGCAGCCTACTAGGTCCTACTCTTTTCATTCTCTATATCAATGACCTCTGCGATCATATCGCAAGCAACTGTGCTCTTTTTGCCAAAGATGTAAAACTTTTCAACACCACTGACAACACATTTACTCTCCAAAAAGACCTTGACGTTGTCTCAGATTGGTCTAACATCTGGCAACTTCAAATATCAACCAACAAATGCTCTACCCTCCACATCGGCAAAAAGAATCCAAACCTCATATATAAACTGAATAAACAAATTCTCACAGCCAACCCACACTCAGTAAAAGACCTTGGAATACTAATATCAAATGACCTAAGTGCTAAACCCCACTGCAACAATATCACCAAAAAGGCTTCTAGAGTTGTTAACCTGATCCTATGTAGCTTCTGCTCTGGCAATCTCACACTACTCACAAGAGCCTACAAAACTTTTGCCAGACCCATCCTTGAATACAGCTCATTTGTCTGGAACCCATACCACATCTCGGACATCAACACCCTTGAAAACGTCCAAAGATATTTCACCAGAAGAGCCCTTCACTCCTCCACTCGAAACAAAATACCCAGGAATATAAACTAACAATCCTGGGTCTAGAAAGCTTAGAACTATGGCGCCTAAAACATGATTTAAGTATTGCCCACAAGATCATATGCTGCAACGTCCTACCGGTCAATTACTACTTCAGCTTCAACTGTAACATCACAAGAGCACGCAACAGATTCAAACTTAATATTAACCGCTCCAAACTTGACTGTAAAAAATATGACTTTAACAATCGAGTTGTCGAAGTGTGGAACTCATTACCGGACTCAATAGTGTCATCCCCAAACCCCCAACATTTCTCCCTTAGACTATCCATGATTGACCTCTCCAGGTTTCTAAGAGGTCAGTAAGGGGCGTACATAAGTGCACTAGTGTGCCTTTCGTCCCCTGTCCAATTGTCCTTTCTTTATCTCATATACAGTGATCCCTCGATTTGCGCGTTCTCGATTAGCGCGAAACGCTGCAACGCGGTTTTTCAAAAAATATTAATTAAAAAAATAAAATATTAAAAAATAAAAAATAAGTCCACGCTAGTTCTCTCTCTCTTTCTCTCCCTGTTGCCGGGGTGGTATATGAGAGAGAAAGAGAGAGGCAGAGGTCGGGCGCATTACCGGGAGGTGGAGGCGGCGTGGGGACGCTGGGTGCCGGGGACTCCGAGGAGGGGGTGGACGTCTGTTCCCTGAATGGAGACCGCCGGCCGCTCAATCGGGCCGGCAGGGAACAGAATGGAGCCTTCCGCGGCGGGGCTGGTAAGGGGGGGAGCCGAAGGGGGAGCCGAGCCCAGCCCCGTGGCATTCGCTTTCCTCCCGCCGGCAGCTGACTGATCGTGGGCTCCTTCGCAACCTCGGAGAGCTTCCTGGTTTTCGTGAGCTTTCATGCCCTGGAAGCTCTCCGAGGTTGCGAAGGAGCCCACGATCAGTCTCGGCTGCGGGTGGGAGGAAGGCGAATCCCCCGTGGGCTCCGTTACATCTTCCGCTGCCAGCCAGGCCATGCTGGCGGCAGCGGAACAATCGCTGGCTGTCAACTTTTCTTTTTAAAACTGGGCAGGAGCTGACTTGCCTCCCCAGTGCTAAAAAGAAAAGTTGACAGCCAGCGCTGCGACTGACGGAATGCTGAGCCTCCCGTTCTCCCCCACCTCGCCCCTTCCGGTTTCGGCGTTCGGCAACGGAGTCCGGCGCTGGGGCCATGCGGGGCCACTCATCCAGGGGGGCGTGTGTGGACTGGCAAGCGGCAAGCGGCAAGTGATCTGGCGGGAAGACCAAGGGAAGGTTCCTTCAGCCGCCCAACACCTGATCCGCTCCGCAGCGCGGCAGCAGCGAGGAGCCGAAGATGGGGTTTCCCCTTTGCCTTTACCCCATCTTCGGCTCCTCGCTGCTTCCGCGCTGCGGAGCAGATCAGCTGTTGGGCGGCTGAAGGAATCTTCCCTTGGTCTTCCCCGCCGCCCACATGCAAACTCCACCATCTGCGCATGTGCGGCCATGAAAAAAATGGCGCACATGCGCAGATGGTGGTTTTACTTCCGCATCCAATATAACGCGGAAATCGGTTAGCGCGGGAGGTCTTGGAACGTAACCCCCGCGCTAACCGAGAGATCACTGTATCATATATATTTTCTTCCTTTCATATATCTTCTCCTCTATTTTTACATATTATCTTTATATATATTACTTCATGTCTATTTTCTTCCATATGTATTGTGTATTGGACAAATAGATAGATAGATGATAGATAGATAGATAGATAGATAGATAGATAGATAGATAGATAGATAGATAGATAGATAGATAGATAGATAGATAGATAGTTGATCGACTGCTTTTAACATAGTGGGATCTTAGCTTATAGTTTTAATTAATGAGATTTGTATACACATTGTTTTTCTGTTGTACCCTGTGAGCTGCTCTGAGTCTTCGGAGAAGGGTGGCATACAAGTCTAATAAATAACCATAACCATAACCATAACCATAACCATAACCATAACCATAACCATAACCATAACCATAACCATAACCATAACCATAACCATAACCATAACAAGCTGAATCAACCTTGACCCCAGGGTAGGTTGCTACCGGTTTATCCCAGTTTGGCCGAACTGGTAGTGGCAGCAGGAGGTTCCAGCTGGATGTCATCACAAACGATCTGTGTATGCGCTCATGTTCACCATTCTGAATGGTAGGGAAGGCAAGTGAAACCCACTATAACTTGAGCTGCACAGAATCAAATTCCTGGAGTGAGCAGTGAGTTAGCCTGCAATACTGCATTCTAGCCACTGCATCATCACAGAAGCTGCTAAATTTCTGAGGACCTCAAAGGGTAGAGGATCACTTGACGTGACTAGTGATAGGGCTGCCGGCCCTTGTTTTCAAGAACATCTGGGCTTTGTCCAAACTGAAAAACGTAAGGGAAGATTAGCATAGCATGGAGTCTTTATAAATTCATATTTGGTTCAGCTTGCTAAAAACCTCCAACTTAGAATCAATATTTAACTCCATCACTGTGCACAGAAAGCAAGCTGGTAGGTGGCTGTGAGATCTGAAAGTAACTTCGAGAGAACAAGATGTCACAACTGGATGCCTGGAAGACAACTTGGGAATTGGTGACTTTGTGTGCATGAACAGATTTGCAAGCTGTTTTCTTTCTTTTTTTCCCTCCGTAAAAATAATCTTTATTAGTTATTTACATTAAGAAAAAAGACATAAATACCACAAAACAAACATAAACAGAAAACATAAACAAAACACGACCTATACAGACATATAAATGTCATCGTTCATAGTTGCAATTGTATATCAAATCTTAAACACTCAACAATTTACACATTTGCCAACCTATCCGTTGACAGTATTGCTACAGCCATTTTTATACTATGCACGCTGTTTTCATGTGGCACCCAGGGTTTCATGTGGCCGATACAACTCTTAGATTGCTTTTACTATCTCCGAAGTTTTTGCATACTTATTTATGGATTTGATGTTTAGTTTGCCAACTCCATGTGACCAGCAGTGATACATGGAGGCTCAGAATTGCAGTTTTCCTCAATTTGGTGTTCTCTAGTTGTTAGGAATTCAACTTCCAGCATGACTAATTGTAGGAAACTATTTAACTATTTAAAATCTTTAAGAAATATATTAATTTTCATCATTCACATTTCATTTTGTCCCTGCTTTGGCAACCTTTCTTTAATTATTCCATCCAACTACTGTATTTCTTTATATCGGTGTAACTCATGTCCCATGTCCCGTGGCAAGTTGGTCATGATGAATTGTCCTGTTAAAATATTCATGACTGGGAGAGCGAATGGCAACAAAGTCAGCCAATGAATAGGCCTAGAAACATAGAAACATAGAAGACTGACGGCAGAAAAAGACCTCATGGTCCATCTAGTCTGCCCTTATACTATTTCCTGTATTTTATCTTACAATGGATATATGTTTATCCCAGGCATGTTTAAATTCAGTTACTGTGGGTTTATCAACCACGTCTGCTGGAAGTTTGTTCCAAGCATGTACTACTCTTTCAGTAAAATAATATTTTTCATGTTGCCTTTGATCTTTCCCCCAACTAACTTCAGATTGTGTCCTTTTGTTCTTGTGTTCACTTTCCTATTAAAAACACTTCCCTCCTGGACCTTATTTAACCCTTTCACATATTTAAATGTTTCGATCATGTCCCCCCTTTTCCTTCTGTCCTCCAGACCAGTGTTTTTCAACCGGTGTGCCACGGCACACTAGTGTGCCGCGAGACATGGTCAGGTGTGCCGCGAGGCGGTTTCCCCCCCCCCCGCTATTGCCCCCCCCGCCCCCCCCGCCGCCCCCGCCGCTATTGGCACCCTCCCACGGGAGGCCGGCAAAGGTTGCTTTGAAAGTTGGCCCCCTCACGCCCATGGCTTCTCGTCGCTTCCCCAAAGCACCGTCGCTTCCCTGAAAGCGCGCTCCTCATCTCCCTGCCAGCCCGCGGGGGGGGCGGGGAGGCGCCGGCAGCAGAAGGGAAGGGAGCCGCGGCCGCCCCTGCCTCCCCACGGTGCCTCCGGCCCTCTCGGCCTTTCGGCGCTGCCCCCCGCCCGCCCCCTCTCCTCCTCCGCTGTCTCCTGCCTTTCGGCGTGGCTCCTCCCACACCCGGGACGCAGGAGACAAAAAATGGCCCAACTCTCGTTCTCTCTCCGTTCTCAGCGGAGGCCAGCGAAGGTAATATTCAATGTCGGGAGCGCGCGGGCGGTTGCGCGCGCTCCCTACCCCCCTGCTAGCCGCTCGGAATATTCAAAATAAGAAAAACCTTCGCCGGTGAAGGCTTTTCTTATTTTGAATATTCCAAGCGGCTTACAGGGGGGTAGGGAGCACGCGCAACCGCCCGCGCGCTCCCGACATTGAATATCACCTTCGCTGGCCTCCGCTGAGAAGAACGGAGAGAGAACGAGAGTGAGTGACAGCAACAGACAGCAAGATAGAGAGAAAGTGAGAAAGAGAGAGAGAGAAAGGGGGAGAGAAAGAAATAGCAAGAGAGAGAACAAGAGAGAGAAAGAGTGTGAGAAAGAAAACAGAGAGAGAGAAAGCAAGAGAGAGAGAGAAAACAAGAGAGAAAGTGAGAAAAAGAGAGAAAGAGGGAGAGAGAAAGAGAGAGAGAGAAAGAACAAGAGAGAGAGAAAGAAAATAAGAGAGAACAAGAGAGAGAGAGAGAGAAAATAAGAGAAAAAGAGATAGCAAGAGAGAGAGAAAGCAAGAGAGACAGATAGGGAGAGGAAAGGAGAGAGAGAAATGAGAACAAAAAGGGGAGAAAAAAGGAGAAATGATTGAGGCAGAGAATGAGAGGAGAGAGAAACAAAAGAGAGAGAGAGGGGTGATTCTTGAAGCATATGGTAAAAAGCACCCAAATAATAAGAAATGCCCCCCAGCCCACACCTCTTTTTGAAAAGAATAAAAGAGAAAAAACCCCAGCCCTCAACTGGTTTTGGAAATGGTTCCAGTGTGTATACACACACACACATAAGGGGGGGAGAGAGACAGGGATGGAAAAAGAGGAGAAGTGAGAGGGAAAAGGAATGTGGGAAAAAGGGAGGAAGAGAGAGAAATGAGAAACATGAGAGAGAAAAGGGGGAAAGACAGGAGAAGTACCCAGAAATGAGATATAAATTTGAGTAGGGATGATTGATGATTGACTGTATTTATAAGGGGATGTTACATGGGATTGTATATACGAGGGGGTTATGTATGTATGTATGTATGTATGTATGTATGTATGTATGTATGTATTTATTTATTTATTTATTTATTTATTTAATTTGTGTCATTTTGGTTGGTGGTGTGCCCCAGGATTTTGTAAATGTAAAAAATGTGCCGCGGCTCAAAAAAGGTTGAAAATCACTGCTCCAGACTATACAGATTGAGTTCATTAAGTCTTTCCTGATACATTTTATTCTTAAATTCTTGTAGCCCGTCTTTGGACCCGTTCAATTTTGTCAATATCTTTTTGTAGGTGAGGTCTCCAGAACTAAGGGGCGTATATAAGTGCACTGATGTGCCTATCGTCCCCTGTCCAATTGTCTTCCCTTCCCTTATCTATCTATCTATCTATCTATCTATCTATCTATCTATCTATCTATCTATCTATCTATCTATCTACATATATCTATCTATCTACATATATATACATACATATATCATATATATTCTCTCCTTATTTCTTATATCATATATATCCTCTTTTTCCTTCTATCTTTATATATATTACTTAATGCCTACTCTCTTCCATATGTATTGTATATTGGACAAAGAATAAAAAAATAAAATAAAATAAATAAATAAATAACTGAACACAGTATTCCAAATGTGGTCTCACCAGCGCTCTATATAAGGGGATCACAATCTCCCTCTTCCTGGTTGTTATACCTCTAGCTATGCAGCCAAGCATCCTACTTGCTTTTCCTACCGCCCAACCACACTGCTCACCCATTTTGAGACTGTCAGAAATCACTACCCCTAAATCCTTCTCTTCTGAAGTTTTTGCTAACACAGAACTGCCAATGCAATACTCAGATTGAGGATTCCTTTTCCCCAAGTGCATTATTTTACATTTGGAAACATTAAACTGCAGTTTCCATTGCTTTGACCATTTTCCTACTGCCCGACCACACTGCTCACACATTTTGAGACTGTCAGAAATCACTACCTCTATAGCAACTAAATGAACTAATGGGAGTTAAACACTTCTGAGTCTATGCAGAGAATTGAAACTAAAGGGTTAAGACTGGGTGTGGCTCACTCTCCACTTTGCCCTCTGCCCACTCTGTCATCTGTGTCCTGCTCCACTGAAATGAAACTAACTGTTCTCTGCTGTCAGTAACTGCTTGAAGAAGAACTCTGCTAATGGTTTGTAAACTCATCTGTTACTATGTTTATAAAGAAGTTTATGAATCCAGCAGAATTAGTCAACTGTGTATACTTCTGGTTACTTAGGAAGCAACAGTGATTGACAGACAATTTCACATGCTGTTGTGCAAATGGAATATTTGTGCAAATAAAATGTCCAATGAGAATGTTTCATTTATTCAGATCTAGGATGTGTTATTTGAGTGTTCTCTTTATTTTTTTCAGCAGTATATAAGAAGTGGGCTTTCATGCATAACATTGCTTTCTGCAGAATGACAGGTTTGAAATTCCATAGACATCATTATCTACACTGTAGTGCTGACCTCCAAAATTTAAAATAATATTTTGCACACCAATGTAATATCTGAGAATCAAACCCAGGAATTTCTCCGTATAAAACCAATGCCAGCTACTATGAGAAAAGGCAGCCAGATGTGAAATGATGTTATTTCTCTTTATAATACAATTTTGCGGCGGCTGTCCTTGTGTTATTTTATAGCATGCTTTAAAATATGACTACATTATCAGCTGTTGATTGAACCGATAGAAATACTGTAGCTTCAAACTTCCATCTTTGGTAGCTTGATTGAAATGCAGTGCTAACTAT
Source organism: Erythrolamprus reginae (assembly GCF_031021105.1). Lineage (NCBI taxonomy): Eukaryota > Metazoa > Chordata > Lepidosauria > Squamata > Dipsadidae > Erythrolamprus > Erythrolamprus reginae. The sequence continues at coordinate 408,580,851 of NC_091950.1, forward strand.
GGCTTATATTAACTATGTTTTGTTGAATAAGCCCGGAATGGAATGGAATGGAATGGAGTAGAGTAGAATAGAGTAGAGTAGAGTAGAGTAGAGTAGAGTAGAGTAGAGTAGAGTAGAGTAGAGTAGAGTAGAGTAGAGTAGAGTAGAGTAGAATAGAATAGAATTCTTTATTGGCCAAGTGTGATTGGATACAGAAGGGACTTGTCTTGGTGCACATGCTCTCTTTTATGCTGTACATAAAAGAAAAGATATGTTTGTCAAGAATGATGAGGTACAACACTTAATGATAGTCTGGGTATCAATAAGCAATCAAATATCTCCGAGACCGCCTCCTGCCGCACGAATCCCAGCGACCGATTAGGTCCCACAGAGTGGGCCTTCTCCGGGTCCCGTCAACTAAACAATGTCGGTTGGCGGGCCCCAGGGGAAGAGCCTTCTCTGTGGCGGCACCGACTCTCTGGAACCAACTCCCCCCGGAGATTAGAACTGCCCCTACTCTTCCTGCCTTCCGTAAACTCCTTAAAACCCACCTTTGCCGTCAGGCATGGGGGAACTGAAACATCTCCCCCTGGGCACGTTTAATTTATGCATGGTATGTCTGTGTGTGTGACTGTTAGCATATGGGGTTTTTTAAATATTTAAATATTTTAAATTTGTCTGATTGCTTATGATTTGTTTTTTACATGTTGTGAGCCGCCCCGAGTCTTCGGAGAGGGGCGGCATACAAATCTAAGTAATAAATAATAAGTAATAAATAAATCATATTAAGAACCAGTCAATATAAATTGTACAAGCAACAAAGTCATACAGTCATTAGTGTGAAGAGATGGGTGATGGGAACAATGTAGTGTATAGTTAGGAAATAGTTTGACAGTGTTGAGGGAATTATTTGTTTAGCAGAGCGATGGCGTTCAGGGAAAAACTGTCCTTGTCAAGATGTTCTGGTGTGCAGTGCTATATGGTGTCATTTTGTGAGTAGGAATTGAAACAGTTTATGTCCAGGATGTGAAGGGTCTGTAAATATTTTCACATCCCTCTTTTTGACCCCCACAGTATTTGTTTGTTTATTTGTTTGTTTGTTTGTTTGTTTGTTTGTTTATTTATTTATTTATTGTTAGAGTTGGAAGGGACCATGTGGGTCATCAAGTCCAACCCCCTGCCTAAGCAGGAACCCTATAGCATCCCAGCCAAATGGCAGTTCAAGTTCCTCTTAAAAATGTCCATAGTATTGGAGTTCACAACGTCCGCTGGTAGGTTGTTCCACTGGTTGATCGTTCTGACCGTCACGAAGTTCTTCCTTATTTCCAGGTTGAATCTCTCCTTGGTCAGCTTCCAGCCGTTGTTCCTCGTCCGGCCCTCCGGTGCCCTGGAGAATAAAGTGATCCCCTTCTCTCTGTGGCAACCCCTTGTACACCTGTAGACTGATATCATGTCCGCTCTGGCCCTCCTTTTCTCTAGGCTATCCATGCCCAGTTCCCTCAGTCTCTCATCGTAAGTCTTGGTTTCTAGATCCCTGATCATTTTAGTTCAATGTCTCTTTTGAAGTGTGGTGACCAGAACTGAACACAGTACTCCAGATGTGGTCTGACCAGGGCGTAGTATTAAGACTTCCCGGGTCTTGGAGTGTATTCCTCTGTTGATGCAGCTTAGGATTGTATTAGCTTTTTTGGCTGCTGCTGCACATTGTTGGCTCATTTTTAGTTGATTATCCACCAAGACTCCGAGATCTCTTTCATAGTCGCTACTGCTAAGAGGGGTTTCTCCCAGGCTGTATGTGTGTCCAGTTTTTTTTTTTACCTAGGTGAACACTTTATTTATTTATTTTATTTATTTATTATTTAGATTTGTATGCCGCCCCTCTCCACTCTTGTCGATGTTGAACATCATTTTGTTGGTGTGGGCCCACTGTGTTAGTCTGCCCAGGTCTTTCTGTAATTTGAGCCTGTCTTCAAGGGTATTGGCTACCCCCGCCAGCTTGGTGTCGTCTGCGAATTTGATCAGTTGCCCTTCTATTCCCTCGTCCAGGTCATTGATGAAAATGTTGAAGAGCACAGGGCCCAGGACAGAACCCTGTGGTACCCCGCTGCCTACTTTCTTCCATATACAGGACCTCAATGGAAGACAGGTTTGGTAGCAATATTTTTCCCCCCTGCAGTTCTAATTATCCTGTGAAGTCTGTGTCTGTCTCGTTGGGTTGCAGAACCACAAGGTTAGTTGTTCAATCTACAGGTACAGACATTATTGTCTAACTCACAACATGCTTCCCTGGCTGAATAGGTTTCTCCAGTTTTAATTCATCAGGATAATTAGAATGACCTGCCATTTCATAAGATAAAATGTACTTTATCTGATTTTTTTTAAAAAAAAACTTCATTTGGAGAAGAAAAACAGATCTGACAGTGGTTCAAAGCTAATATTAAAACTGATAAGAAGCCCATCCATCTTCTCTGTCACTTTGATAAAAAAAATACAAAACAAAACATGGATTTCAAGGTCACGAAATAGCAGCAACCTTTACAAAAAATGCCCTCTGTTTTTTTAAAAAAAGACCTTTTAGAATATACCCCAAGTCTTGGGGTGTAGAGAGGAGGAAAGGCCTCATTTGCCACCATTAGCAAAGCCGCTGCTTCACATTACGTTAATTAATCTGCCTTGGCGATTGATGGATTTTACTGTGCTGTGGAAACTCACCTTGCCTTGAGCTCCTCTTTATTGCAATTCAAAAGTTAATCCCTCTGCCTTGCTTTCCAGAAAGAATACATACGCACGCACGTATTCACACACAAAGAGAGAGAGAGAGAAAGAGAGAGAGAGAAAGAGAGAGAGAGTTAAAGAGAGAGAGAGAAAGAGAGAGAGAGAGAAAGAGAGAGAGAGAGAAAGAGAGAGAAAGAGAGAGAGAGAGACAGAGAAAGAAAGAGAGAGAGAAAGAGAGAGAGAGAAAGAGAGAGAGAGAAAGAGAGAGAGAGAAAGAGAGAGAGAGAAAGAGAGAGAGAGAAAAAGAGAGAGAGAGAGAGACAGAGAGAGAGAAAGAAAGAGAGAGAGAGATAGAAAGAGAAAGAGAGAAAGAGAGAGAGAGAGAAAAAGAGAGAGAGAGAAAGAGAGAGAAACATAAAAGGCCAAATGCTCTTTGGTATTTGAATTGTCAGCGAAACTGGGTTCATGGCTAAACAGAGTATTCCCAGGCACATAAAGGGAACAAGACAAGCCATAGGGGTCTTTCGTAGGTTGGTTGGAGCTTTTAGAAAAGGCAGCTTAAGTTGATTCATGGATCACCTTGAGCAGAGGTGTCAAACTCAAGGGGTGCTTAGATCTGGCCCGTGGGGCTGACCTGGAAACAGCAAAGGACCAGTCCACGGTGCCTCTGCCAGCAAAAACAGAGCTGGGGAGGGCTGTCCATGATCCTCCCTACCACCCAAGCTCCGTTTTCGCTTGCAGAGGGCTAGCAAAACAAACTAAAAATAAAACAAAGGGACAAAAAAAACATTTCTCCTTTTGCATTTGAGTATACAAGAAGGTTCAGGAAAAGAAAAAAGGGAAAGAGGAAAGATGGGAAGAGAGCAAGGATAGAAAAGGAAAAAAGGGAAGGAAGAAGAAAGGAGAATGAAGAGGAAGAGGAAAGGAACAATAGAATAGAATGGAAGGGAATGGAAGGGAAGGGAAGGGAAGGGAAGAGAAGAGAAGAGAAGAGAAGAGAAGAGAAGAGAAGAGAAGAGAAGAGAATTCGATATTGGCCAAGTGTGATTGGACATACAAGGAATTTGTCATTGGTGCAGATGCTTTCAGTGTAGATAAAATGTGGACTTACAATTATTGCAGCTTTTCTACTTATTTTCTGCCCAGGCCTGAGCTAATCTGTCAAAGGCCTCTTTTTGAATGCCATCCACTCTCCTTTCGTGAGTCACACACATTATCCCCTTTCCCCCTCCTCCCTCACGACTGCCTCTTTCTTCAGGCTTACCTTATTTATTTATTTATTTTTATTTATTTATTTATTTATTTTTATTTATTTTGTCCAATACAAATTGAAAGTTAATGAGAATAAAAACATGTAGTAATAAATATCAGGGAAAGGATAGAAGAAAAGATATGAGAATAGAATATGTCAATGAAGAGTAGAGCAAAGGATATATGAATGGGAGAAAAGATATATAAAATATAGGAGAGACAATTGGACAGAGGACGGTAGGCACCCTAGTGCACTTATGCTCGCCCCTTACTGACCTCTAAGGAGCCTGGTGAGGTCAATCATGGATAGTCTAAGGGAAAAATGTTGGGGGTTGACACCACGGAGTCCAGTAAAGAGTTCCACACTTCAACAACTTAGTTGCTCATATTTTTTACAGTCAAGTTTGGAGCGATTGATATTAAGTTTTAACCTCTCTAGGCAACCTTCCTCCCATGGCGGCTGGTCCAGAAGGCAAGTTCTCATAATTGGCTCCTCCTAAGTGTGTGTATACGTATAAGGTAGTCCATATACATATAGTCATACATTGAGGACTATCTGTGTACCTCTACCTAAAAACCCCTCTACTTACGTACTTTTCTAGATAAGAACCGGGTGTTCAAGATTTTTTTGCCTCTTCTCAAGAACCATTTTCCACTTACAGACCTGAGCCTCCAAAACTGTAACTGGAAAAGGCAGGGAGAAGCCTCCATGGGGCCTCTCTTGGAATCTCTTGGGAGGAAACAGGGCCGGAAAAGGTGGGGAGAAGCCTCTGTGGGGCTTCTCTAGGAATCTCCTGGGAGGAAACAGGGCCTCCACCCGCACTGTGGGTTGCCCAATCGAACACATTTTTTGCTTTTACATTGATTCCTATGGGGAAAATTGCTTCTTCTTACAAATTTTTCTGGTTAAGAACCTAGTCACGGAACGAATTAAATTCATAAGTAGAGGTACCACTGTACAGTAGTATCTCTAGATACGAGTTTAATTCGTTCCAGAACAGAGCTCGTATGTCGATCAGCTCATATCTGGAACAAATGGCTTTAGACTTTGTTTTTCCCCACGGAGATAACCAGAAGCAAGGATTCTTGCGCCACCTAGTGGAAGCTCGGCTCATATCCCGAATTTGAGCTCGGGTCTGGAACAGAAATTTCGTCCCCGTCGTGGCTCGTAACTTGGAATACTCGCATGTGGAGCAGCTCGTATCTAGAGGTACTACTGTATATGTATGTGAACAGTGTATAAGTATATGTACATGCAAATGTATCAAATAAATTGTTCTTAGAGTATGATTTCCTCTATTAGGCCTGTATATTTATATTTCTTTTGTATCTTCTTCCTTTCATTTTCTAAGTGCTTAATTTTAAATGCTTACGATTCCTTACTCATTTTATGCATGTTGCACAATGCTGTTTCTCTGGGAGGGAATAAATGATAGATACGTTCTGTTTATATTCTGTATATCTGCATGCTGATCAGATTTGCCAGCAGGCTTTGATATATATAATTGGATACTTGTTTCCCCCCAGAAATAGATTCAATACTTTTCCAAAAGCGAAATTAGTAGAAATTTCACAGATCTGACTTTACAAACGCTGCACCTGCTGGATGATGATATATAGCTCTTTTTTAAAAAACCCATGATTTTCCAAAGATTACCAGAGAAAGAAGTGACATCTCATTTCCTGCTTTGCAGAACCGCATATTAGTTTCATTTAAAATTTGAAGTCTACATTTTGTTTGGTTGCTAAGATTGGGGGTGGGCAATGTTTCCTTGGACATATCTTAATTCATTTGTTTCAATCACTTTTTTTTCTAACTTCTCCAAAGGAAAATGTGAAGGCTGAAACTTCTGTCCTATTGCCTAATTTACTGTACCTACTTTGCTAACGTTTATGTTTATACCAATTCCTACTATCTTGTACATGTTTGACAGACAGACAGACAGACAGACAGACAGACAGACAGACAGATAGATAATAGTGATGGGGAACCGAACCCTCACAATTCGGGTCCGTACCAAATTTTGTGATGTTCGGTATGCCGAACACGAACCTGAAATTTTTTCAAACTTTGGGCAAAGTTCGGGGTCGTGTTCGGCATTCGGAGCTTGGACGTCACTGGCAGGTTGCTAAGGATGCCAAGGTGATCACTTCCTGGATTCCTGCCAGTGACATCAAAGCTCAGCCCCCTGAATCTCTTTGTGGGAGGGATTCCCCGTTCGGGTTCGAGTTCGGGTTCAATTCGGGTTCGTCCAAATTTTGCGTAAAGTTCATCCGAACTTGCCGAACCCGAACACCGTTGGGTTTGCCCATCACTAATAGATAATAAAATGAAAATTCCGCCTTGTGAATTATCTCAAGTCATTCTAATTTGTTTTATTGAATACATCCTGGGTTAATTTAAAAAACAGTATTATAGCTTATGTCACACACACACATACACACACACACACACACATATACATGTCACATGTTTTTGCTGAATTTGAAAATTAAGGGAGACTATGATAGATCTATTTCGGCCTTATTTTGGCCTCATCAGCTAGCCATACCCTCTCTGGGACTTGAACCTGCAACTTTTTGCCTTGTAAGGCAGAGAATTAACCTCTAGGATACAGTATCCAATCCCTTCAGCTCTGTACCAGGGAAGGGTTACATATATTTTGTTTCGAATTACCCTGGTGTATTGAAGGACCATCACAGCTCCTTTTTTTGCTCTCGGCCCAACCCAGGGCCATTTCCAAGGCAGTTAATTTATTCATAGCCGACAAACTATACTCTGTATGTTTGACACAAAACATATGTAACCCTTCCCTGGTACAGAGCTGTAGCCTAGGGGTTAATTCTCTTGCAAGGCAAAAGGTTGCAGGTTCAAGTCCCAGTAAGGCTGAAATAGATCTATCCTAGTCTCCCTTAATTTTCAAATTCAGCAAAAACATGTGACACATACAGAATAACCCACAACCACCCTACAGACCAAATATAACCACCGCCCAGAAGCCAAACTACAGCAGTGCCTCCAACTGCTGCAACCCCCTCTGACACACAAACTGACAAACACCATAAACACATAACCAGACCACAGACTCGCAGCCAAACCAAAATTGTTACACCCCAGACACACATTACAAAACAGCTAAGTAGTCTGCAAGCTCCAACTACTCAGGATATCACCCCCAATCCACAAACATCAACTAATCAGCATACATCAATTACATCAATGACCCCAGGTGTTACCCCACTGACTCACCAGGAAGTTTCAACACCAGCCAGCACTCGACACCCACTCATCCCTCTATTTATAGAGGGAAGGCAGCTCAGGTCTCGCTGTGTTCGCCCTAGTATAAGGACAAAAGCAGCAGCCTGAAGATGATGAGTTGTACCTCATTGAAATGTCACCAGAAATCTCTGAAACTTCCACAGGAAGAAACCCAAATAAGCGTAAGCCAGACCTTCAAACCTATACCTGTGAAAATCTACGAAAACACCCACACCCACCCACACACACACCCACACACACACATATATAGCTGAAGGGATTGGATACTGTAGCCTAGAGGATAATTCTCTGCCTTACAAGGCAAAGGTTGCAGGTTCAAGTCCCAGTGGGTATGGCTAGCTGATGAGGCCAAAATAAGGCCGAAATAGATCTATCCTAGTCTCCCTTAATTTTCAAATTCAGCAAAAAAACATGTGACATATGTTTAGGTGATGTCAAAGGTTTCATAGCCTAGCTATACCGAGACAAACCAATTATTATTATTATTATTATTATTATTATTATTATTATTATTATATTTTTATGCTGCCCCTTTCCGCAGACTCAGTGGTGGAGGTAAGCAGGAACCCCCAAGTGATTCTACCCAATCATCAGTTTTGACAATGTTTGTTTGTTTGTTTGTTAGATTTCTATTCTCGAGGTGACTCAGGGCAGCGCACAACATTATAAATGCAACAATATGTAAAAAAATCTAAATTACTACAAAAGAATTATACAAATTACTAAAAAGTATTAAAAACCTCATATACAGTCATGCACATTCATCCAATTCAATCATATCTAGTATCAGCCGGAGAGTCTCATCACTCACGGCCCCCTGCCCGCCAGCAGAGGTAGGTCTTGAGAGCTTTACAAAAGACCAAGAGAGAGGGAGTGGTACATATCTCTTGAAGGAGTTTGTTCCAGAGGGTTGGGGCCACCACAGAGAAGGCTCTTCCCCAGGCCCTGCCAGTCGACATTGTCTGGCCAACTGGACCTGGAGAAGGGCGACTCTGTGGGACCTTATCGGTCACTGGGATTCAAGAGGCAGAAGATGGTTCCGAACGTATTCTGGTCCTAAACCATGTAGGGCTTTGTAGGTTGTAACCAGCACCTTGAATTGCTCCCGGAGACCAATTGGCAACCTAATTTGGGTAATGAAACACCTGTAAGAAAACAACCAAGCTCAAAGAGCACTAAGGACTTCTCATTTCACCCCTGAGCTACAAATATTCTGCTTTACTGATAATGAAAACCAGGGTCACCAAAACATGCCGACGTAAGCAGTAGCTTCCTTCACCATCTCCAGTGTACACTCAGAGGATCCATCGAGAGTAGGCTAATAGAAAACCTCTAGCATGCCAAGAGTAAAAATGGAATATTCTGCCTTACCAAGGAAGCACTCATTTGAGACACTGCAAAACAAGCTTTATGACGTTGTTTCTCTTTGCTCCCCCATCAGTAGCCCCTGATACACGTTCTCATTTAAATCATGAAACTCCACGACATCTGACATGATAAATGTGACCAATTTACACCGTATTAGCATTCATGGAGATATCAGTGGATGTGCCGATGGCTGCCTTCTCTTTCTAAATACCAGTTGCTAGGGAGAACTAGTGGAAGGGACTTCAGGGTCTGGTTCTGATTGGCTACTGTGTGACACAGAATACTTAGCTAAATCAGCTTTCGGCTGGATTCAAAAAGCAATAGCATTATAGCATTTAGACTTATATACTGCTTCATAGTGCTTTTACAGCCCTCTCTAATTGGTTTACAGAATCAGCCTATTGCCCCCAACAATCTGAGTCCTCATTTTACCCACTTCGGAAGGATGGAAGGCTGAGTTGACCTTGAGCGTGTGGTGAGATTTGAACCGCTGAATTACAGCTAGCAGTTAGCTGAAGGAGCCTGCAGTGCTGCGTTCTAACTACTGTGCCACCCCAGGCTCTTCTTACAATCTGAAACCCCATCAGGATTTTAAGATGGGGTGTCAAACTTGATTTCATTGTGGGCCAGGCCACTAAAGAATATGATGGCTAGACAGCCAGAGCAGGGGTCCCCAAACTTGGCAACTTTGAGATTTGTGGACTTCAACTCCCAGAATTCTCCAGCTGGCTGGAGAATTCTGGGAATTGAAGTCCACAAGTCTAAAGGTTGCCAAGTTTGAAGACCTCTGAACCAGAGCATAGAAAAACTCAAGGTAGGTCTGCGAGATCAGAAGTGAAGGCATCTGTCTCATAAAGTAGCCAAGAGTCAGACATGACTGAATGGATAGCATCATCAATTTATTTGAAGGCTACCAATGAAAAGGAAGACCTACTGAGGCAACCCATCCCAGTGGTTAGCAGCTCTAACTGTTTTATAGTGGGTTGTTGTTGTTTTTCTGCCTGGATGGTAAGAAAGTTTCAGACAAACCACTGGTACCAAAAAGTAAAATTGAACCAAGCAATGTTCTTCCATCTGCAGTGGCCAAATTGAAATAGTTTTGTTTTATTTTATTTTATTTTATTTTATTATTTATTTTATTTATTTTATTTATTTTATTTATTTTATTTATTTTATTTATTTTATTTATTTTATTTATTTTATTTATTTTATTTATTTTATTTATTTTATTTATTTTATTTATTTTATTTATTTATTTTATTTATTTTATTTATTTTATTTATTTTATTTATTTTATTTATTTTATTTATTTTATTTATTTTATTTATTTTATTTATTTTATTTTACTTTACTTTACTTTATTTTACTTTATTTTATTTTACTTTATTTTATTTCTTACTTGCTTGCTTGCTTGCTTGCTTGCTTGCTTGCTTGCTTGCTTGCTTGCTTGCTTGCTTGCTTGCTTGCTTGCTTGCTTGCTTGCTTACTTACGTACTTACTTATTTATTTATTGTTAGAGTTGGAAGGGACCATGCGGGTAATCAAATCCAACCCCCTGCCTAAGCAGGAACCCTATAGCATCCCAGCCAAATGACAGTCTAATTTCCTCTTTAAAATGTCCAGAGAATTGGAGTTCACAATGTCCGCTGGTAGGTTGTTCCACTGGTTGATCGTTCTGACCGTCAGGAAGTTCTTATTTCCAGGTTGAATCTCTCCTTGGTCAGCTTCCAGCTGTTGTTCCTCGTCCGGCCCTCCGGTGCCCTGGAGAATAAAGTGATCCCCTCCTCTCTGTGGCAACCCCTCGTATACCTGTAGACTGCTATCATGTCCGCTCTGGCCCTCCTTTTCTCTAGGCTATCCATGCCCAGTTCCCGCAGTTCTCTCTTCGTAAGTCTTGGTTTCTAGACCCCTGATCATTTTGGTTGCTCTTTTCTGCACCTTCTCCAGAGTTTCAATGTCTTTTGTGAAGTGTGGTGACCAGAACTGACCAGTTCCTGTTCCTTCCATGATGGAGAATACAATGTTGCATGAAGCTACTATATTTAGAAATGATTCAATCTGAGGTAATCACTTAGTCCCTAAGTTAAAGCTATTTTTAGTTCCAATTAGATCTTAATGAAATTGATGTGAAAGGTTCACCGTGATTTCTACACTAAGGACCATTACTTTTAACAGGAATGTAAACAATTTAGGAAAGAATAGAATAGATTTCTTTATTGGCCAAGTGTGATTGGACACACAAGGAATTTGTCTTGGTGCATATGCTCTCAGTGTACATAAAAGAAAATACAGATTTGTCAAGAATCATATGGTACAACACTTAATGATTGTCATAGACAGATCCTAATAGCATTAGTGGATACTCCGAGTCTTCGGAGAGGGGCGGCATACAAATCTAATAAATTATCATCATCATTATTATTATTATACTGAAACAAATAATGAAATCCTTCACGCCTCCTCTCGCAACAAAACACCCTACTCCACCAGACTTGAAATACTGCAAGTTGACAATTTACAACTATGTCACCTCTGATCTGATCTAACAGTAGTTCATAAAATCATATACCAAAATGTCTTTCCTGTTAGTGACTACTTCACCTTCAACCGCAACAACACACGAGCACATAATAGACTCAAACTTAACGCAAACGGCTCCAAACTAAATTGCAGAATATACGACTTCAGCAATAGAGTGATCAATGCCTGGAATGCATTACCTGACTCTGTAGTTTCTTCCCCCAACCCCAAAATCTATAGTTGACCTCTCTCTTTTTCTAAGGGGTTTGTAAGGGGTGTGCATAAGTGCACCATAGTGCCTACCATCCCTGTCCAACTGTCCTATTTTCTTCTTTTATCATTACTTTCTACTTATGGTCTTAAGCATAAAACGTACCAGGAAAGACTCAATGAACTCAATCTGTATAGTCTGGAGGACAGAAGGAAAAGGGGGGACATGATCAAAACATTGAAATATGTTAAAGGGTTAAATAAGGTTCAGGAGGGAAGTGTTTTTAATAGGAAAGTGAACACAAGAACAAGGGGACACAATCTGAAGTTAATTGGGGGAAAGATCAAAAGCAACATGAGAAAATATTATTTTACTGAAAGAGTAGTAGATCCTTGGAACAAACTTCCAGCAGACGTGGTTGGTGAATCCACAGGAACTGAATTTAAACATGCCTGGGATAAACATATATCCATCCTAAGATAAAATACAGGAAATAGTATAAGGGCAGACTAGATTGACCATGAGGTCTTTTTCTGCCGTCAGTCTTCTATGTTTCTATGTTTCTACGTTATGTTTACACAAACTACAATCCTATACTTGTTCAACCAATAAATAAATAAATAAATAAAATAAAAATAAAATAAGTTCATTTATTTTCACTTGATCTCTCTCCATCTGTTCCACATCTCTCTTTCTCTACATCTGTCACAGGTAAGCTTAGATTGCATGCTCTTTCCTAACACATTAAATAAAAATCAAGCTCTTATCAAAGTATTGTCTTTTCAACTCTTCATTTCTCTTGCAGGGATCAAAACAATGACATACATTAGCATTACATTTTCTCTTTATCCACTTCATTGAATGGCATTTCACTGTTTCTAAGTTGCTTACATTTACACTTTAAGCTTCTCTTATAGTTGAATCTGTCTTCTGACTCATATAAAAAAATTAATTGTAGATAGGTCAAGTATCACTCGAGTGGCATCACTTTTCAGTGACTCAGTCAACATTCAGAATTTTAGAGCAGCAAGAGTGACCCTTGAGGTCATCAGGCCAAACCCGCTACTGCTTCATTCAAGAATCCCAATTAAATTCTTTCTGTGTCAAGTCTCTGTATGAATTATGAAGAGGACTTGACCAACCTTCTTGGTCACTGCTCCCCATTTGTTATACAACCTTGTTTTGAGTGGAAATGCTGGGAATTGAACCGGCGACCTCTTGCACACAAGGGAAAGGGCTCTGCCACTATTTTACATTTCTTCTTATGAAAAGAATAAGTGCTTCACCTGTCTGCTGGGCTATCTTGGGAATTTGAACTGGTCTCACCCTGTGAATAAAGTGCAGGAGTGGGTAACCAACATCATTTGTCAAAGGCTTAAACAATTCCCCTACAAAAGAGTATTTGCAACATTTCTCTTAAAAAGAACCATTGCAAGAGGACTTTGTTTTTTTGTTTGGTTATGTGTGTTTTGGTTCAGCCTGAGGCCGATCAGGGTCCAGCTGCATCTTTGCTGGCTCCATGCCTGGAGGAGGATGACAGCGAAGAGGAGGGGGCTGAACAGTCGGACGGGGGAGAGGAAAGTCAGGAATGGGACGAAGGAGAACAGCATGAGAGCCCCAGGGGGGGGCTCTCCCCAGCCAGTAGCTTGGAGTCATTAGGTGATGGCGCACAAGCCGTCATTGACATGTGACAGAGACGTTCAGATCAAAGAAAGGAGCAATTAAAGAAGTATTATCAGCACTGAATTAGGAACAGCTGGGCTTGGGTGTGGTCCTCCTTAGCAGGGTTTAAAAGGCAGGCAAGCCCTTGAAGCCATGTGGAGTGTTATCAATTGGAGTTACGGTGTCCTGCTTTGTTCTCGACGTCTCTGTTCCTGGCTTGTAGTCCAGCAGTTTGGAAGACCCGTGGGAGGTGTAGGTCTGCTATCTACAGCCTCGTCTTGGCAGCAAGAATCCTGTATTGCTGCATGGACTTTTGCCTTCGTGGATATATCTGAAGATACAGCATTTTCCTGTTTGTAAGGACATTTTCTGTAACCTGTGTTTTTCTTGAATTTGATAAACTGCCTTTGCTTTTTACTGGTGTGTCTGGCTTCTCTTTTTGGGTTGGTCTTGGCTTCTGGAGTGACCCAGACAGAACAATGTGTTTGTTTTTATTTGGCAATCAAGTATAGGATAGTAGTTTATATAAACATAACATAGAAAGTAATGATAAAAGAAGACAAATAGGACAGTAGGACATGGACTCTCGCTTGAGCGAGGGGTTGGACTAGATGACCTACAAGATCCCTTCCAACTCTAATAATAATCTAATCTAATCTTCCACTCATCAAAATTCTTCCAAAATCCTCTTTTCCTCTGGAAGAATTAAAAAAAGAAAAAAACCTCTTTCCTCCAACCCAATAAGAACTGGAAGTGGAGGAGGGGGGAATACAGGAGAATTTCTCAACCCGTCACCAGTGTTAGTTCAAAATACAAAGAACCATGCCTAGATCTTGCCTCTTGGTAAGCGGTAGAAAGAAAATTGCAAAGCTGATGGGAAGCAGCATCCGTCCCATCCGAATGGGAATATTATTCGTTTTTCACTGCAAAACATGGAACGTATTTGCAAGTCATAAAAAGAAGATTGCTTTCCTGGGGCTTTCCCTGAATACCAGCTTAATTTATTATGCCGTGCAATATTGGGGCAGGGAGGTGAGGACATTACATCAGAAGGTGTTCCTTCAGCTACTCAGCAATAACAACTAAGCTATTAAATACATTTGCCCCCAAATTATTGATTTCGGCACTTATTTCAGTGACAAGCGGTAGGGTGCTCTCACGACCCAATTACCTCGAGTAGTTAAGCTTGTTAAGACATCTGGAAGGAAGGCGGAAGTGTAGGACGGTTGCCTAGAGACTCCATGGAGTGGGGGGGGGGAGAGAGAGATGTAAATATGACTGATTGGGGGGGAGGTGGGAAGAGATAATGAGGTTGCATTACGAGAGCAAAAGCTTTTTGCTTTGAAGCCAAAGGGGGAGAATAACATTTGCTGCTACGAAAGAGATAATCTGCATAGGAGAAAGCATGATTCCGCCTGTTCTAGTTACATTGCCAAAGAAAAGAGGAAATTAAGTTGGGGTTGTCCAAGTGACAACATGAAAAGACAAGCCATGTCAAGGCTTGGTTACTGTATCGGGACAGCCTCCTGCCGCATGAATCCCAACAACTGGTTAGGTCCAGTGATGGGCTACCAAAGTTTTTACTACCACACCATGGGCATGGCTTATGCATTTTGTTTCAACATCTTTCAGTACAAATTGGGTGCTCTGGGGTTGGTTGCTCTTTTTTGCACCTTCTCCAGAGTTTCAATGTCTCTTTTGAAGTGTGGTGACCAGAACTGAATACAGTACTCCAGGTGTGGTTGGACCACGGCGTAGTAGAGTGGTATTAAGACTTCCCTGGTCTTGGAGTGTATCCCCCTGTTGATGCAGATTAGGATAGTGTTGGCTTTTTTAGCTGCTGCTGCACATTGTTGGCTCATGTTTAGTTGATTGTCCACCAAAACTCCAAGGTCTCTTTCGCAGTCGCCACTGCTAAGAGGGGTTTCTCCCAGGTTGTATGTGTGTCCAGGGTTTTTTCTGCCTAGGTGAAGGACTAAATATCTAAAAGGTTACTACAAAGAAGAGGGAGTCAAGCTATTCTCCAAAGCACCTGCAGGCAGGAAATTCCTCCCTTCTGCCACCATAAAATTTGCAAAGGTCTGGCAAATTTTTAGAGGGGGATCTGAAGCTACATTCAAAGCTTACAAGCTCCAGTTACAACTAAGAGCTTCAGGCTATGCATCCCTGCCTTGGAATATTGCAGTTGATATTTACATTCCAATTCTATAGCCTCATTCATAATTCTGTCCGACAGCATGAGCTTTATGGGCAAACGAGGCCTTCTCTGCTCACTGCCTCTCTGCTCCCCTTCCATCAGTAAACCATTTCACAAAAGCCTTAGTCAGTATTCTCCTTTATTAAAACTTGCCCATGCAGGGGGAAAGATAATCACAACTGATTTCCTCCTCTCTTCTTGGACAATTGCAAGTGTTTGGCTTGAAAGCCACATCCCATCATTTGCAGAGGGGTAACCTGATTCCCAGTCACTGTGAACATACAAAACTGGGATGGCAGAATTGACTCCAAGATTTATTCATTTATTTATTATTAGAGTGGAAAGGGACCTTGCAGGTCATCTAGTCCAACCCCCTGCTCAAGCAGGAGACCCTACACCACCTCTGTCTGATAGCAGTGCAATCTCCTTTGGAATGTGTCGAGTGATGGGGCGTTCACAACCTCCACTGGCAGGCCGTTCCATTGGTTAATTGCCCTCACCATCAGAAAGTTCTTCCTTATTTCCAGGTTGAATCTCTCCTTGGTCAATTTCCAGTCATTGCTCTTGTTCTGGCCCTCTGGTGCCCTGGAAAATAGTGTGACCCCCTCTATCCTGTGGCAACCCTTCAAGTTCCTTTATACTGTTACCATGTCCCCCTGGACCTCCTTTTTGCTAGATTATCCATGCTCAGTTCCACCAACCTCTCTTCGTATGTCTTGGTTTCTAGTCCCTTTATCATTCTTGGTGTTTTCTTCTGTACCTTTCCCAGAGTTTCTATGTCCCCTTTGTAGTGAGGTGATCAGAATTGGATGCAATACTCCAGGTTTTGCCTAACTAGGGCAAACAGCCAACAGGGGTTTGTCAGAAACAAATCATGTCAAACCAATCTCATATCCTTTTTCAACACCATAACCAAATCAGTAGACCAGCGCAACACGGTCGACCTCATATACTTAGACTTCAGCAAAGCTTTCGACACAGTCGACCACTATCTCCTAATCAACAAATTAGAAAAAAGCGGAGTAGACTACAACACATGCAGATGGATCAATAGCTGGCTGACCAACCGCACCCAACGAGTTGTCCTCAGCGGTTCCAAATCCACATGGAAGAATGTAGGCAGTGGGGTACCACAGGGTTCAGTCCTGGGCCCTGTGCTCTTCAGCATTTTCATCAACGACTTGGACGAGGGAATAGAAGGGCAACTGATCAAATTCGCAGACAACACCAAGCTGGCGGGGGTAGCCAATACCCTAGAAGACAGGCTCAAATTACAGGAAGACCTAGACAGACTAACACAGTGGGCCCACACCAACAAAATGATGTTTAACATCGACAAGAGCAAAGTCCTTCACCTAGGCAGAAAAAACCCTGGACACAATACAACCTGGGATTCATGCGGCAGAAGATGGTCCCGTAGGCAATCTGGTCCAATGCCATGTAGGGCTTTATAAGTCATATCCAACACTTTGAATTGTGTTCAGAAACCAATTTGAGCTTCAGCTTCAGTGTCTGTCCTTCCTGGCATATTACAAGCAATTGTAATTTCAGAATCTACTGAAGTGAAAGAGAGGCATTTAAAAATGCTACCAGGGACACACGTTTCATTTATCCAGCAAATAGCCTCATGGTGGTATCAATTGTTCTGAATTTTCAGGCAAGCAGTGGCAAAGGAGGTCACCAAATTTCACCTTTCCGCCTCTTTGCAGTTTTCTTTGAGGATACAAAAGATAGTAGCTATTAATTCTCCATACCATTTGTGTCTATTACAGCCGGCATTCAAGAAGGCTTAGTGCAATAAAGTCAAACAGACGTAAAATTAAACATGATCGTAAAAACAGAAAACGTAGAGTAAAAAAATTGTTGGAAGCATCACCATCAAAGAGGAAATTTGGAAAAGCATCCAACCCAATCTCTCTCTCTCTCTCTGTATGTGTATGTGACATTTTTTTGCTGATAATGAAAGATAGGTAGGTAGGTAGGTAAGTAGGTAGGTAGGTAGATAGATAGTTAAATAGGTAGATAGATAGATAGATAGATAGATAGATAGATAGAGAGATAGAGAGATAGAGAGATAGAGAGATAGAGAGATAGAGAGATAGAGAGATAGAGAGATAGAGAGATAGAGAGATAGAGAGATAGAGAGATAGAGAGATAGAGAGATAGAGAGATAGAGAGATAGAGAGATAGAGAGATAGAGAGATAGAGAGATAGAGAGATAGAGAGATAGATAGAGAGATAGAGAGATAGAGAGATAGATAGAGAGATAGAGAGATAGATATAGATGCTTGTTTTCTGCGGAAATAACCCTGGTATTTCAAAATATTTATTTGTTTGTTTGTTTGTTTTGTCCAATGCACAATGAAGGTTATAGAGGATATACTCATAGTAAAATATATCAGAGAAAGGATAGAAGAGAAGATATAGGAATAAAATATAGCAATGAAAGAATAGAGAAAGGATGTAGGAATAGAAGAAAATATATAGGAGATATAGGAGAGACAATAGGGCAGGGGACGGAAGGCACTCTAGTGCACTTATGCATGCCCCTTACTGACCTCTTAGGAATCCGGAGAGGTCAACCATGGAAAGTCTTCTAAGGGTAAAATGTTGAGGGTTAGGGGATGACACTACAGAGTCCGGTAATGAGTTCCACGCTTCGGCAACTCGATTACTAAAGTCGTATTTTTCACAGTCAAGTTTGGAGCGGTTAACATTAAGTTTGAATCTGTTGTGTTGTGGTTGAAGCTGAAGTAGTCGTTGACAGGCAGGGCGTTGCAGCATATGATCTTGTGGGCAATTTTTAGATCATGTTTAGGGCGTCATAGTTCTAAGCTTTCTGGACCCAGGTTTGTAAGTCTAGTTTCGTAGGGTATTCTGTTTCGAGTGGAGGAGTGAAGGGCTCTTCTGGTGAAGTATCTTTGGACATTTTTGAGGGTTTAATGTCCGAGATGCGTTATGGAAGGAAGCAACTTTGCTTTCCCTTTACCTCTCGGTCCCACGCAGGGGCCATTTCCAAGGCAGATTTTTTTCCCCATAGTTGACAAACTATAATTAACATGGTTACATTTTTTTGCTGATAAGTGAAAAGGAAGGAAGCCTGTTATACATCTTCTATTTCAACCTTGTTCGGTCTCATCAGACAGACATACCCTTACTAGGATTTGAACTTGTAGCCTTCTGCAGGCAAGGCAGGATATTAACCTCTAAGCCACAAGCCTGCCTCCGAATCATATCTATATCTATCAAGAATTGTCCTAAAAATTCAAGTTCCAGGTATATTTATAAATGAAGCGGCAACAGCCATTGCGATCTCTGGAACTTATAAAATTTATTAAAAATTACTAAAATTAGCGTCACTAAGGGCCTGTGACGCAGGCAATGAGAAAATTGAGCAGCATTATATAAAATCAACTGTCTTCAATGGGGATTTTAACACTCTGACGATGTTAGCAGAGGAATAATGAAAGCTTAGTTAATTTTAGTAATTTTTAATAAATTTCAAACGTTTTGGAGATTGCAAAAGGCTTCTGCAGAGAGGGTCATTTCCAGGTCTTTTGTGCAGCTGGCTTCCATCACGATCAGAACTGGTAGGGAAGATAAGTAGAACCCATTCCTGCTACAAGTAGTTCTCAACTCACAACTGTATATTTAGCTACTGTTCAAAGTTATAACGGTACTGGAAAAAGACGACATGTGATTGTTTTTCACATTTACGCCCGTTGCATCATTCCCATGGTGACATGATCAAAATTTGGATAGTTAGCAACTGCAGTTTATAAAGGTTGCATTGTCCCAAGGTCATGAAATCTCCTTTTCTGACCTTCCGACAAGCAAAATACTTACAGGACCGCCTTCTGCCACACGAATCCCAACAACCGGTTAGGTCCCACAGAGTTGGACTTCTCCGGGTCCCGTCAGCCAGACAATGTCATCTGGCAGGGCCTAGGGGAAGAGCCTTCTCTGTGGTGGCCCTGACCATCTGGAATCAGGTCCCCACAGAGATTCGCACTGCCCCCACCCTCGTCGCCTTTTGCAAGAGTCTTAAGACTCATTTATGTCACCAGGCATGGGGTAATTAGATCAACTCCCCCATCACCGATTTATGAAATGTGATGTGTGGTGGTGAATGAATTGGCTGACCGATTTTAATATATATGGGATTTTTGTAGTAATTTTTAATTACTTTAGATTTTTTGCTGTATTGTTTTTATATCTTGTTTTTATATCTAGAGCGCTGGTGAGACCACATTTAGAATACTGTGTTCAGTTCTGGAGACCTCACCTACAAAAAGATATTGACAAAATTGAACGGGTCCAAAGACGGGCTACAAGAATGGTGGAAGGTCTTAAGCATAAAACGTATCAGGAAAGACTTAATGAACTCAATCTGTATAGTCTGGAGGACAGAAGGAAAAGGGGGGACATGATTGAAACATTTAAATATATTAAAGGGTTAAATAAGGTCCAGGAGGGAAGTATTTTTAATAGGAAAGTGAACACAAGAACAAGGGGACACAATCTGAGGTTAGTTGGGGGAAAGATCAAAAGCAACATGAGAAAATATTATTTTACTGAAAGAGTAGTAGATCCTTGGAACAAATTTCCAGCAGACGTGGTAGATAAATCCACAGTAACTGAATTTAAACATGCCTGGGATAAACATATATCCATCCTAAGATAAAATACAGAAAATAGTATAAGGGCAGACTAGATGGACCATGAGGTCTTTTTCTGCCGTCAGTCTTCTATGTTTCTATGTTTGTGAGCCACCCCAAGTCTTCGGAGAAGGGTGGGATACAAATCTAATTAATAATAATAATAATAATAATAATAATAATAATAATAATAATAATAACAACAACAACAACAACAACAACAACAACAACAACAATAATATCAATTGGGGAAGCCAGATTCATTTAACAACCAAGTGACTAACTTAACTTCATCAGTGATTAACTTAACAACTGTGGCAAAAGGGACATCACATAGGGCAAAACAACTTTCTCACTTAGCAATGGGAATTTTGGGCTTCATTGGAGGTCAAGGAACAGGAACCTCCTCGCAAGAGATTAAAGCCCATTAAAGCATCCAATAAGAAGAATTCTTAGTTTTTACTTCATGACAGAAGTGAAAAGCCTGTACAACTCATAAACATAGAAAATGTTAGAGGTTGAGGCATCTGTTCTCTCCTGTTGTTGCTGATAACAAAACCCAGCTGCGATGACCTAGAGGTAGAGTTCTTGCCTCACAATCAGGAGGTTGTAAGTTTGATTCTAGGTGTAGGTAGGCAGGCAGATGTAGGTAGGGTCTCCGGCTTGGGCAGGGGCTTGGACTAGATGACCCACAAGGTCCCTTCTAACTCTGTTAATCTGTTAAACTCACTGCCTCTTGACTGTGAGGTGAGAGTTCCACCTCTAGGACATTGGACTACTCAAGAAACTTCTAGAATGAGAAGTGAAATGTCTTAGAAGGGGGGGGGGCAGAAAGTCAAGTTGCCTCTTGAAAAAGCACCTTTGGGACAACCATGACCTGGATGTCTGAGAATTTTCATAAAATTAGATTAGATTTGATTTATTGGATTTATATGCCACCCCTTTCTGTAGACTCGGGGCGGCTCACAACAATGGTAAACAAAACATAGTAACAAATCTAATATTTCGCAATCTAAATTGCAGTTTTAAGTTAAAAAAATCCAGAAGAACCCCAATATATAAAAAACCAAGCAGACAATCGAATCATACACAAAAGCTACATGGGCAAGGGGGAGATGTTTCAATTCCTCCATGCCTGACGGCAGAGGTGGGTTTTAAGGAGTTTCCAAAAGGCAAAGAGGGTGGGGGCCATAGTTCCCTCTAAGCTGAGCAGTGAGCAATCGCTCACTTAAAAATCATCATCAACTCAGAGTTTTTCAAACCTGCCCAGAAGCCGAGAGGGAAAGAGTGAGAGGGAAGGAGAGAGAGAGGAAGAGAGGAAGAGAGAGAAACAGAGAGAAAAAAGAGAGGAAGGAAAAGAGAAAGAAAAAGAATGGGAGTAAGGAAGAGAGAAAGAAAATCAAAATCTAGTTTGAAACTAGCTCAACTATTTAAGTGGCATTTTGATATTGATAGAGTTGCCCTATTATGAGCTCACTGTTATAGACACACAGTACAGTATTTTATTTTGAAATTCTCTGAGGCAAAACAGGGTGGGTTTTTTATTTATTTGTTTGTTTGTTTATTTATTTATTATTTCTGTGCTGCCCAGTCCCGAAGGGACTGCCGCTCAGACACTATACTTTTCCGCTCACCCCCCAAAAAAATTAGAGGGAACACTGGTGGGGGCAATCCTAATCTCTGGGGGGAGCTGGTTCCAGAGGGTCAGAGCCACCACAGAGAAGGCTCTTCCCCGGGTCCCGCCAGACGACATTGTTTAGTCGACGGGATCCGGATAAGGCCAACTCTGTGGGACATAACTGGTCGCTGGGATTCGTGCGGCAGAAGGCGGTCCTGGAGATAATCTGGTCCAGTGCCATGAAGGGCTTTATAGGTCATAACCAACACTTTGAATTGTGACTGGAAACTGATCGGCAACCAATGCAGACTGTGGAGTGTTGGAGTAACATGGGCATATTTAGAGAAGCCCATGATTGCTCTCGCAGCTGCATTCTGCACGATCTGAAGTTTCCGAACATTCTTCAAAGGTAGCCCCATGTAGAGAGCATTACAGAGCATTACATTCCACTTTTTCATTTTTTTTTAGATTAAAAAAAAATAAGGTGGGGCAGATGATTTCTAGTATGAATCATTCCTGGCATATAATTTCCAATGGTTTTCGATGATCTATGAAGCTTTAGGAAGCATATGGATTTCTCCCCTGAATCAAAGGTGAACAAGCAGAAGCAAAATATTATTATATTTAGTTTATATTTAGTATTATATATTTAATTGGGAAATATATATACCACCACAATCTCAAGGACTCAAGGGAGTAGACAGCAGCTTCAGTCTAGAACAAAGTCAGTACACGCACATAATAAATATGGAACAACCAGAATATATTTATGCATTATAATAATATTCATGCCTGGTGCTACCCAACCATTCCAATTAAATCCCCAAATTCTTTCAGAACAAGTGAGATTTTACAAGCTTGTGCTGGCTTCCGAGGCCATAAGTACTGAATATAACTGAATTTCTCCCTCTTTTCTTGGATCAGGAAAAGATTTCCAACCTCACAGGCATTTCTTTAGTTATGAATTCATTTTTCCCTTTGTTTTATTTATAGCTCAACTTCAGGGTTGGCTCAAGACAGCATAATTATTTTTCCCATATTTTTTCCACCACCACCACCTTCTAAGTGAAATAGGGTAATCTGAGCGATAGAGACTATTTCTTTACTAGTAACCTGTAGCATTATTCAACTATTGTTGAAACGATATGGAAATAGTCCAACATAATTGAGGCCACCAAATTTTCTGTTGCTGAGCAAGGCAATTATTTAATGGTGCAGAATTCGCTCTTTACCAACTGTTTTTGCCACTATGGTTCAGTGAATCCCTGAGGTTCTTAAGCAAATCATATGGTTGTTACTGACCCCTCACATCCTGGATATAAACTGTTTCAACTCCTACCCTCAAAATGTCACTACAGAGCACTGCACACCAAGACAACTAGACACAAGAACAGTTTTCCCCCAAATGCCATCACTCTGCTAAACAAATATTTCCCTCAACACCGTCAAACTGTTTACTAAGTCTGCACTAGTATTACTACTAGTTTTTTCTCATCATTTTCTTCATTCTCTACATCAATGACCTTTGCGATTACATCACAAGCAACCGTGTCCTCTTTGCTGACGATGTAAAACTCTTCAACACCACCGATAACACAACTACTCTCCCAAAAGACCTGAACTCTGTTTCTGAGTGGTCTAACACATGGCAACTCCAAATCTCAACTAGCAAATGCTCTGTCCTACACATTGGGAAGAAGAATCTGAACTTCAAATACGAACTGAATAATCTC
Organism: Erythrolamprus reginae; assembly: GCF_031021105.1. Lineage (NCBI taxonomy): Eukaryota > Metazoa > Chordata > Lepidosauria > Squamata > Dipsadidae > Erythrolamprus > Erythrolamprus reginae. Next base: position 408,604,043 of record NC_091950.1, read on the forward strand.
CACTCAGTTAAAGACCGCAGTATACTAATAACAAAAGATTTAAGTGCCAAAGCCAACTGCAACAACATACCTAAGAAGGCTTCAAGAGTTGTAAACCTAATCCTACGTAGCTTCTGCTCTGGCAATCTCACACTACTTACCAGAGCTTACAAAACTTTTGCCAGACCCATCCTCGAATACAGCTCATCCATTTGGAACCCATATTGCATCTCAGACATTAACACCCTTGAAAATGTCCAAAGATACTTCACCATAAGAGCCCTTCACTCCTTCACTTGAAACAGAATACCCTATGAGACTACACTTTCAATCCTGGGCCTAGAAAGCCTAGAACTAAGATGCCTCAAACATGATCTAAGTATTGCCCACAAGATCATATGCTGCAACATCCTGCCTGTCGGCGACTACTTCAGCTTCAACCACAACAACACAAGAGCACACAACAGATTTAAACTTAATATTAATCGCTCCAAACTTGATTGTAAAAAATATGACTTTAGTAACCGAGTTGTCAAAGCGTGGAACTCATTACCAGACTCCATAGTGTCATCCCCAAACCCCCAACACTTTACCCTTAGATTATCTACGGTTGACTTATCCAGTTTCCTAAGAGATCAGTAAGGGCGAGTACAAGTGCACTAGAGTCCCTTCCGTCCCCTGTCCTATTGCTCTCCTATATCTCCTATACCTTTCTTCTATTCCTATATCTCTTCTTCTATTCTTTCATTGATATGTTCTATTACTATATCTTCTTTTCTATTATTTCTTAGATATATTTTACTATGAGTATCTCCTCTATAACCTTCATCATGTATTTTACTATGTGTATATGTACTATGTGGAAGTTGACCAATGATTGCTCTCATTGTGTATTGGACAAAATAAATAAATAAATAAAATAAAATAAATTCCTATCACCCATTTCCTCCCACTTAGGACTATATGACTGTAACATTGCTTGTATCTTTAAGATTTTTTATTAATATATCCTGATTGCTTATTTGACCCCTATGACAATCGTGAAGTATTATACCTTATGATTCTTGACAAATGTATCTTTTCTTTTATGTACACTGAAAACATATGCACCAAAGACAAATTCTTTATGTGTCCAATCACACTCGGCCAATAAATAATTATATTCTAATCTGGCTTCCCCCATGGACTTTGCTTGTTGGAAGGTAACAAATGGCGATCACATGAACCCAGGACAGTTCAATTGTCTTAAATGCATGTCATTTGCACATCTGGATTTTGATCACATGACCATGGGGATGCTGCCACAGTCATAAGTGTGAAAAACAGTCATAAGTCACTTTTTTCACTGCCATTGAAACTTTGAACGGTCACTAAATGAACTGTTGTAAGTGAAGGATTACCTGTAAAGCTAGCTTTAGTTTTGCACAATGTTTGAATGTGTCTATAGAATCCTCTAAAATGCTTTTGGGGATTAACTAGTGATTGGCTCAAAGACTTTATTTAATGGTGACGTAAACTTTTGGTCTCCTGGACCCTAATCCATTGTTTTCACTATTAAACCATGGTTTAGAAGAAGCTAACTCACACCTTTAGGAAATTAAGAAGAATAATTAACCAGTGGAACAAAAATCAACAAGGATGATAAGGGGAAAGGAAACTAAAACATGCAAGGAGAGGTTGCGGGAACTGGACATGGTTAGTCTAGCAAAGAGAAGGACCAGGGGAGACATGATAGCAGTCTTCCAACACCGGAGGGGCTGCAACAAAGAGAAGGAGGGGGTCAGGATGTTTTCCAAGTCACCAGAGAGCCAGACAAGGAATAACAGATGGAAGCTGGCCAAAGAGAGATTTAATCTGGAAATAAGGAGGAACTTTCTGATGGTGAGAGTGATCAACCAGTGGAACAGCTTGCCTGTGGAGGTTGTGAGCACTCCAACACTTGGGACTTTTAAGGGGAGATTGGATGGACATCTGTTTGAAGTGGTATAGTGTCTCTTGCTTGGGCGGGGGGCTGGAGTAGATGACCTACAAGATCCCTTCCAATTCAAACAAACAAACAGACACACAGACCCATTCTCGAATACAGCTCATCTGTCTGGAACCCACACCACATCTCAGACATCAACACTCTCGAAAACGTCCAAAGATATTTCACCAGAAGAGCCCTTCACTCCCTCACTCGAAACAGAATACCCTACGAAAATAGACTAACTATCCTGGGTCTAGAAAGCTTAGAACTGCGGCGCCTAAAACACGATTTAAGTATTGCCCACAAGATCATATGCTGCCTTTCCTTATCTCATATATCATATATATTCTCCCCCTTCCATCTACTTATCTTCTTTTTTACTTTCTATCTTTATATATATTACTTAATGTCTATTCTCTTCCATATGTATTGTATATTGGACAAAGAATAAATAAATAAATAAATAAATACAAACAAACAAACAAACAAACAAACAAACACCTTCAGAAGTTGTGGTGTCCCATTGCTGGGGGCTTTCAAGAAGAAACTGGACAGCCACTTGTCTGAAGTGGTATAAGGTCTCCTGCTTTAGCAGGGGGTTGGACTAGAAGACCTCCAAGGTCCCCTTCCAACTCTGTTATTCTATGTTCTAAAGTGACGGCATATTCTGCAGGTTCTAACTATGCCCAAGGAAGGCAATTCCTCATCTTCAGGACAGCACCTTTGAGCATACGTCTCAGAGAAGATGACCGATGGAGGTACCATCCTTATCTTCTCAAATCTATTCTGACATTTAATTAACAATTCTGAGATTTAATCAATTGAATCAATGATTCCCTGAGATTCTGACATTTAATCAGCTGTTCAGAATGAGGGTAGTAACACAGAGCAGTGCTAACCAGAGGAAAGGAAATAGATGTGAGACAGGTTCTATCATTAGCTGAAGGTTGAACATCTACAGGGTTTTAATAGTACTTTTAAGGGGATGGAAGTGAACTTGAAAGAAAGAAAAAATACAATCCCAGATTGTATCAAGACCTTTTGTCCAACTACTCCTTTATCTATTGTATTTTTCAGAGTATAAGACACTCCTTCCCTTCCTTAAAAGAGGGTGAAATTTTGGTTGTGTCTTATACAAATGTAGCCCAACTCAGCCTCTCAAACAGAGGTTTCAGAGACTGAAAACAGCCCCTGAAACCTCTATTTTGCATGCTTTTTTCTCTCCATCCTCTGCTACAATGGCGTTTTCTCTGAGCATGCGCGGAAATGAAATTTTATTTTATTTTATTTGACTTCTATGCCACCCAATCCCAAAGGACTCAGGGCAGCTTACAACAATGTAAATTAACAATAAAAAGAAGTAAAAAACTCCCACTAAATTGTAAAACCCTAATTAAAACTCAAAAAACAATTCAGCAGCACGCATACTAGCCATTCATGCCGATTCATACACATGGACACTTTTCAAGGGTAGTTCTGTTCTGGTTTCAGGCTTATTCATATAATACTTGGAATAAAGGAATTCTCAATGCATCTCATTGTAAAACATATCCTCTTTATTTTCTCCTTTACATTTCAACTCTGCACGCAGTTTTCTTTCCTCATCATTATTATCTCAACTAATTAGATAAGCTTGGAAGTAACATGAAAGACATTCCACAAGTCATTCTAAAATTTATGGCTGCTTAGGGATAGCCATGAGTCATAAAGAAACAAGTAATAAATCACACATCATAACATGCTTCGGAGCAAGTTCGGGACACAGCCATTCTTTTTTTGCAAGACTGAACAAATTCAGCGTCTCTTCCGTTTCACACCCGGATATGAAGTAATTCATTAATTAATTACTTGGTATTTCCACCCTCTTTCTTCCCGGCGTTTCTGAAACCTTCGAAAATGAGCGTCCTTCCATCTTTGGTCTCCCCCATTTGAGTTACTCGAACTCTTGTCTATGTCATTAGCTCCATGGTCTTCACTAACATTGCTAACTGTCGGTAGAGCAGGGAGATTTATGATCTCTAAATCCCACTCATCCTCCAAATCTGAAAACTCCTCATGCTGCAAGGGAGTACACACAACACCCCCATGTAGAGGGGATTGTGCGAGAGGATGCACATGTGTGCAAAATGTTGCGATGTGAACCGGTGGCAAAGGTAAGTGGAACCCACCCCTGTCATAGTCGTATTCCCGTTGGGGATGCTACTTGGAACTCTGAGATTAAGTTAATAACGCAGTTGTTAAGTGAATCTGGCTATCCCATTGACTTTGCTTGTCAGAAGGTCGTAGAAGGGGATCACATGACCCTGGGACAACACAAACATGACAAATATGAGTCGGTTGCAAAGTGTCTGCATTTTGATTACCTGGCACGACCAGTTGTAAGTGTGAATAATGGTCATCAGTCACTTTTTTCAGGGCTGTTAAAACTCCAATCGGTCACTAAACAAATAAGTTGAGGACTGCCTGAAAAATACAAAGCAAAATGAAGTTAACTTGGACTTGGGGAAAGGAAAGGAAAGGAAAGGGAAAAGAAAGTGTGATAGCGAGGAATAGGGGGGGAAATGACTTCTGATACTGATCAGCACATTAAAATACAAAATAAAGTTGTTGCCTGAACATTTACTTCTACATACAGTACTTAGTATGTATTAGCCATTCTTATAACAACATATTAACATAATCAGTAACACACAAAGTCATTTTTTAAATTATTATTAATTTTTATTGGTCTGTCTCAACCAGAAAATCTAGAAGTAGTTTCCAGGTAGAAACAAAACTGGATATTCTCTCCTTAAAACAGTTAATTTTGCCATCTCTCCTAGCTCTATCACTTTTCCCAACCATTCTTCCATTGTGGGGGTTGACATAACTTTCCATTTTTGTACCTAAATAAGTCTTGCTGCAGTCAACATATACGATAACAAAGTTCCAATTTGTTGGAGCCAGCGGGAGGAGTCAAGTGGGGAATTAGTCTTGAATCATTACATAGGCGTAAGAGAGTAAGGCCAGACTCTTATTGAATGTCATTGAACTTCAGCTAGTCTGGCCCAGAAAGATTCTTATGAAATAGACATCAGCAATAAAGTAGCTAAATGAATTCAGAAGAGCTGCAGTGGTGCAGTGATTAGAGTGCAGCACTGCAGGCTACTTCAGCTAACTGCTAGCTGTAGTTCAGCAGTTCAAATCTCACCACTGGCTCAAGGTCGACTCAGCCTTCCATCCTTCCGAGATGGGTAAAATGAGGACCCAGATTGTTGGGGGCAATATGCTGGTTCTTTAAACCGCTTAGAGAGGGCTATAAAAGCACTGTGAAACAGTATATAAATCTAAATGCTATTGCTATTGCTTTGTACAGGGCAATTCCACCCCTCCCCAGATCTCTTTATCTACGGGGGTGGGACCTGTCTTGAAAACCTGCAGTATTTCCAAGCTGTGGCAATAGCACATTCTTTGACTGTAATGAGGTGCTATAAAAGATGAAACTGGAGTGAACTAATTACACCCACATTCAAATTAAAATACCTATACAGATTGCTCAAGGAAACTGCAGAGCAGTAGTTTTTAAAAACTTTAAATGACTTCACTGCAACGATGCCACTATCTGAAATCCTTGGGCTGAATTTTTAAAATGTGCACGAAAGAAGCAGCTCCAAAGACCCAAGGGAGAAGCTCATCATGTTGTGGACCAACAGCCATATGAAAAACACTGGAATTGTAGAAGTATGATATGATTTAAATTTTGTGTTTGGTTTAGTTTATATATGAAGATATATTATGTAAGGTTAAACAAGTTTCTTCTTTTCGTTTAAAGTAATAAGTTGATTTAAAGTATTAATAATGTATTCTTTTTTCTGTACGGAAATTTGACTTCTAGAAAAAGTGAGGAAGTTGCAACCCCAACTTTGTGTTAAATGTATGTTTGTCAGTTTTGTCTTTTTATGAAAAATCAATAAAGTTTATCAGAAAAAACCAACACTGGAAAATATGCAGGATAATCAAATGGACATGGTACTGCAATTTCACACACACTCCTTGGCCATCTTTTTAGACCAGCGATTCTCAACTTTGGTTGCTAACGGGTCAGGCAAACTGGTCCAAACTGGGAGAAATCCACCTTTGAGTGTAACAGCCACTAGTGGGACAAATAGACAGAAGGCTACCAGAGCACATCCATGAACACCAACGCACAATCAGGAGCAGTGAAGGGCAGCCACTTAACTCACTACCCAGACAGTCCTCAGTGGCTGGTGTGGGCACTCCTGATGTGTGTGAGCCCCACACACGAGATTTGGCTACTGCACATACTCAGCAAGCCTAATCTAGTGAGATTTCAGCTATTTTCGCTGATATTTTTGCTTCCACACATGCACAGAAGCAAAAAAGGCAAAAATAGCCAAAACCTCATGAGCGCAATCAAGATTTTGCCTATTTTCACTGGTATATTTGCTTCCGCACATGCGCAGAAGTAAAAAAGGTGAAAATAGCCCAATTCCCACAAACACAAGCAAGATTTCGGCTATTTTCGTTGGTATTTTTGCTTCTGCACATGCGCAGAAGCAAAAAAGGCAAAAATAGCCAAAACCTCATGAGCGCAATCAAGATTTTGCCTATTTTCACTGGTATGTTTGCTTCCGCACATGCACGGAAGCAAAAAAGGCGAAAATAGCCCAATTCCCACAAACACAATTACGATTTTGGCTATTTTCGTTGGTATTTTTGCTTCTGTGGATGCGCAGAAGCAAAAACCCGGCAATTTTTGCTGGAAATCTGTTGGTTCCCAGGCCATTTTTGCTACCCAGATGGCATCCCTCCATGTGGGGGGAGAAGGCCATGACTGGTCAAGAGACATGAAAATTCATTAGTTTTACAACACATGGACAGACTTCGCAGTCATTTCACCTGAGAAATTGTGAACATACTAGGCTAAGCCAAATCTAACAATCCTAGAGAATTTCTTGAAGCTTGGCAGTCAGACAAAGCAACCTCAACAGGCACATAGAGATGAACAACATCTACCTATCATTCAAAAGAGGCAGTGGAAAAGCCAAAAAAGAAACAAAATACCAAAACATCTCTACACCAGCAATCAATACCCAAATAACCAGAGAGTAACACCTTGATTAATAATAAACCAATAATCAAGCTATAAACAACAACCTAATGAAAGAAAAAACAAGAAACACTCCTCCCCAATGCTTACAGTTTAACTTTTTTATTAGTTTATTGAAGTATAAAATACAAAAGAAAAAAAACATAAGAAAGCGAGAAGAGAGGGAAGGAAAAAGAGGAGGTATAATGTAATTTGAGAGGGAAAAGGCACCAACTTCTAACAGTAGAAAGTAACTACATCACAGCCACAACTTTTTATTTTCACACAACAGTATGTACAAGCCATTTCTACAAGTTTATAAAAACAGAATCAAAATGTCTTTCTTTTTCTTTTTACTTCATTGCACAAAACACAAAATCCGGAAGCAATTTCAAAACAGAGACAAAATTAGATATACAGTGGTACCTCGGTACTCGAACGCTTCCTTTCTCGTACATTTCGGATATCGAACAAAATTTTCGGCAAAAATTTGCTTCGGTATCTGAACCTAACCGGTCGCTGGGATTCGTGCGGCAGGAGGCGGTCCCGAAGATATTCTGGTCCGGTGCCATGAAGGGCTTTATAGGTCATAACCAACACTTTGAATTGTGACCGGAAACTGATCGGCAACCAATGCAGACTGTGGAGTGTTGGAGTAATATCGGCATACTTATAGAAGCCCATAATTGCTCTCGCAGCTGCATTCTGCATGATCTGAAGTTTCCGAACACTTTTCAGAGGTAGCCCCATGTAGAGAGCGTTACAGTAGTCGAGCCTCGAGGTGATGAGGGCATGAGTGACTGTGAGTAATGACTCCCGGTCCAAATAGGGCCGCAACTGGCGCACCAGGCGAACCTGGGCAAACGCCCCCCTCGCCACAGCTGAAAGGTGTTTCTCTAATGTGAGCTGTGGATCGAGGAGGACCCCCAACGTACTAGACAAAACAAACAAACAAATAAAAATAAATAATATTCGAAGAAACCTATGCATACAAAGCAAACAAGGTGCAAACCTCACTCATCATACAGCACTGATGATGTTATCTACTTGGGTAATGGAACCTCTGCTAGGCTTCAGTTCAACCCTCAGCTACGGATATTCTCCTTTATCAGTACCACCATAAATTGCACAGCTCTGAAATCCCTCAATTCCCTACAACTGTTTAGGAAACAATTTGGATTAATGGCAGCTGCAAAAAAGATCCATGCTTTCGAGATCTGCACCAGCTAATAAATCACATGTTGAACTGCAAGATGCTAGGGGTTTTTTCCCCCCCAGAGTTTGCCAAAAGAGGCAAACCAATTCCTACTGAGCAATAGACACAGTGATAAACTCGTCAGCTGCCTCCATTTGATTTTTCAGATACGGCATTTTGTTTACTAAGCATGTGTGGGTCACCCTGAGATTTCCCTAGACAGACGCCCTCCGTGCAATCTTCCCTCGACTTGAAATATTTATTAAAGCAGCAGCTATTTCATTTTGAGTGAGTCAGCTCTGTGTTCCTCCCAAACAGAAGGAATGTTGCTGAAGGCGTAAATGGGATTTTTTTAAAAAAATATATCCCCTGGTATGATTGCAACTATTTTTGACTAGGTTGGCATTACTGTGTTTTAAGCATCTGCTCTTTCATACCAGCTACTTTTTATACCCCAGGGTTGTTGTTTTTTTATCCAACCAGATGGCAGCATTACACCGAGGTGACTTTTGATGATCCTTGCAAAAACTCACCAGGGTGGACAGTTAGCATTTTGATCAGAGGCCATTCGGAAATTCTAGAATTGCTGGCGAAACTGGGAACAGAAATGATATCACACCGCTTCTATATTATTCCTAAGGAAAGGAGAGTTACAAGGATGGTGAGTGGTCTGGAAATCATGTTCTATGAGGAACAGTTAAAGGATCTAGGGATGTTCAGTCTGCAAAGGAGAAGACTGAGGGGAGACTTGATAGCTGTCTACAAATATCTGAAGGGCTGTCACAGAGCAGAGGGATCAGCATTGTTCTCATTAGCACATGGGAGGACTAGAAACAATGGAATGAAACTCTGGAGAAGGTGCAAAAAAGAGCAACCAAGATGATTAAGGGATTGGAAACCAAGACTTACGAAGAGAGACTGAGGGAACTGGGCATGGATAGCCTAGAGAAAAGGAGGGCCAGAGCGGACATGATAGCAGTCTACAAGTATACGAGGGGATGTCACAGAGAGGAGGGGATCACTTTATTCTTCAGGGCACTAGTGGGCCGGACGAGGAACAACGGCTGGAAGCTGACCAAGGAGAGATTCAACATGGAGATAAGGAGGAACTTCCTGATGGTCAGAGCGATCAACCAATGGAACAACCTACCAGCGGACGTTGTGAACTCCAACACTCTGGACATTTTTAAGAGAAGATTGAACTGCCACTTGACTGGTGTGCTATAGGGTTCCTGCTTGGGCAGGGGGTTGAACTCGATGGCCTTCATGGTCCCTTTCAACTCTAACAATAGATAGATAGATAGATAGATAGATCGATAGATAGATAGATAGATAGATAGATAGATAGATAGACAGACAGACAGACAGACAGACAGACAGACAGACAGACAGACAGATAGATAGATAAACAAACAAACTGCAAGGGAGTAGATTTAGATTAGATATCAGAAAAAACTTTCTAACGGTAAGGGTGATAAACCAGTGGAACAGTTTGCCACAGGAGATGGTGAGCTCACCTTCACTGGAGGTCTTCAGAGACTGGACAGTCATCTTTCTGGGATGGTTTAATGAATCCTGCATTGAGCAGGGGGTTGGATCCGATGACTCTGGAGGTCTCTTCCAACTCTATGATTCTATGATTGAAACCATATGTAAAGGTCCCAAGAGTCAATTAAGACAGGAGCCATTGCATAGAAAAAATAATGACTAGACTAGAGTAGAGTACAGTATAGTATAGTAGACCAGACCAGAACAGAACAGACCAGAACAGAACAGAACAGAACAGAAAAGAAAAGAAAAGAAAAGAAAAACACAATGTAAATCCAAAACTCAAAGTGTTAACCAAGAGGTAAAGATTTTAAAAACCACACCACCTAATGGTTTTCTAAAACCATTCACAATGAATAAAGTATGCTATCTGCCAGTGTTTTAAATAATTCAGAATACAGCTGGAAGAGACCTTGAATAGAATAGTCCAACCCTCTTCTCTATCAGGAGACCCTATACCATTTCAGACAAGTGGCTGTCCAATCTCTTCTTTAAAACCTCCAGAGATGAAGGGCCCATAACCTCTGCAGCCAAACTGTACCACTGGTTAATTGTTCTCACTTTTAGGAAGTTTCTCCTCAGTTCCGGGTTACTTTTCTCCTTGATTAGTTTCCATTAATCATTAAACGCCATCTTTCAAGGCTAAAGAGACCAAAGCATTGCAACCTGGTTTCATAAGGGAGGTGCTCCATTTCCTTCATGAAGGACCATGCCAATGACAGTTCTGACTTAGAGGAAGACGACGAAGACCATGAGCCTTTGTTAGATGCCTGCTTTAGAAGACTAAGGAAAAGACAAGAATACTTGTATGAGAAAAGGAAGTAGTCTGTAGTTTGTTAACTCTAGGGAATTGTTGACCACTCCCCTTAGGTATTTAAGGGTGTCTTATGGGAAATTCAGGGTGGAGTTTCACCATTTTACAATGGAGTCAGTTGATGTTTGAGGTTTCAGCCAGATTACACTAGTCAACTGTTATTTCCCTGCTAAAATCCTTGGAGTAAAAGTGTCTTATCTGCAGAGATGCTGGAAAATTGTAACTGTAAGTCAGTGAAACTGGAGACTCTTTATCTCATAAAGGAATTCGCAATTAGTTTTGATCTTCGGCAGCAGCGTAGATGCTGGACTGTTATCTTTTAACTCATCTCACTGAGAAGCTGCCAAGATGAACTCACATACATAAATCTGGCTTGTATAAATGGGGATTTCTATATAAAAAGATTGATCTGAAATATCAGCGCATGGATTCCTCCTTCGTTTTCAATCTGCATAGGCCTGGGATAGAACAGATGCAGTTCAGGATCAGTCAAGAACAGCTAGGTGTTGCCACCACTTTAGGTTGTAAAAGAAAGGACTAAATGGAAACCAAACAACTTTCTCTTCTACTTCTTCCTCCTTTCATTGCAAAATGGTAGAACTACAGTTTTTAAGGATTCACGTCTTAGTATCTAGCCGTTAAGTCTCAAAGCATAGCATGGACCAAAGAAACAACCTGTGTTCAGTACTGTACTGTGCATGGATAGACATGAAGCAGAGTTTGCCACGTTCCATCTTGCAGCTGCTGAGTTACATTTTGAACTATTTTAGGACCATTATGCTCCCCCCTCCCCTCTCCAAGTATATATTTAACTGAACAAACAAATATCCTTTGGGTTTTTAAATGGTGGGAAACAGCTGTTGCAAAATAAGTGAAGGCAACATACAACGATGGAATAGAAGCCACAGAACTAGGGAACTGGAAGGCATCTCAGCCAACTTTTAAACCAAATGTAGGTTAAAAATAATAATAAAGGACTCCCTGCAGATTTTACTCTGCTAGTCATTGCTGGCTGTAGGGAGCTGTACTAATCTCTGTTTCAAGGCCATTACCTTTGCATCAAGGTGACTCCTATTTATCTACTTCCAATTTCATGCTTTTTATGCTAGGCAGGTAGGAGCTAGAGCAAGGATGGGAGCTTACCCTGACACATGGAGCATAAGTCTCAAACCTGGACTGTTGGTTTTAAGAACATAAGAACATAAGAAGGGCCATACTGAATCGGGCCAAAGCCCATCAAGTCCAGCATTCTGTGTCACACAGTGGCCCACCAATTGTCCATGGGGAACTTGAGCAGAAAAAGAAGGCAAAACCCTCCCTTTCCCTTGACCCCCAACAAATGGTACCAAGGGAATCCTGCCTGCCTCAACCAACATAGAGGCAGCACATGGACATCCGTTTCAATAACCACCGATACACTTGGCATCCATGAATCTGTCTAATCCTGCCTTGAAGCTATCAAGGCTGACAGCTGTCACAACCTCTTCTGGAAGTGAATTCCATAAACCAAGGAAACTCTGGGTGAAGAAATATTTCCTTGATCATTCTTGTTGCCCTTTTTTGCACCTTTTCTAGTTCCATTATAACCTTCTTGAGGTGCGGTGACCAGAACAGGGGTGACTCCAAATATGGTCTCACCATTGATTTGTACAGAGGCAATACAACACTTGATGACATATTTTTGATTCCCTTCCTAATCATGCCAAGCATGGAATTTGCTTTATTTACTGCTGCTGCGCACTAGATTAACATCTTCATTGAGCTGTCCACCCCAACACCAAGATCCCTTTCTTGGGTTGTCTCAGAAAGCTTCGTCCCCATCAGATGGTAGGTATAATTAGGTTTCTTTGCCCTGATATCCATAACTTTGCACTCTCCCAGTCGACAAGCCCCAAGTTTTAACTGCTGAGCCACTGCACTGCCCCTAAGCCAAAGGTAGGGAATTGGAGAAACCAATTGGTTTTATGTGCCTGATTCCAAAGAGGTCAGTAAGGGGCGTGCATAAGTGCACCAGCATGCCTTATGTCCCCTGTCCTAATGTTTCTTTCTTGCTAGTATCATGCATATAAACATTGTTATATCTTTGTATACCACCAATAAGTCCTTGATAAAACAAATAAATAAAAATAAATAAATAAACTTGAAGAGCCAAAAAAAAAATCATGGACATGTTTTCTGGACATCAAAAATTTCCATTCAACTATCTTAAAGTAAGTATCTTAAAGTAGGCTGAAAAGCAAGGGAAAAAAAACAAATTCAGAAAGAAAGCAGAAAAATTAAGCCTTGCCTATATATATGTAATAGGGGTCTGCCTATCTTGCATCAATGGTCCACCTACTGTAGTTCTCACCCTCCTTCCCAAATGTTAAATATAGACTTTGCTATCAAAAAGTGCCCACGTTTACTTCTCAGTTCTGGGGATAGGTGTTGTTAGATGTGCAAGCACGGGTGTAATGCTCCTGGTTCGCTCGTGCTTGTCAGTCATCAGAGAGCCAGTCGTGATGGAAGCAGAAGGCTCCGCCTACTCACCCAAATGTTGCCATTTAGGTTCTTTTATCCTCTGTGCATGCACAGAAAGCTTTGTGCATGCACAGAAGGTAAAAGAAACCAAATGGCTTAGTCCGGGCAGGTGGTTGGAGCCTCATGCTCCCTTCATGACCGGCTCTCCAACGACCGACAGGTGGGAGCGAACTGCAAGCATCTTACCCCTGGCCCTAATGCAGACAAACCCGGAGCAGCCAACCCAATAGGTATATGTGTTAGGACAATTGGATTGAACATAAGTTGCATTATGGGATTTTATGGTTTATCATTTTAGTGTGTTTAATTTTAATAGTGACTTCTTCCTATTATTTTGTATTGTTTTATATCATTGTAAGCCGCCCTGAGTACTACGGGATTGGGTGGCATAGAAGTCGAATGAATGAATGAATGAACGAATGAACAAACGAAGAAATAAAGAAATAAAGAAATAAAAAAGAAAGAAAGAAATAATAAATAAATAAATAAATAAATAAATAAATAAATAAATAAATAATAATAAATAAATAAATAAATAAATAAATAAATAAATAAATAAAGAAAGAAAGAAAGAAAGAAAGAAAGAAAGAAAGAAAGAAAGAAAGATTTGACCTATAAACCCAGATTACTTACGGGACTGCCTCCTGCCACATAAATCCCAACGACTGGTTAGATCCCACAGAGTCGCCCTTTTCCAGGTCCCATCAACTACATAATGTTGTTTGGTGGGACCTAGGGGAAGAGCCTTTTCTGTGTGGGCTCTAGCCCTCTGGAATCAGCTCCCCCTGGAGATTCATACTGCCCCCACCCTCCTCATCTTTCATAAGAGTCTAAAGACTCACCTATGCCACCAAGCTTGGGGTTATTACATTCTCCCCCCTGCCCGATGAATGTATAGTGTGTTTGTTGATTGAATGGTTATGTATGTACAGTATTTTAAATGGTTCTTTAGGGGGTTTTTTAGTTGTAACTGAATTTTAATTATTTGGATTTTAATATATATTGTCTTTTTTTATATGTTGTAGACTGCCTCGAGTCCTTGGAGAGGGGCAACATATAAGTCCAATGAACTTAAACTTGAATAAATAAATCCCTGCAAATCTCTCTTTCAGCCTCACCATATATGTAAAGGGACCATTGCAACCACTGAATTTCTCTAGGGAAGCAACAAGGGGGTGGGGCAGGACAAGTTTTACCCTATCCCTTCTTCATCCCCTGCGTGGTCGCTTTGATTTCCAATAGAATGTCTGTCTGCAGGTGGAAGGAACAAGAAATATTACTTGACCAGCTGTTGCAAAAATAATGTCTGGGATGGGAGCCAATGAAAAGGGTAAATAACCATTGGTTGTTGTATTATCTAGCAGAGCAGTTGCGGGTGTCTCTCATGATTTATGCCAGCACAGGCTCAGCTTGTCATTCAGTCAACCCATCCTTGACTATAAATTAGCCGCTGGAGCTAACCCCCCCTACTTATCATGTTGCCTTTTCTGTAATTTATTTGGTGGTGGTGGGCTGCACTTTAAGGGAGGGGTGTGAATGTCTCATAATGATGATGTCACTGGTGTGGGTAGCAGGGGTGTCTATGAGGGAGGGGGGAGAAGCCGGCACACATTTAAAAAGAGACAGGGCTTTAGTTGTACAGTTGTAGCCATCGATTTATGGGTTTTTTAAAAATCTCTGCCACAGATGCTTCCCATAAACAATCTGCATTTTCCATTCATTTTTAGTTTTTTGTGTGTTCTGCCGGGCTCTCTGGTAGAAGCCTCACAAAAATTCACAAATTTCAGACACACACATGTTTGAAAATTCAAAACAATGTCCTTTATCACAAAATTCAAAAGAAACAAAGCACCCTTTTTGTATTGCAAAGAGCACTCTTCCCCAAAACAACCTTGTCGGCTGTACAAGTCCCTTAATCAGTCCTTAAGTACTTAGCTAGTAGCTGTGAAGAAACGTCACAGCCCTCCTTCTTCCCACAAAGTGAAACACACACACACTTTACTCTACTTTGGTGTCAAAGGCGTGAAAAATCCACAAAGTTCAGACACAGCAAGGCACGATCCTGAAGAACTGCGATCAGATAATCTTCCACAACAGCCAAACTAGCACGCTGCTATTTATAGCAGCAGCTCTAATTACTGGAGCCCCACTCAAACACAGGTGGCCTCTCTTATCTCCTGTAATATTTTATCAATTGGTCTCTTCGATGCATAAGTCTGCGCCTGCGTGGGTCTAACACTTCGTCATCCGAATCGACCGAAGATAATGGTGATTGGCTTCCTGGGCTGTGTGCCAAGCCCCCCTCTTCCAAGTCACCTCCACCTTCTTCTTCGTCCGAGGAAACTGCACTCCCTGACTCTGTCGGCAACAAAACAGGCCTAGGACATGTTGATGTTTCCCCTGCCTCCACCTCCACATTCCCTGGGGCAGGAGCTGGGCCAGAGCCAACCACAACAACATGTATGTGCTCTGAAGGGAGAGGGAGAGATACTACGGGACCGTCTTCTGCCTTATGTATCCCAGTGAGCAATTAGGTCCCACAGAGTCGACCTTCTCCAGGTCTCGTCAGCCAGTCAGTGCTGCCTGGTGAGGCTTAGGGGAAGAGCCTTCTCGGTGGCGGCCCCGGCACTCTGGAATCAACTCCCCCAGAGATTCACACCACCCACACCTTCCCAGTCTTTTGCAAAGCTCTGAAAATACATCTCTTTCAACAGGCTTGGAGGCACTAAGAACTTTTGATATCCCTGGCTGTAAGGAAAAAAAAACAGGGACAAGCAAAATACAAGCATGAAAAAACTTTATTGTCAAATAAAGTCAATAAAAAAGTCTGGTTATGCGCATAACGGGATGCCAGAAGTCAGTTATTTTCTGGGGTGATTTGCTAATACAGATCATATCATTTATAGGCTTCTTAATTTCTTTGCCCCAATTATTGGTATTTTGATAAACATGTTTGTCTAAAATGTTTCCTGGAAGACACTGGCATTACATTTGAAAACAAAGGTTTCTAATGGCAAAATAGGCTAGAGAGTTCTCTTAATTAAAGTATAGGCCCCAGATTTTTTTTATATTGGCCCATGAATGAAGAATGATGAAGATGAATGTGGATGTCTCTCTCTTAAATGTGTAGGGGTTTTTAGAATTAACGTAAATTAGATTTTTTATGTTTTAGTAGCAAGTTTTTAGTACTTTTTAAACATTTAAATGTTAGATTTTTTAATGTATTACATTCTTTGTTGTGAGCCACCCTGAGTCCCAGGAGAAGGGTTGCATAGAAATCTGATTAATAAATAAATACAAAGCAGTCATCTTGTCAATCTGATAGCCATCTTGTCGATCGACCTGAAAAGAGTTCAATAATTTAGCAATCCATATTATTATTATTATTATTATTATTATTATTATTATTATTATTATTATTATGTCAGTACAACACAGCAAACGAGAACACTATGCTGGATTTCGTATTTCATCACCAGTCGGGCGCTTCCCAAGCACCTAGGACTGTGTGATGTAGAGGCGAATTATGTTTGCCGATCCCAGTAAAGCGGCCTTCTGCAATTGACGAATGGAGATTTTGTCAATTCCGATGGTTTTCAAATGTCCGCTGAGATTCTTTGGTACTGCATCCAGCGTGCCAAGTACCACTGGGACCACTTTCACTGGCTTATGCCAGAGTCATTGCAGCTCAATTTTTAGATCTTCACATTTCACTAATTTCTCTAGCTGCTTCTCCTCAATTCTGCTGTCCCCTGGGATTGCGATGTCGATGATCCATACTTTCTTTTTCTCCACGATCACAATGTCTGGTGTGTTATGCTTCAGAATTCGGTCAGTCGGAAGTCCCACAGTAGTTTTGCTTGCTCATTTTCAACCACTTTTTCGGGCTTATGATCCCACCAGTTTTTTGCCACTGGTAAATGGTAGTTCCGGCGCAAGTTCCAGTGGATCATCTGTGCCACAGCATCATGTCTATGCTTGTAGTCAGTCTGTGCGATCTTTTTGCAGCAGCTGAGTATGTGATCAATTGTTTCATCTGTTTCTTTACAGAGTCTGCACTTTGGATCGTCTGTTGATTTTTCAATTCTGGCTTTGACAGCATTTGTTCTAATGGCCTGTTATTGTGCTGCCAGTATTAGTCCTTCTGTCTCCTTTTTGAGTGTTCCACTTGTAAGCCATGACCAGGTCTTTTCTTTATCCCCTTTGCCTTCAATCTTCTCCAAGAACTGGCCATGCAATGCTTTGTTCAGCCAACTGTCCATACGACATTGAGTTACATTTTTTCTGTACTGGTCCTTAGTTTGCTTCACCTTGAGAAGCTTCCTATTGTTCCTATGATGATGATGATGATTATGATTATTATGATTATTATGATTATTATTTTTATTATTAATTAGATTTGTATGCCGCCCCTCTCCAGAGACTCGGAGCAGCTGGGAAAAGACCCCCTAAGGGCACAGCACAAACGTGTTAATCATGTAAAGTGTGTGTGCGGTGTATGTTAGTGTGTTTGTGTGTGATACTTTTGTGTGTGTATGTATATTTGCATGCATTACTCAAGTAATGCCAACAGACATATTAAACCCCAAACAACTGCCAACTTCAATCTGACAGATGTCCTCCTACTTTGTGTGGATAGTTTGCAAATAAATTCCAAATATTTGAGACCTTACAGAGTTTCCAGCTTTACAAATTAAATTTTGGACTGCTTTTGGTTGAAAAACAGACATGGTTGAGTTTTTCATCTTCTCACACATGAAAAGAGAGAGAGAGAGAGAGAAGAATATTTGGCAGTTCTGTGGGGTTCTAAAAGGTATGAGGTCTTTTAAAAGGTTTTTCTAAGTGATTTGTTTCCCCACTCAGATTGTCTGGAGATTGCTGTGTCTCTCCATCTCCTGCTGCCTTATTAAGGGAGGGAAGAGAGCCCAGCCGTCTGTCTTTTCACTTGACGCTGTGAAGTGGTTCCAGGTGAGGTTAAGCAAAGTATGAGGACATGCGTGTCAGTGGCCTCTCGAACAGTGGAAAAGGAAAAGTCACATATTTTTCAAGCATTGGCATCCCCTGAGTTTTCTCTTTTTAAAGATAACTTTACTCAGTTTTCAACAAAGAA
The DNA here is from genome assembly GCF_031021105.1 of Erythrolamprus reginae. Classification (NCBI taxonomy): domain Eukaryota; kingdom Metazoa; phylum Chordata; class Lepidosauria; order Squamata; family Dipsadidae; genus Erythrolamprus; species Erythrolamprus reginae. The sequence goes on from NC_091950.1 coordinate 408,622,267, forward strand.
AGACAGAAATAAAAAAGCTAATAAGGAAGGGAAAGAAAGAAAGAAGAAAAAAGGAAGGAAGGAAGAGAAGGAGGAGGAGGTCGACGAAGAGGAGGAGGAAGAACAGAAGGATGTAAGGAAGGAAGGAAGGAAGAAACAAAGAAAGGAAGGATGAAAGGAAGGAAGGAAGGGAGAGACAAAGAGGAAGGAAAGGAAGAAGGAAGGAAGGAAGAGAGAGAGGAAGGGAGGAAGAAGAAAGAAAGAAAGAAAAAGAAAGAAAGAAAAAAGAAAGACAGAAAGACAGACAGAAAGAAAGAGAGAGAGAGAGAAAGAAAGAGAGAGAGAAAAAAAGGAAAGAAAAAAGAAAAAGAGAGAGAAAGAAAGGGAAAAAAAGAAAGGAAGGATGAAAGGAAGGAAAGAAGGGAGAGACAAAAAGGAAGGAAAGGAAGAAGGAAGGAAGAGAGAGAGAGAGAAAGAGAGAGAGAGAGAAAGAAAGGAAAGAAAAAAGAAAGAAAGAGAGAGAGAGAAAGAGAGAAAGAAAGGAAAGAAAGAAAGAAAGAAAGAAAGAAAGAAAGAAAGAAAGAAAGAAAGAACGAACGAACATTGGATGTTTAGTTGAAGCGTACTACTTATGCAGGAAGCCCTCTTCTTAAAGACTTCTTACAACTTCTGGAGGCAAGCTGTTCCACAGATTACTTGTTCCATCTGGAAATTTATTCTTAGTTCGGAAGAATGGAAGAAGCAGAGGAAGAGGAAGACTTTGTGTAGTGATTGGATCACCAGGCTTGAAACCAGGAGGTGATGAGTTCTAGTTCCACTTTTGCCACAAAGCCAACTGGGTGATTTTGGACCAGTCATTCTCTCTCAGCCCTAGAAAAGAGGTAATGGCAAACTACTCCTAAAAATCTTGCCAAGAAAACTGCAGGGACTATTCCAGGCAGGCATCAGGCATCAAAATTTAACTTGAAGGCACCAAAAATAATAAGTGTAACACCAGCATGGCTCTTCTTATGTTGTTACTAGTAACAAATTCGTTTTTATTTGGGTTGCCTTTTTTTTTTTTGCTTTTCTTTTTCTTAATTCAATGACATGAAAAAAAAAACAACAACTTCAAATGCTTTTCCAGGAGGAAAAAAAGTTTATTGCATTAGACCAGAAAATCAATTTGCTAAATTTGTAACAATTAATGAATTCAAAAGAATTATCTCACATTTTTTTCACATATGAATTAGAAGTTAACAAATTGAATAAAAGGCACCAGACGCTCTCAAAATATTCTTATAATGATGATTGACACAGAATTATGTGGCCATTTTTTTCATAAAGCCAAATGTCCCACATTTTTAAGGTAGCAAAATTACATGGAGAAAATATCTGAATTAGAAAATTATGGGTCAGTGATGGTGACCCTTTTTTGGCTTGCGTGCCAAAGGGGTGTGTGCACACACATTGCCACATTCATGCCCTCCCTCGTACATGCACACAACCCCTGTGCTTCCACCCATGCATGCACACGCCCCCTTGCTGCCCAGGGGTGGAGCAGTGGTTAGAGTGCAGCGCTGCAGGCTACTTCAACTAATTGCTAGCTGTAGTTCAACAGTTCGAATCTCACCACTGGCTCAAGCTTGACTCAGCCTTCCATCCTTCCATAGTGGGTAAAATGAGGATCCATATTGTTGGGGGCAACTTGCTGATTCTGTAAACCACTTAGAGAGGGCTGTAAAAGCACTATGAAGTGGTATGTAAACATGCTATTGCTATGCACTCCCCGCACAAGTGCACAGGCCTCACAATGGACTCCTTGTTGTTTAAAGCTACTTGGATGAGAAGTGAAACATCCTTAAGGAAATGTAGTATTCTTTGTGTAGGTCAAAGCTCATATGGTTGGGCAAGCCCAGATATGACAAAAAGCCACATGTGGATGCTCAGTTCACATCATCTGTTAGCATAATTTAGCATAACTTTTTTGCTCAGGCCTTACAATCACAGAGTTTCTGGATAGGCCTGGAAAGTTCAAGCCTGGAGCAAAATGTTCCAGGAAGGACATGCCAGCTAGCATGATCAAAACACATTATTTGCCTGTTGCCAAAACTCCCTAAAGTTACCCTCTAAAGTTCTGCCTTTTACCTGCAACATTATATTTATTTGTTTGTTTGTTTGTATTTATTTATTTATTTATTTATTTGTTTGTTAGATTTGTATGCCGCCCCTTTCCGTGGACTCGGGGCGGCTCACAACACAATAAAACAATTCATAACAAATCTAATAATATACAATTAAAAATTTAAAATAGTTTAAAAAAACATTTTTAAGCAGACATACCTACAAACATACCATACATAAATTATATAGGCCCGGGGGAGATATCTCAATTCCCCCATGCCTGATGACAAAGGTGGGTTTTGAGAAGTTTACGAAAGGCAAGGAGGGTAGGGGCAGTTCTAATCTCTGTGGGGAGCTGGTTCCAGAGAGTCGGGGCCACCACAGAGAAGGCTCTTCCCCTGGGGCTTGCCAACCGACATTGTTTAGTTGACGGGACCCAGAGAAGGCCAACTCTGTGGGACCTAATCAGTCGCTGGGATTCATGCAGCAGAAGGCGGTCTCAGAGATATTCTGGTCCGATGCCATGAAGGGCTTTATAGGTCATAACCAACACTTTGAATTGTGCCCGGAAATTGATCAGCAACCAATGCAGACTGCGGAGTGTTGGTGTAACATGGGCATACCCATGTTATGTGTTTGTGTTTGTGTTATGTGTTTATTCGATTTTTATGCTGCCCTTCTCCTTTGACTCAGGGCGGCTTACAACATGTTAGCAATAGCACTTTTTAACAAAGCCAGCATATTGCCCCCACAATCCGGGTCCTAATTTTTACCTACTTCCTGAAAGATGGAAGGCTGAGTCAACCTTGAGTCGGTGATGAGATTTGAACCACTGACCTACAGATCTACAGTCAGCTTCAGTGGCCTGCAGTACAGCACTCTACCTGCTGCGACACCCCGGCTCTTATATACAAGTTGCCACATCATGTAAAACTGCGCATGTGAACAGCCGAAGTAGCATAGAGATAACATTCATTATAGATTCTACTCAACATATAACCTGTGATGTAAATGTGAAAAATAAACGGCAATCACTCTTTTAGTAATATCTAATGCAAGGTAGAGCGAAGGAAATATATATAAACAAACCAGAAAAATTTTGAACCCCTTGTGATGGGTGGTGGTGGTGATGGAGGTTTTTTTTTGTTTGTAAGGTGATGGGCACATGCACTGTGCACTGTCTTATGTTTGTTTCTATGTAACCATTATATAAAAATCAATAAAAATATATTTCAAAAAAAAGAAGAGATAACATTCATTATAAATGAGCTGGCTGAGCTAACCTTGAGCTTGGTGGGATTTGAACTGGTGAACTACAGCCAGCAGTCAGCAGAAGCAGCTTGCAGTACTGCACTCTAACCACTGCACCACAAGGGTGTTAAGCAAAACAATGGCCAGATAAAGGAAATCTAACTGACAGTGTTTTGAGGCATCATACCTCCTTCATTAAATAAATAGAGCAACACAGGTGTCCTCAACTTTTTCCTTGCTCTTTAAATACCTTTTGGGCCATGCACCATGGCTAAGGACCACCAAGACTTAACTCAGGATTTAAACCATAACATTTCATGAAGCCTTCACGGACCCCCTGTGACAACATTGCGTGGATCCATGGACCATATGTTGGAGAACACTGTAGCAACAGAATCTTGCAACTCTAAATGCGCTTCCTCTCCCCTAGTGAAGGGCTACCAAAATTTTTACTACCACACTGGGGGCATGGCTTATGCAGGATGCCCTGCATTTTCTTTCATCTTTCAGTGCAAATTGGGTGCTCTGGGGTGGAGCGCCATTTTTGCTACCCGACTACGTTCCCCCCATTCAATTCAATTCAATTCAATTCAATTTAATTTATTAGATTTGTATGCCGCCCCTCTCCGAAGACTCAGGATGGCTCACAACAGTAATAAAAAACAGTATAACAATGGAACAAATCTAATAATGAAATTATATAAAAAACCCCAACAAACCATACAGCACATACATACCAAACATAAAATATAAGAAAGCCTGGGGGAGATGTCTTAATTCCCCCATGCCTGGCAATATAGGTGGATCTTGAGTAACTTGTGAAAGACAAGGAGGGTGGGGGCCGTTCTAATCTCCGTGGAGAGTTGATTCCAGAGGGCCGGGGCCGCTACAGAGAAGGCTCTTCCCCTGGGGCCCTCCAAAGGACATTGTTTGGTCAATGGGACCCAGAGAAGGCCAACTCTGTGGGACCTTATCGGTCGCTGGGATTTGTGTGGTAGCAGGCGGTTCCGGAGGTAATCTGGTCCATTGTCATGTAGGTCTTTAAAGGTCATGACCAACACTTTGAATTGTGACCGGAAACTGATCGGCAGCCAATGCAAGCCACGGAGTGTTGAAGAAACGTAGGCGAATCTAGGAAGCCCCACGATAGCTCTCGCGGCCGCATTCTGCACGATCTGAAGTTTCCAAACACTTTTCAAAGGTAGCCCCATGTAGAGAGCGTCGCAGTAATCGAACCTCGAGGTGATAAGGACATCAGCCCAACCCATGCTCTCCCCCCTCCTCCATGTTTCTTTATCACAACAGAAGATTGTATCTGAGAAAATCTTTCTCAAATTACACTTCTATCCCAGACTGAGATTATCTGACCATTGCCTTGTTTGAGGCTCTTCCTCCTGTTCGTCAAGGTTATTCCTTCTTCCCATTACCGCTCTTGATCCTGATCTTCCAGATGGATTGAATGAGCCTCAGTGGTGCAGTAGTTTGAAAGCAGTACTGCAAGCTACATCTGCCAGCAGTTTGGCAGGTCGAATCTCAGTAGGCCCAAGGTTGATTCAGCTTTCCATCCTTCCAAGGGCCCAGATTGTTGGAAGAAATATGTTTCCTCTCTGTAAACCGCTTAGAAAGGTCTATAAACAGAGGTGTGCAGCAGGCAGGACGGGGTAGAACGCAGTTCCACTGGCAGAAATGAAGTTGCATGTCCAGCTCCAGCTGACCGGTGGCAGTCACTTCCTGGATCACCGGTCTTGTAACTCTCCCTCGGCTTTCCAATATTTTAAAATTCCATCCTTCCCATCCTCCTCCTCCTCCTCGGAAAGCGGCAGGGAGACCAGCACTGGCAGGAGTTGCAGGGGGTCCTTTTCCTCCCCCCTCTTTCCTCAACAGGTGATCAGCACCTGTTCACCTAGCTATCCAGCCTGAGGCAGGGGGTGACCGAGGAAGGAGAGTTGGGGAAACACGAAGCAAATCGTCACTGTAGCGAGCGACACCGTTGAGGTTGTAAGTCGAAGACTTAACAGTTCACTTGAACAGTTCACTCCCACCTGGTCACATCGCCAGCAAGCCACTCCTACCCAGTCACATGACCATCAAGCCACACCCACAAAATAAGGCACACCGACAGTGTGGTAGTAAACTTTTTGGCTGTCCATTATTGGCTGTAAAATACTGTGAAGCGGTATATAAACATAGAAGTCTGATGGCAGAAAAAGACCTCATGGTCCATCTAGTCTGCCCTTATACTATTTTCTGTATTTTATCTTAGGATGGATATATGTTTATCCCAGGCGTGTTTAAATTCAGTTACTGTGGATTTATCTACCACGTCTGCTGGAAGTTTGTTCCAAGCATCTACTACTCTTTCAGTCAAATAATATTTTCTCATGTTGCTTTTGATCTTTCCCCCAACTAACTTCAGATTGTGTCCCCTTGTTCTTGTGTTCACTTTCCTATTAAAAACACTTCCCTCCTAGACCTTATTTAACCCTTTAACATATTTAAATATTTCGATCATGTCCCCCTTTTTCCTTCTGTCCTCCAGACTATACAGATTGAGTTCATTAAGTCTTTCCTGATACGTTTTATGCTTAAGACCTTCCACCATTCTTGTAGCCCGTCTTTGGACCCGTTCAATTTTGTCAATATCTTTTTGTAGGTGAGGTCTCCAGAACTGAACACAGTACTCCAAATGTGGTCTCACCAGCACTCTATATAGCGGGATCATAATCTCCCTCTTCCTGCTTGTTATACCTCTAGCTATGCAGCCAAGCATCCTAAATGATATTGCTATTGCCATCCCCGGGCACCCCATATTACTATCATAATGCAGATCTATCCTCTGTGGCCTTGTTCTAGGATGCTTCCCACAGAGATAGTGGTTCTCAAAGAAAACAAGAGCAGCTGTTGTATCAGTCACAAAGCAGGAAGGCGGATAACTTATTTCCTCCTCTTTCTTGACCTACTTATCTCCCTTTGCAGCTTTCCTTTTTTTTCTTTTTGCTGTATTATAGCATTCTTTACATTTCCAAAAGCATTATCTATAAAGCCTCTTTTTTTGAGACGTATTTGAAGTTTCTTGTACATAAAAAGGGACTCTGTGCTCTTAAGCCTACCCCATTGATATCTGCTTTCACAATGCCTTTTTAAAAAGGGGGGAGGGCTTGGAGTTCATTGTTCAGATTAAAAATATTATGTATTCCACATCAAGGTTGAAATAAATGAATTCCTGTATTCCACATCATCAGCAAAGAGAGTCTTGTTTTACACACTGAGTGAGAATACTAGAAATATTTATTCATTTAGGGAAGGGGTAGGCAAAGTTGGCTCTTCTATGGCATGTGGACTTCAACTCCCAGAATTCCTGAGCTAGCATGATTGACTCAGGAATTCTGGAAATTGAAGTCCACAAGTCATAGAAGAGCCAACTTTGCCTACCCCTGATTTAGGGTAGTACTTCCCTCAGGATAATCTATATCTTTGCTTCACTTAATCTAAAGAGCAAAGTAGTAATGGGCTCCTACAGGTATGGTCAGGTATGTAGAACCGGTAGAAAAATTTTGGTCAAGTACGCAGAACCAGGCTCAAGGTTGATTTTTTTTTTCTTTTTTTCCCTTCTGGGCTCTGGGTATATTTTTCCTATCACAGCAAATGAAGTTGAATGTGTACAATTTTAGCTGTGCGTGTGTGTGTTTGTGTATATACACATACACTTTATATAGTAGATAATGTATATTTTTGTGTGCCTGTGTGTAATATATATGCATACATGGCATATATACATAGAATTAAATATTTTGGATGTTCAGTAATAGTAAATATAAGGAAACTGTATCTCTTTGAAGCGGGGAGAGGCCAGGCACCCTAACCCTAACTCTTGACATGAGTGCGGTCAAGTTGGCCATCTTTAAGCCAGTCACATGATCTTTAAGCCACTCTCTGGACACATGATTGTCAAGCCACTCCTACCTGGTCACATGACTGGCAAGCCACACCCACAAAATAAGTCACGCTCATAGTGTGGTAGTAAAAATTTTTGCAGCCCTTTACTATTTTTTAGTACTCTGTATGTGCACACATGGTGCATCCCTGACTGAACCGGCAGTAGCAGAATTCGGAACCCACCCCTGTGTTGCTCCCCCTTGGGAGAAGGTTTCAAAGTATCAAACTGCAGATTGTGCAGAATGCAGCTGGAAGAACAGTCATGGGCTTCCCAAGTTATGCCCATGTTACACCAACACTCCACAGTCTGCATTGATTGCCGATCAATTTCCGGTCACAATTTCCGATCAATTTCCGGTTACAATTCAAAGTGTTGGTTATGACCTATAAAGCCCTTCATGGCATCGGACCAGAATATCTCCGAGACCGCCTTCTGCTGCACGAATCCCAGCGACCGATTAGGTCCCACAGAGTGGGCCTTCTCCAGGTCCCGTCAACTAAACAATGTCGTTTGGCGGGACCCGGGGGAAGAGCCTTCTCTGTGGTGGCCCCGACTCTCTGGAACCAACTCCCCCCAGTGATTAGAACTGCTCCCACCCTCCTTGCCTTTCGTAAACTCCTCAAAACCCACCTTTGCTGTCAGGCATGGGGGAACTGAGATATCTCCCCCGGGCCTATACAATTTATGTATGGTATGTTTGTACATATGTCTGCTTATAATGGAGTTTTTAAAATATTTTAAATTGTAAATTATTAGATTTGTTATGAACTGTTTTATTCTGTTGTGAGCCACCCCGAGTCTACGGAGAGGGGCGGCATACAAATCTAATAAATAATCATAACCATAACCATAACCACAATCACAATCACAATCACAATCATAATCATAATCTATAGCAGGATTATCAGATTCTGTAACAGCTTTGTTCCCTATGCCATCCGTTTGGTAAACTCTCAATATTTGTTTTTCTCCCCATGCACATGTATACATCCGAACTAAACTGGGTTGTTTAGAACTTTTTGTGGTTGTATAGGCCTTACCAGCCACCTGTGGACACATTGTGGACAGCCTACAACCTGTTTGATCTCAAGGTCCTCTTCAAACATGGTTGGATAAATATCATGAATATACAATAATCCCTGGCATATGACTGGTAGTTTGGTGACCGTTCAAAGCTGCAACAGATCTCCCCAACTCTACCGGTTTCAAAGTTCTGACAATAGTCACATGAACATGTTTTATGACGTTTTTGCCCAAACCTGCATGTATGAAGAAGCCCACATGAAATAATAGACATTGGCTTCCCTTTATGACCATAATGGCAGGCTCCATTATGAACTTAAGTGGACCTAATAGACTCAAGTCAAGGATTACCTGCAGTAATATAGAATCATAGCGTTGGAAGGAACCCCAGAGGTCTTCTAATCCAACCCACTGCTCAAGACAGGAGGTTTTTTTTAAATACTATTTATTGAGGGTTTTTTCATATTAAAAAGACAAAACATACAGTTTGTCACTTTCAGTAGTTTCTTCTTCATTCTACATTTTCTATAATGAAAGCTATCATTCTTAAATATTCTTATTTCTATTTACAATGTTATATGTATTGTACATTACTTTACATCTATTTACATTTTACATTTAGGTTTATTTTGTTATATCATTTTATATTACCGTACATATTTATTTTACTTTCCCTTTTAAACCAATCATAACAGCTATTCCATATATTAGTAGGACTTTGTTCCCTCTCTCTCAATTCCATTGTTAGTTTACTTAATCTCTGTGAATTCTAGCACCTTTTTTATAACCATTGTGTAATATTCATAAGGCAGGAGTCTTATACCATCCCAAACAAATAAAGAAATGAAATTGTGTTTTGTTTTGTTTTTTAAAAAGCAACTAATGGTTGAAATGACTTGAAAAACAGGTTAGACAAATTCGTGGAATTTTTTTTGTTAAAATTACTGTTAATTGTTCCCCTCTGTGGTAAGGATCATTCTGAGAAGCCTTCTTTCTTTCTTTCTTTCTTTCTTTCTTTCTTTCTTTCTTTCTTTCTTTCTTTCTTTCTTTCCTTCCTTCCTTCCTTCCTTCTTTTTCCTTCCTTCCTTCCTTCCTTTTCTTTCTTTCTTTCTTTCTTTACTTCCTTCCTTCTTTTTTCTTCCTTCCTTCCTTCTCTTTCTTCTTTCCTTCCTTCCATCCTTCCTTCTTTTTCCTTCCTTCCTTCTCTTTCTTTCTTTCTTTCTTTACTTCCTTCCTTCTTTTTTCTTTCTTTCTTTCTTCCTTCTCTTTCTTTCTTTCTTTCTTTTTTTCCTTCCTTCCTTCCTTCCAGAGGCAACATGAGAGCACTGCTCCAATATTTGAAGGGCTGCCACAGAGAGGAAGGGGTCAAGCTATTTTCCAAAGCACCTGAACGCCAGACAAGGAATAATGGATGGAAACTGAACAAGGAGAGATTCAACCTGGAAATAAGGAGGAACTTTCTGACAGTGGGAACAATCAACCAATGGAACAGAAGTTTCCTTCAGACGTTGTGGGGGTTTTATCATTGGAGGATTTCAAGAAGAGATTGGATTGCCATTTCTCAGAAATGGTGTAGGATCTCCTGCTTGGGGGGTTGGGTGGGGGGTTGGACTAGATGACCTACAAGGTCCCCTTTCAATTCTGTTTACCTGTATCTGTGTCATGATAGATAAGAAGGAACAACTTGTTTTTATTAATAGAGTTGAAAGGGACCATTAGGTCATCGAGTCCAACCCCCTGCCTGAGCAGGAAACCCTACAGCACCCCAGCCAAATGGAAGTCCAATCTCCTCTTGAAGGTGTCCAGAGTTGGGGAGTTCACCACCTCCCCTGGCAGGCAGTTCCATTGGTTGATCGCTCTGACCGTCAGGAAGTTCTTCCTTATTTCCAGGTTGAATCTCTCCTTGGTCAGCTTCCAACCATTGTTCCTCGTCCGGCCCTCTGGTGCCCTGGGGAATAAAGAGACCCCCTCCTCACCGTGGCAACCCCTCAAGTATCTGTAAACTGCTATCATGTCCCCTCTAGACCTTCTTTTTTCTAGGCTGTCCATGCCCAGTTCTCTCAATCTCTCAATCTCTCTTCGTAAGTCTTGGTTTCGAGTCCCCTAATCATTTTGGTTGCTCTTTTTTGCACCTTCTCCAGAGTTTCGATGTCTTTTTTGTAGTGAGGTGACCAGAATTGGATGCGGTACTCCAGGTGGGGTCTGACCATGGCATAGTAGAGTGGTATTAGTACTTCCCTAGTCTTGGAGCGTATTCCTCTGTTGATGCAGCTTAGGATTGAGTTGGCTTTTTTGGCTGCTGCTGCACATTGCTGACTCATGTTTAGTTGATTGTCCACCAAGACTCCAAGATCTCTTTCGCAGTCACTACTGCTGAGTGGGGTATCTCCCAGGCTGTATGTATGTCTAGGGTTCTTTTTGCCGAGGTGGAGGACTCTGCATTTGTCGGTGTTGAACCTCATTTTGTTGGTATGGGCCCATTGTATTTTGGGGGACCTTTCCCAAGTTTCCTCTCCACCTGAGAGCATCTATTGTTGGCATAAATTGACATCTGAGAATCATTGCCTTTTGCCTTATCTCTTAAACCAGGATCACCCAGTGAAGCTAAGCCTTTCTAATGTTAATCTCCCAAGCAAGACTTATCTCCATTTGTATACAGTTTTAGTTGCAAAATGAGCCAGCTCAGCTCTGGACAGGAGAGGCTGAAAATTGGAGGAAAGGAGGAAATAGTCTAAGGCAGGGGTCCCCAAACTTTTTACACAGGGGGCCAGTTCACTGTCCCTCGAACTGTTGGAGGGCCGGACTATAGATTCCTATGCACACTGCACATACCTTATTTCTTTCTCTCTCACTCACTCTCTTTCTCTCTCTCTCTTGCTTTCTCTCTCTCTCTTTCTTTCTTTCTCTCTCTTGCTTTCTTTCTCTCTCTTGCTTTCTCTCTCTCTCTTGCTTTCTCTCTCTCTCTTGCTTTCTCTCTCTCTCTTGCTTTCTCTCTCTCTCTTGCTTTCTTTCTCTCTCTTGCTTTCTCTCTCTCTCTTACTTTCTCTCTGTCTCTTGCTTTCTCTCTCTCTTACTTTCTCTCTCTCTCTTGCTTTCTTTCTCTCTCTTGCTTTCTTTCTGTCTCTTTCTCTCTTTCTCTTGCTTTCTTCCCGTCTCTTGCTCTCTCTGTCTCTTTCTCACTCACTCTCTTGCTATCTCTCTTCCTCCCTCCCTCCCTTTCTCTCTCCCTCTCTTTCTTCCCCTTCCTTCCTTCCTTTCCTCCCTCCCTCCCCTCCCTCCTTCCTTCCTCTTCTCTTTCCCTTGCTTTTCCCCTTCTCTTTCACTTTTCTTTCTTTCTCTCCACTTCTCTCTCTCTCTTTTCCCTCTTTCACCCTCCCTCTTCTCTCCCCGCGGAGGACTCACCCAACAAGCCTCCACCCTCTGACCCCAGACTCCCATTCAATCCCCATTCATAAAACAGGAGCTAGCAACTCAAAGAGAAGGAGGCGGGTGTGTGCGTGTATGTGTGTGTGTGTGTTGTGCCCAGCTCGGCTTTCGGCAAGCCTTGCTTTACCTCGGGTGAGATGAGATTGAGGGGGACGTTCTCACTGCTTTACCAGTGCGGCCTTGGAAAAGACCCGCGGGCCAGATAAATGGCCTCAGCGGGCCGCATGTGGCCCGCGGGCAGTAGTTTTGGGGACCGCTGGTCTACGGCATATTTAATATAAAAGACAAATGTATTTTTCCTGGTCTCCAAATGGCCCAGTTCAGTCATAGTATTAAGGCATATGATTTGGTTTAATAATAATGTATTCATTTCTAGTGCACTTTTCAACCAAGGGCCACCTATTCAAGAGACAATGAACATGTCGGAACGTCAGAGAAAGCCAATAATTACAGACCTTTACAACATGAAATTAGAAAAGCGTGTCAACAACCTAATAAAAACCGATCAATTTACAGTCCCTAAAAGAGCAAAAACCAATTAAGGCACATGTGATCGCATATTCTCCCTAAACTGCCAGTAAATCAATTCCATTATATAAAAATCAATAAAGCAAAAACGCTCCATGCCACTAGGTGTTAAGTTTCCTGTGCACAGCCCTAAATCCCATGACAATGTAGAGCAGTGCATTGTATAGAAGAATATAGTTTGGAAGGGATCTTGGAGGTGCTCTAGTCCAGTGTTTCCCAACCTTGGCAACTGTTGAAAGTCCAAATATCATTCATTCATTCATTCATTCATTCATTCATTCATTCATTCATTCATTCATTTATTTTGTCCAATACACAATGAGGGTTTTAGAGGGTAGCTAATACCCTAGAAGACAGGCTGAAATTACAGAAAGACCTAGACAGACTAACACAGTGGGCCCACACCAACAAAATGATGTTTAACACTGACAAGAGCAAAGTCCTTCACCTAGGCAGAAAAAACCCTGGACACACATACAACCTGGGAGAAACCCCTCTTAGCAGTAGTGACTGTGAAAGAGACCTCGAAGTCTTGGTGGACGATCAACTAAACATGAGCCAACCATGTGCAGCAGCAGCTAAAAAAGCCAACACAATCCTAAGCTGCATCAACAGGGGAATACACTCCAAGACCAGGGAAGTCTTAATACCACTCTACTATGCCCTGGTCCGACCACATCTGGAGTACTGTATTCAGTTCTGGTCACCACAATTCAAAAGAGACATTGAAACTCTGGAGAAGATGCAAAAAAGAGCAACCAAGATGATTAAGGGATTGGAAACCAAGACTTACAAAGAGAAACTGAGCGAACTGGGCATGGATAGCCTAGAGAAAAGGAGGGCCAGAGCGGACATGATAGCAGTCTACAAGTATACGAGGGGATGTCACAGAGAGGCGGGGGTCACTTTATTCTTCAGGGCACCAGAGGGCCGGATGAGGAACAACGGCTGGAAGCTGACCAAGGAGAGATTCAACATGGAGATAAGGAGGAACTTCCTGACGGTCAGAGCGATCAACCAATGGAACAACCTACCAGCAGACGTTGTGAACTCCAACACTCTGGACATTTTTAAGAGAAGATTGAACTGCCGCTTGACTGGTGTACTATAGAGTTCCTGCTTGAGCAGGGGGTTGAACTCGATGGCCTTCATGGTCCCTTTCAACTCTAACAATAAATAAATAAATAAATATACACATAGTAAAATACATGATGAAGGTTATAGAGGAGATACTCATAGTAAAATATATCTATGAAAGAATAGAAAAAAAGATATAGTAATAGAACATATCAGTGAAAGAATAGAAGAAGAGATATAGGAATAGAAGAAAGGTATAGGAGATATAGGAGAGCAATAGGACAGGGGACGGAAGGCACTCTAGTGCACTTGTACTCGCCCCTTACTGACCTCTTAGGAATCTGGATAGGTCAACCATGTATAATCTAAGGGTAAAGTGTTGGGGGTTTGGGGATGACACTATGGAGACTGGTAATGAGTTCCACGCTTCGACAACTTGGTTACTGAAGTCATATTTTTTACAGTCAAGTTTGGAGCGGTAAATATTACGTTTAAATCTGTTGTGCGCTCTTGTGTTGTTGTGGTTGAATCTGAAGTAGTGGCCGACAGGCAGGACGTTGCAGCATATGATCTTGTGGGCAATACTTAGATTTTGTTTCAGGTGTCTTAGTTCTAAACTTTCTAGGCCCAGTTGCCAAGGTTGGGAAACACTGCTCTAGTCAACCCTCCCTGCTCAAGCAGCAGAACCTATACCTGTGATGGTGAACCTATGGCATACATGCCACAGGTGGCACACAGAGCCATATCTGAGGGCACGCAAGGTGTTGCCCTATGTCAGCTTCAGTGCACATGCGTGTGCTAGCCAGCTGGTTTTCGGCCTTGGAGAAGCTCATTTTGGAGTGCAAAAAAAAAAACACCCAACAGGCAAACCAGAAGTTTGAAAAATGGACATCCAGTTTACCTGTTGTGCTGTTATTTTGTGCTTCAGGAAGCTTCCCTGACGGCTCCAGAATGTAAAAATAAAAAATAGCACAATGGGCAAACCAGAAGTCCATTTTTCCAAATCTTTGCCTTGTCTTTTGGCCATTTTTTTTTTACCGTCCCAGGCTTCAATGAGGCCTGTGCACCTGCGCGAGGATGGGAGATTTTGCACATGCCCAGAGGCAGAGTGGGTGTATGTGCATGCATGGGGAGAGGGAATGGGTGTGGGCATATGCGTGCACACTAATGGTGGCGCAGTGGTTAAAGTGCAGTCCTACAGGTTAGTTCTGCTGATCACCGGCTGCCAGCAGTTTGGCAGATCAAATCTCAGCAGGCTCAAGGCTGACTCAGCCTTCCATCCTTTCGAGGTGGATAAAATGAGGACCCAGATTGTTGGGGACAACATGATGACTCTGTAAACCCCTTAGAGAGGGCTGTAAAGCACTGTGAAGCAGAGAGGGGCAGCATACAAATCTAAATAATAAACAAACAAACAAACAAACAAACAAATAAATAGCTAGCTAGCAAGATGGGTGAACTTAGTCATCAGTCATCACCAAGCTATGCTAACTGCGCAGCAATTCCATTTCTTTTCAAAGTCAAGAAGGTACGTGCAAGAAGTTATGGTTTCATTTCTTGAGTTCAGGAGTTGTGAGATTGATGTGCTCAGGCCATTTTTATATTTTCAATTGTCACATCCAAAGCATTCTGGATTCATTTTGCAGCACCTCCAATAGAACTAAAGACATGTCGAAAAAAGGTGAGCCAGTAAGACAAACGCTAAGGGCAAAACAAAAGGTGACTTTGAAAGCAAAGAAAGTGGACATCAATTGGAGAAAAACGCTCTTTGGTTTTACTATCTTCAGCTCCCTGATTGAGGTTAAGCTACTAGCCGGTGAATCTTGCCATGGCATCTGAAAATGCTCAACACTGCTTGGACCTGTTAAATGGAGGGTGTGTGAACTCTGGCTCCAGAGTGGCCTGTTGATTAAGCTTAGACTCATATCAAATAAAGATAAAGGTTTCCCTTGTCCAGTCATGTCTAACTCTATGGGGTAATGGTTATTTTTGTTTCTTGGCCGAGAGAGCCAGTCTTCCACAAAGGCAATTTCTATGGACATGTGACCAGCATGATTGCATAGGAATTACACAGAACGCTGCTACCTTCCCACTGAAGTGGTACCTATTTGCCTACTCACATTTGCATGCTTTTCAACTGCTAATTTGGCAGGAGCCAGAACAAGTTAACAGTAACTCACCCCATCATGCAGAGCTTGTCAACTTTGTAGTTGACAAGCTCAGTGTCTTCATTTGTGGGTATGAGAGGAAGGAGCATGGGAAATTATTTAGGAGTAGCGGTGAAACCTTGAAATAAAAGCCAAGGTGAAGATAATGTTGATAATGTTGCAGGTGCAAGGAAAGAATTTTAGGGAGTAACTTCCCATCCCCCTGCCAGCCCGCCCGGCACATTCAAAATAAGAAAAACCTTTGTCGGCCTCCGCAGAGAAGAAAGGAGCAGTGAGATAGAGAGAAAGTGAGAAAGAGAGAGAGAGAGGGAGCAACAGATAGTGAGATAGAGAGAAAGAGAGAAAGAGAGAGAGAGAGAAAGAGGGGGGGAGAGAAAGAGAGAGAGATAGCAACAGAAAGAGAACAAGATAAAGTGTGTGTGTGAGAGAGAGAAAGCAAGAGAGAAAGAGAAAGAAAACAAGAGAGAGAGAACAAGAGAGAGAGAGAGTGATAGCAACAGACAGAGTGAGAGAGAAAGGAGAGAGAGAGAAAGTGAGAAAAAGAGAGAGAGAGCAAGGGGAGAGAGAGAAAGAAAAAGAGATAAAGAAAGCAAGTGAGAGAGAGAGGAGAGAGGAGAGAGGAAGGAAGAGAGTGTGAGAGAGGAAAAAGCAAAAGAGAGAGAGAAAGCAAGAGAGACAAGAGTGGAAGGAAGAGAGAGAGAGAAATGATAGAAAAAAGGGGGAAAAGGAGAAATGAGAAAATGATTGAGGCAGAGAATGACAGGAAAGAGAGAGAAACAGAGAAAGAAGTGACTCTTCATTTAAAGCATATGGTAAAAGCACTTAAATAATAACAGAGAGAAAAACCCCCAGCCCTCACCTGTTTTGGGAAATGGTTCAAGAGTTCACACACAAACACACACACAGGCAGGGGGAAGAGGAGGCAGGGATGGAAAAAGAGAGGAGAAGTGAGAGAGGGAAGGAATGGGAGAAAAAGGGAGGAAGAGGGAGAAATGAGAAACAAATGAGTCAGAAAAGGGGGAGAGACAGGAGAGAGACCCGGAAATGAGAACAGTGGTAGAAATTTGAGGAGGGATGATTGATTATTAAATATGGATTGACTATGGAATATTGGTAAAAGATATATTTAGGTGTTGTTTAATACAGTATTAGGATGTATTAATTTTAAAAATTGGATTAGAATTTTAGAACTATATAGAATTACATAGGTAAAATTAATGGAAGATACATATGATAAATAAGGGGCTTATGATATGTACTTTACGATTTTATGAGTTTGCATTATGAATTTAAAATATACTTGGAAATGTAGAAGATTGATGTAAGTTAATAATAGTAAATGCCAAGTGCCTGAAAATTAATTGAGCTTGGAAATATTGAATGAAATTATAGAAAAGTATAATTTATGGAAATATATTAATTGATGCATTGGTGTTCAGGTAGGTTTTCATAGTATTACTAGATTACTATAATACTATGATAAATATTTAAGAAATGAATGTTTTAAAGCATGGCTTTATTAATAGTTATGTTTTTTGTTTTGCTGGTTGTTTTAGTTTTTGTTTTAATAGATTTTGGTTTTGTTTTATTATTAATTTTTTTCTTATCTATCTATCTATCTATCTATCTATCTATCTATCTATCTATCTATCTATCTATCTATCTATCTATACTTCTATGCTGCCCAGTCCCAAGGGGACTGCCGGTCAGACTCTATACTTTTCCGCCCACATCAAAAAAAAATTAGAGGAAATATTACTTGCCAGTAAAAAAAAAAAATCTATCTTTTTTTAGATTTGAGCTTTATTCTGAATTGGAAATAATTCCAAAGTACTAGACAAACAGAGAGCCGGTAATCATATTGATTGTGTTAAATTAAAAGATTGATTTAATTTAAATTATTTTTTTTTGTATCTCCCATGTGATCTCTAGCATGTTATTTAAAAGCCAAATATCACTCTGGTTTTGAAAGAGGTGGATTCCTCCCGGTTCAGACTGGTTTGCCTGAACTGGTAGCAACCCACTGATTACATAATGATGATGTCACGGAACTGGTTCTGTTGGTGCTGGTCCATGGATGCCACTATCCTTTTTTTGGAATTTTTTTTTGGGGGGGGAATTTTTTGGGGGGGAATTTTTTCCCAGGTTCTTTTTCTTCTGCACATGCACAGAAACTGAGTTTCCGGCATTATGCATGCACTGCTGAATCAGTTGAGAAGGGTGGTGTAGAAATCTAATTAAATGAATAAATAAATTGCTATCTTGGTTTTTTGGGGGGGGGATTTTTGCGGGGATTTTTCGACACTGTATATGCAGAGGCCACACGGCATGGGAGGAAATGAACCAGCAGCAAGGTAAGTTAGAATCCACCCCTGGTGCATACCCTTGAATATGAGAGCCAGTTGGGTATAGGGGTTAAAGGCAAATTGGTTAGAAATAAGGATACCAAAAGTTCTAATCCTGCCTTTGGAACAGAGGTCTGCTGACTGGTTTCAGGCCAGTTGCTTTCTTTCAACCCCAGGAAGAAGATAAGATAAGACCAAGGTAAGTTTTCAAATAGGTTCTTGGACTCTTTTTTCAGTTGATTAAGTCACATTATTTGAATAACCACGAAAAGGATAAATGATAGACAATATTATTTGTTGAGGAGCACAGTAACATTTTAAGGTTTTAAGGTACTGAACTCATAAGGTTCAGTATGATAACAGATTAGGCAAGTAGCTCAATTTTCTTTAATTGCTATAAAAGGTTCGTTCTCGATAATGATTAAAATGATAGAAACATAGAAACATAGAAGACTGACGGCAGAAAAAGACCTCATGATCCATCTAGTCTGCCCTTATACTATTTTCTGTATTTTATCTTAGGATGGATATATATTTATCCCAGGCATGTTTAAATTCAGTTACTGTGGATTTATCAACCACGTCTGCTGGAAGTTTGTTCCAAGGATCTACTACTCTTTCAGTAAAATAATATTTTCTCATGTTGCTTTTGATCTTTCCCCCAACTATCTTCAGATTGTGTCCCCTTGTTCTTGTGTTCACTTTCCTATTAATAACACTTCCCTCCTGGACCTTATTTAACCCTTTAACATATTTAAATGTTTCGATCATGTCCCCCCTTTTCCTTCTGCCCTCCAGACTATACAGATTGAGTTCATGAAGTCTTTCCTGATACGTTTTATGCTTAAGACCTTCCACCATTCTTGTAGCCCGTCTTTGGACCCGTTCAATTTTGTCAATATCTTTTTGTAGGTGAGGTCTCCAGAACTGAACACAGTATTCCAAATGTGGTCTCACCAGCACTCTATATAGCGGGATCATAATATCCCTCTTCCTGCTTGTTATATCTCTAGCTATGCAGCCAAGCATCCTACTTGCTTTCCCTACCGCCTGATTAAAGTGTTTATGGGTAAAAACATACTATTTAATTATTTCCTGTTTTAAAAGTAATTAAGAATCATACTAAGGTACTAGAGAAGGAAGGACAATAAAAAAGCTATTAAGTATTCAATAAATAGTGCATAAACCTACTACCTCCACTGCTCTGCCTCCCTCCCATGGGTGCAACAGCCCATTACTGCATGTAGCCAGTAGGACTCAAGTCAATTGACTTGAAGTAAAAGTAATGCAAATACAAATGTTAAAGACAAATGAATACAAATGGTCATTGATTTGCAACAGTTCATTTAGTGAATGGTTTACACTTATGACCATTGAAGCATCCTCATGGTCACGTGATTCAAATTCAGACACTTGGCAATTGTCTTGCATTTATATTTATGTATTTATGATGGTTGCAGGGTCCCAGGGTCATAAAGATCACTTTTTGTGACCTTCCCCCCCAAAACGTTCAATGGAGAAACCACATTCACTGAATAACCATGCTAACTGATTTAACAACTGCAGTGATTCACTTAACAATTGTGGCAAGTAAGATTGTAAATGACACAAAATTCACTTAACAACAGTCTTGCTTAGCAACGGAAATGTTGGGTTCAATTGTGGTCGTAAATCAAGGACTAGCTGTAATAAGATTGATCAATTCTGTGAACTAGTTGTATATGTAAAAGAATTAGACATAAATCTATGAAGATATTTATTTATTTGTTTGTTTGTTTGTTTGTTAGAGTTGAAAGGGACCATGAAGGCCATCGAGTTCAACCCCCTGCCCAGGCAGGAACCCTATAGTACACCAGTCAAGTGGCAGTTCAATCTTCTCTTAAAAATGTCCAGAGTGTTGGAGTTCACAACGTCCGCTGGTAGGTTGTTCCATTGGTTGATCGCTCTGACCGTCAGGAAGTTCCTCCTTATCTCCATGTTGAATCTCTCCTTGGTCAGCTTTCAGCCGTTGTTCCTCGTCCGGCCCTCTGGTGCCCTGATGAATAAAGTGATCCCCTCCTCTCTATGACATCCCCTCGTATACTTGTAGACTGCTATCATGTCCGCTCTGGCCATCCTTTTCTCTAGGCTATCCATGCCAAGTTCCCTCAGTCTCTCTTTGTAAGTCTTGGTTTCCAATCCCTTAATCATCTTGGTTGCTCTTTTTTGCACCTTCTCCAGAGTTTCAATGTCTCTTTTGAAGTGTGGTGACCAGAACTGAATACAGTACTCCAGGTGTGGTCGGACAAGGGCGTAGTAGAGTGGTATTAAGACTTCCGTGGTCTTGGAGTGTATTCCCTGTTGATGCAGCTTAGGATTGTGTTGGGTTTTTTAGCTGCTGCTGCACATTGTTGGCTCATGTTTAGTTGATTGTCCACCAAGACTCCGAGGTCTCTTTCGCAGTCGCTACTGCTAAGAGGGTTTCTCCCAGGTTGTATGTGTGTCCAGGGTTTTTTCGGCCTAGGTGAAGGACTTTGCTCTTGTCGATGTTAAACATCATTTTGTTGGTGTGGGCCCACTGTGTTAATCTGTCTAGGTCTTTCTGTAAAGATTAAAATTGACTATATATAACCTATACACAAAGAATATGAGAGAAAATGCAAATTATATACATTTATATTTATATATTTATAGGTATATTGACTACATAGTGATAATCCATCACAGACAAATTCGATATAAAATAATTTCATATAGTCACATTGCTATTCCTTTCTTTTATGATGTGTACCAAGTACAATAACATTAAGGAAATGTTTATTTCTTCTTTCCTCTCTTTTTTTCTTTGTTATATATGTTTTGTTTGTCTTTTTTAATGTATATAACCAATAAAAACTATTTTTTTTAAAAAAAAATTGATCAATTCTGGATTACAAAGTCCAAAAGATCTGGATAGCAGATGTGGCAGCACCTGGAGACAGGATAATGCATAGAAGAGAAAGAACTGGAGAGGATAACAAAATACAAAGGCCTGGAAACAGAAATAGAATTGGAAGATAGAAATACCCTACCTGAGGGTAGAACAAGAAGCAATGGGTGGAAACTAAGAAAGGAGAGAAGCAATTTAGAATTTAGGAGAAAATTCCTGACAGTTAAAATAATTGATCAGTGGAACAGCTGGCCTCCAGAAGTTGTGAATGCTCCAACATTGGAAGTTTTAAAGGAGATGTTGGATAACCGTTTGTCTGAAGTAGTCTCCTACCAAAGCAGGAGATTGGACTAGAAGACCTCCAAGGTCCCTTCTAACTCCATTATTATTATTAAGAATCACTGGCAATAGAAAGTGAAGTTAATACCAACAGGCGCCTAGATGTAATCCCAAAAATAATTAGAGCACCACTTGAACACCATTGACAAAAATCACCATCAGTCAATTATAAGTACATAAGAAGAGCCATGCTGAATCAGGCCAAAGCCCTCTACACATTAGCCCACCAATTGTCCTTGGGGATCTTGAGCAGAAAGAGAAGGCAAGACCCTCCCTTTCCCCTGACCCCCAACAAATGGTACTCAAGGGAATCCTGCCTGCCTCAACCAACATAGAGGCGGCACATGGACATCCATTTCAATAACCACCGATACACTTGGCATCCATGAATCTGTCTAATCCTGCCTTGAAGCTATCAAGGCTGACAGCTGTCATGACCTGTTCTGGAAGTGAATTCCATAAACCAATGACCCTCTGGGTGAAGAAATATTTCCCTTTATTTGTCCTCACTTTCTTAACTATGAGCTCTAGGGAGTGCCCCCTTGTCCTAGTATTCTGTGATAGAGAAAATATTTTTTCTCTATCCACCTTTTCTATCCCATGCGTGATTTTATACACTTCGATCAAGACATACAAACATAGAAACATAGAAGTCTGACGGCAGAAAAAGACCTCATGGTCCATCTAGTCTGCCCTTATACTATTTTCTGTATTTTATCTTAGGATGGATATATGTTTATCCCAGGCATGTTTAAATTCAGTTACTGTGGATTTATCTACCACGTCTGCTGGAAGTTTGTTCCAAGGATCTACTACTCTTTCAGTAAAATAATATTTTCTCATGTTGCTTTTGATCTTTCCCCCAACTAACTTCAGATTGTGTCCCCTTGTTCTTGTGTTCACTTTCCTATTAAAAACACTTCCCTCCTGAACCTTATTTAACCCTTTAATATATTTAAATGTTTTGATCATGTCCCCCCTTTTCCTTCTGTCCTCCAGACTATACAGATTGAGTTCATTAAGTCTTTCCTGATACGTTTTATGCTTAAGACCTTCCACCATTCTTGTAGCCCGTCTTTGGGCCCGTTCAATTTTGTCAATATCTTTTTGTAGGTGAGGTCTCCAGAACTGAACACAATATTCCAAATGTGGTCTCACCAGCATTCTATATAGCGGGATCATAATCTCCCTCTTCCTGCTTGTTATACCTCTAGCTATGCAGCCAAGCATCCTACTTGCTTTCCCTACCGCCTGACTGCACTGTTCACCCATTTTGAGACTGTCAGAAATCATTACCCCTAAATCCTTTTCTTTTGAAGTATTTGCTAAGTATTTGCTAAGACACCTCTTAAACACTGTCCTTCAAGGCTGAAGAGACCAAGGCTTTGCAACCTGGTGTCATAAGAGAGGTGCTCCATTTCCTTTATCATTCTTGTTACCCTTTTTTGCACTTTTTCCAGTTCCATTATAATTGCAAAAGGCAGCTTTCCTTGGAATACTTTACTTCCTCTGGCAATATCTTTAACGGCATCAAAATATCCACGTCTGCCTGTCGCAGTTCTAGGGAAGGACTCAATAGACAGACAATAATGTCAAATCCAGTCTAAAAGTCTGGCTGACTATGTAATCATTTATAATCATAATAATATATTTTTAAGTCAACACAGAAAAAAGGGGAAAGTTTGGCACGTACATCAGCTGAACGTTGAGTTGAAGAATGTGCATGATTACTTACTTGGCTTTTGGATTGGATAGATCACCTTTCTGTAGCTTGAGCCCCCCCATGAATGTTTAATACAGTATCACCCCAGCAAAATAATTGCAGTCCAAACCAAAAAAAAACAACACCTGGAACTATTCAAAGCACAGCCATCCAACTAAAGCACAGCCATCCAACTTCAACTGTTCCACATGAGGAACTGCTGTAGTGATAGTCTCCACTGTTTCCTGACTCTCTGATTGCCACGTGGCCTCTTTTGGGAGATTGTTAAATCTGGAAGTAATTATTTTTTATTTTATAAATGCATTTGATTATTGCAGAGTGGGGAAGAATGGTTCTGGAGGTGATAGTCTCTTGCCCTTGCTCTTTCTTTAAAAATATAAATTGATTGTTATCTTCCTCTACTCTCAGCAGAATATTTTACGCAACCAGACTTGAAATTCTGGGCTTAGAAAGCTTAGAACTACGTCGCCTTTGGCACGATCTAAACATAACTCATAAAATTATCTGCTACAACATCCTACCTGTCAGTGACTACTTCAGCTTCAATTACAACAATACACAAGCACACAACAGATACAAACTCAAAGTGAATGGCCCCAAACTTGACTGTAGAAACTACGACTTTAGCAACAGAGTGGTTAATGCCTTGAACTCACTACCTGACTCTGTGGTTTCATCACCAAACCCTCAAAACTTTACCCTTAGACTGTCTACTGTTGGTCTCACCAAATTTCTAAGAGGTCAGTAAGGGGTGTGCATAAGCATATCACCATGCTTACCATCCATGTCTAATTGTTCCCTCTTATCAGTACCCATCTTATGTATATAAACAATTATATATATTGAGGGATCATTGTATATATATATATATGTATGTATGTATGTATGTATGTATGTATGTATGTATACAGTGATCCCTCAATTTTCGCGGGTTCAAATTTCCACGGTTTTTCAAAAAATATTAATTAAAAAAATACTCCATGTTTTTTTTTCTATACCATGTTTTTCCCCACTCGATGACATCATACGTCATCACCAAACTTTAGTCTGCCATTGCTGATTGGCCGAAATCTTTGCCAATCAGCGTTGTCATCGCAAAAATTTCGCCCGTCATTGCTGATGGAACGAAAGCGCTCTCAGCTAAGGGACTGCGAGAGGGGTGGGGTGGGCATTCTCAAAGCGCTCAGAGCGGCTAGCGGCCGAATGAAGAGGACAAGAAGCCGTAGCCGCCAGCGCTGCTGCAGGAGGACCCACGCCCCAAGAAAGCCGGTGGTGAGGGTGCCGGAGGTGCTGGGGCGGCGGGGGCGGCCAACATTCAAAACAATCTTCGCTGGCCTCCGCACTTTCGTCACTCCCCGCCCCCAACTTCAAGCCTGGCCTTGGAAAAGGGTGCGCGGGGGGTAGTTTTTGGCTGTCCATAGCCAAAAATTATGTTTTTACTTCCGCATCTCTACTCTGCAGAAATTTGACTTTCGCGGGCGGTCTGGGAATGCAACCCCGCAAAAATCGAGGGATCACTGTAAATTACAAATACGTACTTGACAAATTAAAAAAAATCTGCTATTTGTTTGATTAAACATTAGTATGCTGAGTCAGAAGACCACTTAAATCAGGGGTCCCCAAACTTAGCAACTTTAAGACTTGTGAACTTCAACTCCCAGAATTCTTCATCCAGCTATACTGGCTGGAGAATTCTGGGAGTTGAAGTCCATAAGTCTTAGTTGCCAAGTTTGAAGACCTCTGCACTTAGTCATAATTGTTTATTTACACTTGAGCCTTCTAGTTACTGCAGACTTTCGCCTTGGGTGGGTTTGAGAGACTGACTTGCCTCTCTCCACTTTATGAAGGAAATGCTGAATTCCACTCTAATGAAAAAGTGGACGAAGCAAAATCCAGAACTTTTAGAAAACTTTTAAACTGTCCAAGCAGAATTATATTCCCATGCTTCAAAAATGCATCAAAAATCATAAAAACATATTTATTATGACATCCTTGAATTCCAGCAGCAAACTGAGTCACCAAACTTTGGCAGTGAGATTGGATAGAGGTTCCAGTAAAAAAAAATTGGAGGGAGGGGGGAAGAACGATCTGATATAGTATAAAACACTGCAGAGGGCAATACCAGATGGTTATTAGTGCTCAATGTATAAGTGCTATTTTTATTTCTCCCTCCCCCTTTCTTCCCAGGATCTGAAACGAAATTTCAAAGAGAGAAGGACTTGGTGCGTGTTATTTGCTGTAGTCTCATCTCGGAGTCGTGACTTGGTGATGCAATAAGTGTTCATCATCAGCTGCATCAAGAGTCTTGCAAAAGCCTTGTTTTCATTCTTGCTTTCTATGGGAAAGAGACAAGATGGATCTTTAAAAAAAATCAGGAAAATAGGAAAGTGCATGCTAGATATAGTTCAGATGAACAGAGCAAAATTATTGTGTTGTCTGAGCTTGGCCATTCTCCTCCAGATCGGAAGTGGTATTCAGCCAGCGCACTTGAACCAGCTGTGGAATTCGCGGGTGCGCCTGCCCACGTGCCCTGACCAGGGGCGAATTGCCATTATCACTGCTACTAGCACGCACAGCTTCAGTAAGGTATTTTGTTGTGAGAAGAGGAGTGAAGGACTCTTCTTGTGAAATATTTCTGGACTCTCTCAATTGTGTTGATGTCAGATATGCAATGTGGGTTCCATTCAGGTGAGCTGTATTCTAGGATTGGTCTGACAAATGTTTTGTAAACTCTTGTTAGCTGTTCAAAATTACCAGAGAAGAAGCTGCGAAGGATTAGGTATCTGTATTCCGAAACATTTATTTTTGCTTTTTAGGAGCAAGTGTTTGTGTACTCTTATCTGGATTCTTATTAGGTTTTAATTTGGATTTTAGAAAATGCTTGTTTTTTTCTCCTTGACTTCTTTTTATTATTGTTATTGTTATTGTAATTTTATACCATTGTGAGCTACATTGAATCCTTCGGGATTGGGTGGCATAGAACTCAAATTAAATAAATAAATAATTAAATCCCATCTTTTATTCAAGAGTTCAGGACAGCATGCACAGCACTCTCTCCTTTCATATTTTTTTTTCACCCAAATATCATATTTTGTTAATCATTTAAAAACCAAAGTAGAACAGAAAAAAAATAAAGAAATCAAAAGGGTTATGAATTGCAGTTGTAATAAGATTAAATAAAAATGTCAAAGTAACATTAGTTCTACATATTAAAGGACCCCAAATCACTTTAGAACTTAAGATCTTTTTTAAAAGAATGAGTTGAAATCTAATAATTCATGACATTAAAGAGTGCAATATGAATTTTACATCAGATGGAGAAATTCCAATAAGTGTTGTGAGATGGGTTGGCCCACGAGAGAGAGAGAGAGAGAGAGAGGGAGGGAGAGAGAGAGAGAGGCCCAAAATTATCCAGTGATTCAACAGTTAGGCCGGAACAAGGTGTTGATGCTCAACGGCCCTCTCAGGCCTACCAGCAAAGCTGTATTTTTAGGGCTTTTTGGAAGGCCAGGAGGGTGGGAGTAGTGTGAATCTTCAGGGGAAGCTGGTTCCAGATTGCCGCAGCCACCAAAGAGAAGGCCCTACCCCGTGGTCCTGCCAGCTGGCATTTTTTGGCTAATGGAACTCAGAGGAGGCCGACTCTGTCGGATCTGATTGGTCATTGGGATGTGTGAAGCAGAAGACAGTCCAGTAAGTAATCTGGTCCTAAGCCATGTATATAAAAGGTACACAGTCTCCATGAGCAGTGGTTGGACTAGTAGACCTTCAGGGTCCCTTCCACCTCCATTCTGATTCCGATTGAAATACAGTGTTCCCTCACCACTTCGCGGTTCACCTTTCACGGACTCGGTGCATCGTGGGTTTTTATAAAATATTAATGCAAAAAAATATATCGCGGATTTTCACCGTCTCACAGGAGAACTCGATCTGAGACGCCACTTGCCTACATGAGATTGTAAACAACACACAATTGGTTGATTGATGGAGAAATGACCAACCAGAGAGTGCTGCTTTGAATACCAGAGCCTGATTGGCTCAGTAGTGCATTGTTTACTTTTTGTCGGTGCGCAGCTTCCCCATCTCTGAGTCTGCTCCTACACTCAGCCATTTCACGTGGAGCATCGTTTCATCGTGTAGGTTTAGGAATTTGAAACATTTTACAGTAAGTGTAAAGGTACAATACATGCACAGAACAGTGTGGGAATGGTTATTAAGGGAATGGGAAAGGTTTGTGTAGCGTTAAAGTGTGGGGGAGGGTTTATAAAGCCTTAAAATAGTGTATAAATACTTAAATAAATATAGCGTCCTTACTTCATGGATTTTCCTTTATCGCGGTTGGTCCTGGAATGTAACACCCACGATAAACAAGGGACCACTGTATCTACAACCGTTGCAGTGGCCCACACCACGTGATGGCCATTTGCAACCTTCCCAGTTGACTAACCAAAGTCAATATCATTCATTTAACTGCAGTGATCCACCATCATTAAAAAAACCCCATAAAATCGAGTGTGCCTCATTTAATAACCAACTTGCTTAGCCATGGAAATTCTGGTCACAATTGGGGCTGTAAGTCGAGATGTGCAGAACATCTGTCTCAAGGCTACGGATTTGGGATAAGAAAAGTAGAAATGCATACAGGGCTCAAACTAAAACCAGATGTTGCATACAAGGCAAGTTCTTGGACATGTGTTTGACTTCCGGAACTGGCTGATTTCTGGAAGAGAGAGAGAGAAAGTCTTTTTGAAGAAGGAGAATATGGTGTAGCCTGTTAGGACAACCGAGAAATGCAACCAGAAGCACAATGAGAAGACTGCTGTTCCAACATAATTCTGACTTTTGAGAGGGTAAAATCTTCTGTGAAAGCTGCAAACTAGTGGGCTATGCACCAAAGGTGAATTCCTTGCCTGTCCAATCACACTTGGCCAATAAATAATATTCTATTCTATTCTATTCTAATTTCTAATTCTAATTTCTAATTTCTAATTCTAATTTCTAATTCTAATTTCTAATTCTAATTTCTAATTCTAATTTCTAATTCTAATTTCTAATTCTAATTTCTAATTCTAATTTCTAATTCTAATTTCTAATTCTAATTTCTAATTCTAATTTCTAATTCTAATTTCTAATTCTAATTTCTAATTTCTAATTCTATTCTAACTGAGATTTGCAGATCAGAGCAAAGACGTCTGCTTATTAGTAAAAAAGATGTAGTGTCGCAGTGGTTAGAACACAGTATTTGCAGGCTGACTCTGCTTACTGCCAGAAGTTCAATTCTGACTGGTTTAAGGTTGACTCAACCTTCCATCCTTTCCGAGGTGGGTAAAGTGAGGAGCCAGATTGTTGAGGACAATAGGGTGATTCTGTAAACCGCTTAGAGAGGGCTGTAAAAGGCCTGCAAAGCGGTATGTATAAGTCTAAGTGCTGTTACTACTATTATATCTAACTTCATTATTATCGAGCCCTGACGGCGCAGTGATTAAAAAGCAGTATTGCAGGTTAACTCTGCCCACAGCCAGAAGTTCAATCCTGGCCGATCCAAGGCTGACACAGCCTTCCATCCTTCCCAGGTTGATAAAAAGAGAGTCCAGATTGGTGGGCGCAATATGCTGACTCTATAAATAAACAGTTTAGAGAGTGCTGAAAGTACTGTGAAGTGGTATTGACTTTTTTTTTACTACCGGTTCTGTGAGTGCGGCTTGTTGGGTGTGATGTCGTTTGTTGGGCGTGGCTTGGTGCATGCGGCAGGGGAAGGATACTGCAAAATTCCCATTTCTTCCCCACTCCAGAGGAAGAATACTGCAAAATTCCCATTCTTTTCCCACTCCAGAGGAAGAATACTGCAAAATTCCCATTTCTTCCCCACTCCAGAGGAAGGATACTGCAAAATTCCTATTCCCTCCCCACTCCAGAGGAAGAATACTGCAAAATTCCCATTCCCTTCCAACTCCAGAGGAAGGATACTGCAAAATTCCCATTTCTTCCCCACTCCAGAGGAAGAATACTGCAAAATTCCCATTTCCTCCCCACTCCAGAGGAAGGATACTGCAAAATTCCCATTTCTTCCCCACTCCAGAGGAAGGATACTGCAAAATTCCCATTCCCTCCCCACTCCAGAGGGAGGATACTGCAAAATTCCCATTCCCTTCCAACTCCAGAGATAGGATACTGCAAAATTCCCGTTCCCTCCCCACTCCAGAGGAAGGATACTGCAAAATTCCCATTCCCTCCCCACTCCAGAGGGAGGATACTGCAAAATTCCCATTCCCTTCCAACTCCAGAGATAGGATACTGCAAAATTCCCATTCCCTCCCCACTCCAGAGGAAGGATACTGCAAAATTCCCATTCCCTCCCCACTCCAGAGGGAGGATACTGCAAAATTCCCATTCCCTTCCAACTCCAGAGATAGGATACTGCAAAATTCCCATTCCCTCCCCACTCCAGAGGAAGGATACTGCAAAATCTCCATTCCCACCCCACTCTGGCTCCCGCCAGGTGGTATTTTACAGTTCTCCGAACTACTCAAAATTTCCGCTCTGGTTCTCCAGAACCTGTTAAGTACCTGCTGGAGTTAACCTGTGAGCAGTATAAATAAGTGCTAGTGTTAATGCTAGTGCTAGTGCTATCCCAGAGACATCCTGTGGCACATCCTTTTACCATAACTTTACCCTTAGATGCCCACTGTTAACCTCACCTGATTCCTAAGCGGTCAGTATGGGGCGTGCGTAAGCACAGCAGCATGCCTACCATCTCTGTCCTAATGTTCCCTCTTATCAGTAGCAATAGTAATAGCACTTAGACTTATATACCACTTCACAGTGCTTTACAGCCCTCTCTAAACCGTTTACAGAATCAACATATATCACCTCCAACAATCTGGGATTAGATAGAAGGCTGAGTCAACCTTGAGCCTGGTGCGATTTGAACTAGTCCCCATGTGATGTATATAAACAATGTTATATCTATGTATATTACTAATACGCATGGCAAATATTTTTTTTAATTTATTTATATGTTTGTCAAACAATTATAGGATGGTAATTTGTGCAAATAAAACATTAGATAAGTAATGATAAAAAGTAATGATAGGAGACAATAGAACAGTATGACAGGAATGGTAGGCACAATGGTTCGCTTATGCACGCCCCTTACAGACCTCTTAGAAATGGGGAGAGGTCAATTGTAGATAGTCTAAGGTTAAAGGTTTTGGGGTTAGGTGTAGAAATTACAGAGTTACTGTAGGTAGTGCATTCCAGGTGTTGATTACTCTATTGCTGAAGACATATTTTTTGCAGTCTAGTTTGGAGCAGTTGACATTTAGTTTAAAATATAAACAAACTAACAAACAAAGAAATAAAAAATAATGAATGAATGAACGAACCAACGAATTAACGAATGAATAGGGGAGACAAACCAAGTTAAAAACAGCTAACCATCAAGCCAAACCGGGCCTCTACGTACCTAGCAGCTGCCATAGATGCACTGTGTTCATTAGGGCCACCCTGCCAATCGTACCCTTCATCTCGACTCTGGTTCGGGTGAACCAGGGTCAGTAAGCTGGCCTGGAACCTCACCGGCCCCCTTTTCGCCTAACTGATCCCGGGTTCCTCATCCCCCTCTCTTCTAGTGGGTTCCGCTCGCCTCCGCTCCCCCCCCCATTCCCTGTCTGGTCTCCAGCCCGGGTTTTCTATGCAACGCCGCCTCTCAGCCATCCAAAGGGGAGAGTCCCCCTCCCCTCCTCTTCCCGGCTCAGCGAAAGCGAATGGCAGCAGCTGAAGGAGCGGCGGCGATGGGAAGTCCGAGCCGGGGAGCGAGCTCAGCAGCCCCGGGACCGGCGGCCTCCGCTGCTCCTTCTTCTCTCGGCCGGCGCTCCGCAGAGGCCACGATGACCTGATTTCCTTCGAGCGACGGGTGCCGCTGCCTCTCCCGGGGATCCCTCGCCCGGCTTTCTCCCCGCGCATCCTTTGGAAGAGCCGCAGAGAAAACCGCGCGCCGCCGCCCCCCACCCGTGCGCTCCGGGGAGGAATGCGCGCCTGGCAGACGGAGCGCCATCCGGAAGGGGGCCGGAGAGGGCAGAAGAAAGAAACGAGGGGGGGCTCTTAGCGGCACCTGCGCCCCTCCCAACCCTCTCCCCATCGGCTGCAACCTACAGACTTTAAACAAGAAAAACCAAACGGGGAGAACGGCGAAGGGCATCTCTTTCCAAGCGACCGCCTTGTTGCGTTTTTGCGCGCGGTCTCTCTTTCTTTCTCGTTCTCTTTCTCTCACTCTCTCTCTCCCTTTCGGAGGCTTTCACTCTTCTTTGTTCCCTCGGTAGACCCCCCCCCTCCGGTCTTCTTTTTCATTTATTCCTCTATCTCCCCCCTCTCTCCTTCTTCTCTATCCTTCTCTCTCGCGCTTTCGCTCCCTCCCTCCTTCCCCCCTCTCTCTCCCCGTCCCTCGTCTCCCCCATATCTTTCTTCCTTTCCCAGCATCCCTCCCCACTACCCTCCGCGCGCGCCTCTCCTCTTGCTTTGTCGCCTATAAGGCATCTCTCAGCAGGGGCTTGGCGGGCTCGGTGCCTTTGGCCCGGGCGTCCTCCGTGGGGAGAAGAAAAAGCATCCGTTCCTTATTTTCCACTCCCACCCACCCGCCCCCACTCCCATCGTAATAATTTAGAAGTTTGCGGATAACTCCTTCCCCTATCCAGGAAACATTTCGTCCCCCCTCCCCTTCTCTGCGTCCCTCCGCCAAGAAATAAAGTTATCCTTTTAAAATTTCTACCCACGTCCTTTCTCTCTCTCTCTCTCTCTTTCTTTCTTCCGTGCCTTTGCCTTGCTCGGCTCCCCCCCCCTCTTGCAGTGCTTCAAGAGAAAGAAACCCAGGAAAACGTGGCTGCGTCCCAGGGTTTCTCTGGGTCAACTCCTTTTATTATTGAAAAAGGACCTGAAGTGTTCATTCGGAATCCAGCCGCCCTTCCGACTTTCCTCCCCACTTTTTGGAGGGGTGCTAAACCGGGACTTTGGAATTTCATCTGGATTATCCTCTGGCAAGCCGGTCAGACTGGAACACACAGCGACATTGGGGAACTTGGTCTTCTGCGGTGTGCGAGTCAATTCCAACAACCTCCCCTCCCTCCCTTCCTAATATAAGGGGGTTTAGTTTTTCCCAAAGACTAGTAGTCTTTAAGAAGGTCTGGAGGAGGTTGGCACAGAGGGGAGCTTTCTGGGACCGGTTCCCTCTCTCTGCTGCAAAAGGATGCTCCCTGTTTAACTTCCTTTCCGGCTCTCCCAGAGAGTCATGAAGGTCTTGCTTTCCAGCCTCGCGAACCTTTATCTCTGGAATGAGATCTCCAATCTAGTCTGCTTTTCCGCTTGCCTGCCACCTGCCAGCACTTGTCGCTTTAAATAACCCAACTGTGCAAACTGAGGGAGACTTGCCAAAGATGCAAGGATGGGAAAGGCGTCCTCTTCACCACCAGCCTCTTCTTGAAGGGGCTCCATCCCAGCTTATCTTCCTCCAAGTTTACCTGTCCTTCTTCCAGTAACAGTTGAAGGAGAAGAAGGAGAAGAAGGAGGAGAAGGAGGAGAAGGAGGAGAAGGAGGAGAAGGAGAAGGAGAAGGAGAAGGAGAAGGAGAAGGAGAAGGAGAAGGAGAAGAAGAAGAAGAAGAAGAAGAAGAAGAAGAAGAAGAAGAAGAAGAAGAAGAAGAAGAAGAAGAAGAAGAAGAAGAAGAAGTTCCATTTGCACGTGTCCCACATTGGGAAGTTCTTGATGGCTTCTCTAAGGAGAGTGAAAGTCTTGCTGATCTTAAACTTGATCGCCGTGGCTGGCTTTGTCCTCTTCTTGGCCAAGTGCAGGCCCATTGCGATGAAGAACGGAGACGCTTTCCATGAAATTCATCCCAGGGCAGAAGTGGCCAACTTGACAGCCCACCCAGCCAACCCCATTCAGGATGCAGTACTGAAGCGGTTGTCCCTTCTTGAGGACATCGTCTATCGGCAACTAAATGGTAGGTCTACTGTTTCTCTTAGGGGGTTCGTTCCTGTATAATATATAACTCTCTTGCTGTTCCAACTGTTTTGATTTGGGTGGCTTTGTAAGAAAACGACTGGATTGCATGTGATGAAGAATCTGGGTCAATAAGTCCTACAACTAGTGGCAAGAATGGAGAAGGTCTTGAAATTCATTACTTTCCTCTCCAGTTAGAAAGGGAAAGAATGGTATAAAATACTTATTCCCTCGATACTTTTAAGGCAATGTCCAGTACATTTAAGATTGAGACTTCTCAGTTCACACATCTTACAGATAAGAGGCTATGAGGTAGGGAAGGAACCCTGAAACATTTTCTCATTTAGTGTGGATAATGCAGAATTAGTATGATCAGTCCTCTGAATAGATACAACAGCTTGAATTCCCACACCTGCCAAAGCTAGTTACTAAATTAATTCTTCTTCTGGTGTGCAGAATATATTGTAGCATTATATCATCACATAGGCTAGGTTTGTACAATGCACTGATACACACATCCATATCCTTTGATTTTTTTTAAAAATGCAACTTATGGATTGATGATGGAGTGAAAGTTGCTGTGTGAACGTACTCCCTGAATTAAACGTGTTAGTCTTATCTTGTAAGATCAGGCACTTTTTCTGTCCTCCGTGCACTCTTAAAGATATTTCAAAGTCTGAATTTCGGAGTGTGAATTCCTGCATGTTGGCACCATCTGGGCTGGTGGTTTTTTTTGCAAGATGATGCTGGCTGATTTTTATTGCACTTCTCCTGTGTGCTGCTTTTGCACCTGGACAACATTTGGTGGGGTCCTCTGTGCATATAATGATCCTGGTGTGTGCATGAGCTGTGGCATGGGGGAAAAATATCAGGATGTTGCCTGCTTTTCCCATGGAAAGCATTTCTTTCCATCTTCAAAGTTCCCTATTATTTCAATGGTTGCAAGCTTTTGGGATCCATGTACCCAACAGGGTAAAGTTAATAGCTAGCCTTGATCTCATCTACCGATGAAAATAGAGTAGGAAGAATCTGTTAGGAGGTAATTGCATTCTGTCTCTTCTCCAAGTTGGAGATAAAGGAGAAGTTAGTTTTGAGGAGCAATTTACCTCTAGACTCTTCCCTCCACCTGACTTTCCATCTAAGGGTATTGACTTGAGTGGAGCATATTTTAAAATGCTAAAGCTGCAGCCCGACTGGGATGGGATTCAACCTAAGTAAGTAGACATTGTAATAAGCTGCAAGATTCTAAGAGGTGGAATCATTGAGTTTCCCATTGGCTGTGTTTGCACAACTTGCTTAACCAAGTCAGGTAAAAAAAATCTAATTGCTTCATTTGCATACACAGCTCGGGTTGATTTCGTTTGATTAATATTAAGCTTGTTTAAGGTTGCTTTGTGTGGGGGGGGGGGGGACAGAGAGAGAGATATTTAATATGTTAGATGACCTTAACCTATTTTGTCCTTTGGGTGAACCCCAAAAAGGGCTAATGAGGGCAAATGTATTGTGAGAATGCAGCCATAAAATATGCATGGGGTGCTTTGTTTAAGGCCACTTAGCACATCCTTCTGAGCTTGGAAACAAAATGCAGCTAGTGAATATTAGATCGGTGGGGATGCCTTGAGTTGCTATTTCTAAAAAGCGGCCATGGGAAAACTGTACTTTTAGAACAGATCTCGAAGCCGCCAATTATCCTTGACTTGTGAAGCCCACAGAAATATCTATGCAGATTGTCAGCCATCCAGGTCACTGTTTTTCCCAAAAGTGTTTTCTCAAAAGGCAAATGGACTTTGTTTCCTTTGAAAATGTTTCACTTCTAGAAACATAGAAACATAGAAGACTGACGGCAGAAAAAGACCTCATGGTCCATCTAGTCTGCCCTTATACTATTTCCTCTGTTTTATCTTAGGATGGATATATGTTTATCCCAGGCATGTTTAAATTCAGTTACTGTGGATTTACCAACCACGTCTGCTGGAAGTTTGTTCCAAGGATCTACTACTCTTTCAGTGAAATAATATTTCCTCACATTGCTTTTGATCTTTATTTATTTTTATTTATTTATTTATTTTGTCCAATGCACAATACATATTGAAGAGGATAGACATGAGTTATTATATATAAAGAAAGGATATAAAAGTCCAATACACAATGAGGGTTTTAGTGGGTATATATCAATATACACATAGTAAAATACATGATGAAGGTTATAGAGGAGATACTCATAGTAAAATATATCTAAGAAATAATAGAAAAGAAGATATAGGAATAGAATATATCAATGAAAGAATAGAAGAAGAGATATAGGAATAGAGGAAAGGTATATAGGAGATATAGGAGAGCAATAGGACAGGGGACGGAAGGCACTCTAGTGCACTTGTACTCGCCCCTTACTGACCTCTTAGGAATCTGGATAGGTCAACCATAGATAATCTAAGGGTAAAGTGTTGGGGGTTTGGGGATGACACTATGGAGTCCGGTAATGAGTTCCACGCTTCGACAACTCGGTTACTGAAGTCATATTTTTTACTGTCAAGTTTGGAGCGGTTAATATTAAGTTTAAATCTGTTGTGTGCTCTTGTGTTGTTGTGGTTGAAGCTGAAGTAGTCGCCGACAGGCAGGACGTTGCAGCATATGATCTTGTGGGCAATACTTAGATCTTGTTTAAGGCGTCTTAGTTCTAAACTTTCTAGGCCCAGGATTGAAAGTCTAGTCTCATAGGGTATTCTATTTCGAGTGGAGGAGTGAAGGGCTCTTCTGGTGAAGTATCTTTGGACATTTTCAAGGGTGTTAATGTCTGAGATGCGATATGGGTTCCAAACAGATGAGCTGTATTCGAGGATGGGTCTGGCAAAAGTTTTGTAAGCTCTGGTAAGTAGTGTGAGATTGCCAGAGCAGAAGCTACGTAGGATTAGGTTTACAACTCTTGAAGCCTTCTTGGCTATATTGTTGCAGTGGGCTTTGGCACTTAAATCTTTTGTTATTAGTATACCAAGGTCTTTAACCGAGTGGGGATTATCTGTGATAATTTGATTATTCAGTTCGTATTTGGAGTTCAGGTTCTTCTTCCCAATGTGTAGGACAGAGCATTTGCTAGTTGAGATTTGGAGTTGCCATGTGTTAGACCACTCAGAAACAGCGTCAAGGTCTTTTTGGAGAGTAGTTGTGTTATCGGTGGTGTTGAAGAGTTTTACATCATCGGCAAAGAGGACACAGTTGCTTGTGATGTAATCGCAAAGGTCATTGATGTAGAGAATGAAGAGCGTTGGTCCCAGTACACTACCTTGGGGAACACCGCTTTTAACTGGGACGGGGGTGGATATGGTGCTTCCTATTTTGACCACTTGTTGTCTGTTTGATAGGAATGCTGTAATCCAGCTGTGGAGGGATCCTGAGATGCCATAGGATTTGAGTTTTAGGAGTAGTTTGTCATGGACCACTGAATCAAAGGCTTTGCAGAAGTCAATATAAATTGCATCTGTAGATTTCCCTTGATCTAGATGAGTTGTCCATATATTTTTGCAGTGGAGGAGCTGCAGGTAACTTCAGATTGTGTCCCCTTGTTCTTGTGTTCACTTTCCTATTAAAAACACTTCCCTCCTGAACCTTATTTAACCCTTTAACATATTTAAATGTTTCGATCATGTCCCCCCTTTTCCTTCTGTCCTCCAGACTATACACATTGAGTTCATGAAGTCTTTCCTGATACGTTTTATGCTTAAGACCTTCCACCATTCTTGTAGCCGGTCTTTGGACCCGTTCAATTTCTCACCTGGGAAGCTTCTTCATTTCTGACTTGCTTCTTGGATGAGACGCAAAACATCATCAATGAAAACCAAGGAAGTCTAGTTGCCTTTTGGGGGGGGGGGGAAATCACCTTCGGGACTCGCAGAATTTACTTTCTTTGTGATGCTGAAATTTGGCTATTAATGCCTGTTAACGATCAACCCTCTATCTTTTCCCACTTGCTTTTACTATTTTAAGTTTATAGTGTGTTGACTTTGCCTGTACACACACACACACACACACACAC
This sequence comes from Erythrolamprus reginae, assembly GCF_031021105.1. Lineage (NCBI taxonomy): Eukaryota > Metazoa > Chordata > Lepidosauria > Squamata > Dipsadidae > Erythrolamprus > Erythrolamprus reginae. Next base: position 408,659,093 of record NC_091950.1, read on the forward strand.
ACACACACACACACACACACACAACCATCTGAAATCCTAGCCTTGGCCAATTGCATGATGCAATTGTCTAGCTAGATGACATGGCCCTAATCATTGAAACTTGCCAATTAATGAATACGTGGGGAAATAAAAAACTTTTGCATCCAAAGGTGTGAGAGGTATTTTATGAGGTTCAACTGTGGAGCCCTTCCAAATGTTGGAAGAAATAACCATCCGGTTCAGTTCCAAGCTGGGAGAAAGACACTAGAAACATGGAGGTTGATTGGAAAGATGGTTGAATGATGAAGCGGAAGCACCTGGAAGCACCTGCAGTTGAGAGTGGTGGGGGTTTATACCTTCTCTTGGGCTTTCCACTTGAGCTTCCTGTTCCTGTGCAAGAACATGGAGCCTTGTTGGTTCAGTGGTTAGAGTGCAGTACTGCAAGCTACTTCTGCTGATCACCAGCTGCCAGCAGTTTGGCAGATCGAATCTCAGTAGGCTCAAGGTTGACTCAGCCTTCCATCCTTCCAAGGTTGATAATATTGGGGGCAATGTGCTTACTCTCTGTAACATGCTTAGAGAGGGCTGTAAAGCACTGTGAAGTGGTATATAAATCTTAATGTTATTGCTAACATGTATTTTATTGGCTGCGGTCAGACTCCCATGGGGCCATGTACGAATTCTAGGAGTTTGTTTGGGCTAAGCTTGGTTGAAATTTGGCTGATGCAATGAAGGAGCTTGTTGGGCAATTCTTAGTGTGGCTAAAAGGTTGCTCCAACCTTGGTTCAGATCAGGGGAAAGTTTTTCTTTCCACCCCTACCTGTTCAAATGGATCTGCCAATGTGGCCATTCCTCCTCCTAGCTTCCAGGCAGGTGGCGGACAAAGGATGACCTTGAACGTCTTGAAAGAATGTGTTGTGGTTGCATCTGCTCCCTCATAAAATCACCTTTCCCAGATTCCCATAGTCATCAGGCCTTCTTCTGATAGTGTGGCAATCTGATGGTTTTCCCCCCAGCTTCCCTCATCAGCTCGACATAAGCCCTAAATGGCTCAGGGCCAGACTATTTACAGGACCGCCTCCTCCCCCCTCCCTCGCTGCAGCTAGTAAGGGCCCACAGAGTCAGCCTTCTCCAGGTCCCTCCCACCAAACAATATCGGTTGGTCGGACCTCGGGGAAGAGCCTTCTCGGTGGCGGCTCCAACCCTTTGGAACCAACTGCCTCCAGAGATCCGCATTATCTCCAATATTGGCCCCATTTGAGTGTATCGGTAGTGGTGGTTCAGAGAACCGGTAGCAGCTGCAGTGCAAGGCTACAATCACCCAACCAGATGTCACCACTTGATCTTTTTTTAACCTTCTGGACATGCGCAGAGGGTAAAAAAAGTCTCCCAAACCTTTAAGGAAGGTAAGTAGATTTCACCTCTGCCAGAAGTGTTTTCCTTGTTGGCAATTCTGTGTGCAGCCACTGCTTTTTTTTTACAGGAGGGGACTTGCAGAGAAAAGAAAGCAAGCACAACCTCCGACATCCTCTGGTGAGAGTTAGAAAGGTACACACTGCATTTACCTAAATTATGTAGCGTGCTGAGTGGTGCAATTTTGAGATGCAGAAACTCATCATAATAGGCCTCTGACCAGTAATAAAGATCTCTCTATTAAATTGACGGGGCATGGCTTTAAATCTATACATCGTGTTCCGGCCTAAGGTCTATAAAACACAATGCTGGTGTGTGTGTTTTATTCCTTTCTAGATTGTGTAGGGTCAACTTGGAAAAGTGACCGAGTTTTAGACAAGTATCTTCAGAACTAAATTATAGCCTTCATAGAAACAGAGAAACAGAGAAGATTAACGGCAGAAAAAAGACCTCATGGTATATCTGGTCTGTCTTTATACTATTTCCTGTATTTTATCTTAGGATGGATATATGTTTATCCCAGGCATGTTTAGATTCAGTTATTGTGGATTTACCAACCACTTCTGCTGGAAGTTTGTTCCAAGCATCTATTACTCTTTCAGTAAAATAATATTTTTTCACGTTACTTTTGATCTTTCCCGCAACTAACCTGAGATTGTGTCTCCTTGTTCTTAGGTTCACTTTCCTATTAAAAACATTTCCCTCCTGAACATTATTTAACTCTTTAACATGTTTAAATATTTCAATCATGTCCCCCATTCCCTTTCCCTTCTGTCCTCCAGAGTAGTGTTGGGCGATCCAAACCCGCACAATTCGGGTCCATACCGAATTTTGTGATGTTCGGCATACCGAACCAGAACCCATTTTTTAAAAAAACCGTGCTTTTGTTCGGCGTTCGTGCCCATCTGCTGAGAAGAGGAGGAGGAGCCGGGCGCCGGTGGTGGCGGAGGAAGGCGAACACCGGGGAGCTTTCGGCCGGTCAGGGGGATGGGAGGGAGGCACAAAAGGAGCTGGGGAATCCCTCCCACGAAGAGATTCCGGGGGCGGAGCTTTGACGTCATGTATACCCGTAGGAATGGAATCCAGGAAGTGATCACCTTGGCGTCCTTAGCAACCTGCTGGTATACGTGACATCATAGGGAGTTGCCAAGCTTGAGAAACACTGCTCCAGACTATACAGATTGAGTTCATGACGTCTTTCCTGATAAGTTTTATGCTTAAGACCTTACACCATTTTTGTAGCCCGTCTTTGGACCCGTTCAATTTTATCAATATATTTTTGTAGGTTCATCTTTTAGTTTTAAAGGTAAATCAACTCAGGGAGTCTGTAGTGGGAGTGAAATGCAATGTATACATGTACAGAAGGCTTTGCGCATGCACAGATGGGTAAAAGAACCCAAATGGCAGTGTCTGGGCAGGTGGGCAGGGCCCCATGCTCCCTTTGTGGCTGGTTCTTCGATAACTGACAGGCATGAGTGAACCAGGAGCATTTCACCCCTGGTCTGTAGAGATTCATGGTCATCCAGGTCACAGTTGTCTCCAAAGGTGCTTTTTCAGGAGGCAACTGGACTTCCTTGTTTATTTTTTCTTTTCTTTTGAAGACGTTTTGCTTCTTCAATTCTGATAGGATAGTGGGGAATACAAGGGATGAACACCCTTTGAATGGTGTGGGAGTAGGAATGGAGGAAAGATTGCAGATTACAGGAACTAGGAGCACTACTAAAAAAGGAGGCAGATGACCAGCTGTCTGCAAGGAGTATAAATCCTTCCATTCCCCACTATCCCGTCAGAGCTGAAGAAGCTTCTTGGATGAGAAGCGAAACGTCTTCAAAATAAAAGTTGGAAATTTTTTGTGACGTGCCTGTAGTACAAATCTAATGGTGCTTATTTACTGTTACATAAATTATATTTACATTTATTGATTGATTGATTGTTAGAGTTGGAAGAGACCATGCGGGTCATCAAGTCCAACCCCCTGCCTAAGCAGGAACCCTATAGCATCCCAGCCAAATGGCAGTCCAATTTCCTCTTAAAAATATCCAGAGTATTGGAGTTCACAACGTCCGCTGGTAGGTTGTTCCACTGGTTGATCGTTCTGACCATCAGGAAGTTCTTCCTTATTTCCAGGTTGAATATCTCCTTGGTCAGCTTCCAGCCGTTGTTCCTCGTCCGGCCCTCCGGTGCCCTGGAGAATAAAGTGATCCCCTCCTCTCTGTGGAAACCCATCGTATACCTCTAGACTGCTATCATGTCCGCTCTGGCCCTCCTTTTCTCTAGGCTATCCATGCCCAGTTCCCACAGTCTCTCTTCGTAAGTCTTGGTTTCTAGACTCCTGATCATTTTGGTTGCTCTTTTCTGCACCTTCTCCAGAGTTTCAATGTCTTTTTTGAAGTGTGGTGACCAGAACTGAACACAGAAAAACTGAACACATTTGTTTGTTTGTTTGTTTGTTTGTTTGTTTGTTTGTTTGTTTGTTTGTTCGTTCGTTCGTTCGTTCGTTCGTTCGTTCATTCAATTTTTATGCTGCCCTTCTCCTTAGACTCAGGGCGGCTTACAACATGTTAGCAATAGCACTTTTTAACAGAGCCAACCTATTGCCCCCACAATCCGGGTCCCCATTTTACCCACCTCGGAAGGATGGAAGGCTGAGTCAACCTTGAGCCAGTGATGAGATTTGAACCGCTGACCTACAGATCTACAGTCAGCTTCGGTGGCCTGCAGTACAGCACTCTACCTGCTGTGCCACCCCGGCTCTTCGATATATACATCGAGTTTTAGCAAAGATCTTATTTGGTCACAAAAGGAAAGCCAAAAGACATACCAAAATATGACATTGCCTGGCTGACAGGACCTGGAGAAGACCAACTTTGTGGGACCTGACTGGTCGCTGGGATACATGAGTCAGAAGACGATCCCATAAGTAATGCCACTATTCAGGCTATTAGTACAGATAGTCTCTGATTTACGACAATTTGTTTAGTGACCGTTCACTGGGCCTACCTTGAGGTTATTTATGATCTGATTTCGAAGTTGTGATGGTTGGAAACTTCAGGCACCACTCTACTACAGTATTTGGAAATGATCTGTTGTGGTTAGCTCTGGCTCAGCTCCTGCCCCAAGGACTGTGGATGTAGGGGAGACATCCACATGCTGCAGGCCTGTTTTTGCCCCCAGTGGAATCTGATGATGAAGGCTCCTCTGACCAAGAAGACATGAGTGACAGGCAGGAGGAGAGTGTGGCAGACAGCTCAGAAGGAGATCAATTATCTAGCTCCTCCTTGGATTCAGAACAAGAGTTAATGATACAGCCACGCATGCGGAGAGCGATGCATAGGCAACAACAACTGAGAGATTATTATCTAGGAAAATGAGGCCACCTGTAGTTGGGTGGGGCTGTGGTAATTAGTGAGGCTGCTATAAATAGCAGCCTGTGGGTTTGGCCATTGTGGAGGATTATCTGATCATTGTGTTTCATGACTGCTTTACTGACTTTGACTTTTTGTGTGCTGATTTTTCCCTGCTTTGAAACTAAACCAGAGCAAAGTGTGTTTCACTTTGTGAAAGAAGGACTTTGAATTGCCTCACTGCTGCAAGCTAAGTATCTCAGGACTGATAAGGGACTTGTACAAATTACCAGTTTGGTTGGAGACAAGTGCTCTTTGCTATACCAAAAGAGGGCTTAGTTTATGTGAATTTTCATTATAAAGAACATTGTTTTGAATTTTCAAACGTGTGTGTGTGTGAAATTTGTACCTGTGAATTTTTGGGAGGATTCTACCAGAGAACCCGACAGAACACAATCTTCTCCCTCAGTAGATTTCTTTATTGTAGTCTTCTCTCCATAGAATGGACGTATCACTCTCTTCACCCTCCCTCTCCTTCTCTTATCACGAGCTTCCGATGTTTGCTTTTTATGGAAGATGCCTCAAGGCCATTGAATTAGCTGAGCTATAACTATAAAGTCAATGACCAAAACCCTACAGTTTCTATCCGTTTAAATAAGGTTTGAGCAGTCAGACCTCAACGATCAAGTAATTTGGAAGATTAAGCCAGAGAATGAGGCAATAATAGCAAAAGTGCACCCAAATGTTGATGTAGGAAGTGGTTTTAGGCAGGAATGAAAAAGCTCTAAGCGTCCATTCTCATCCATATGTAGTGACTACATATTTGTAAACTAGTTAGCTTAAAAGATTTTGGTCCTTCCAAAGTCTTGAAGCTGCTGCTTCCTAGAGGTGTACAAATTGGCGTGATTTGATTGTGAGAATTGATTTGATTCAGACTTTCAAAATCAATGGCTTAATCTTATTTGGAAAACCAATTCCGTCAGAGAATTAAAAAGCCTCTCTACACGAGAAGTCCTTTACTGGCAATCACAATGGAACCCCAGATTATTCTGGCTAAATACGAGACTATTGTTAAAAGAATTTTGTCCTATTTTATGAGCTTTCTTGCCACAGTTAAGTTAGTGACATGGTTGTTAAATGAATCGGGTTTCCCTGTTGATTTTGCTTGTCAGAAGATCACAAAAGGGGAATCACCTGCTCCCAAGACACTGCAACTATCATAATAAATACAGTGATACCTCTACTTACGAACTTAATCCGTTCCGTGACCAGGTTCTTAAGTAGAAAAGTTTATAAGAAGTAATTTTTCCCATAGCAATCGATGTAAAAGCAAATAATGCGTGTGATTGGGGAAACCACAGGGAGGGTGGAGGACCTGTTTCCTCCCAGGAGATTCCTAGAGAGGCCCCATGGAGGCTTCCCCCCACCTTTTCCGGCCCTGTTTCCTCCCAGGAGAGTCCTAGAGATGCCCCATGGAGGCTTCTCCGTGCCTTTTCCCATCCTGTTTCCTCCCAGGGGATTCCAAGAGAGGCCCCATGGAGGCTTCCCCCCACCTTTTCCAGCCCTGTTTCCTCCCAGGAGACACCTAGAGAGGCCCCACGGAGGCTTCCCCCACCTTTTCTGGCCCTGTCCGGCCCTGTTTCCTCCCAGGAGATTCCTAGAGAGGCCCCACAGAGGCTTCTCCCTGCCTTTTCCGGTCCTGTTTCTTCCCAGGAGTTACCTAGAGAGGCCCCATGGAGCCTTCTCCCCACTTTCTCCGGTCCTGTTTTCTCCCAGGAAATTCCTAGAGAGGCCCCATGGAGGCTTCTCCCTGCCTTTTCCGGTCCTGTTTCCTCCCAGGAGTTACCTAGAGAGGCCCCATGGAGCCTTCTCCCCACTTTCTCTGGTCCTGTTTTCTCCCAGGAGTTACCTAGAGAGGCCCCATGGAGCCTTCTCCCCACTTTCTCCGGTCCTGTTTTCTCCCAGGAAATTCCTAGAGAGGCCCCATAGAAGCTTCTCCCTGCCTTTTCCAGTTACAATTTCAGAGGGTCAGGTTTATAAGTGGAAAATGGTTCTTGAGAAGAGGCAAAAAAATCTTGAACACCTGGGTCTTATCTAGAAAAGTTCATAAGTAGAGGTGTTCTTAGGTAGAGGTATCACTGTATATACCAGTTGCCCAAAGTCCAAATTTTGATCACGTGACCATGAGGATGCGGCAACAGTCATAAGTGTGAAAAACAGTCATAAGACATATTTTTAGTGCTGTGGTAATTTGAATTGTCAGTAAATGAATGGTTGTAAATTGAAGACTTGTACATATACACAAACACACACATACAAACACACCAGGTGGAGGTTGCTGCTCTTGCTGCTACCGGTGTGCTGCATGGGAAATCTCTGCATCTCTGGCATGTATGAGCATGCATCCAAGCGAGATTTTGCTTCTGCACATGTGCAGGAAACATAGAAACATAGAAGATTGATGGCAGAAAAAGACCTCCTGGTTCATCTAGTCTGCCCTTATACTATTCTCTGTATTTTATCTTAAGGTGGATCTATGTTTATCCCAGGCTTGTTTAAATTCAGTTACTGTGGATTTACCAACCACGTCTGCTGGATGTTTGTTCCAAGCATCTACTACTCTTTCAGTAAAATAACATTTTCTCACGTTGCTTCTGATCTTTTCCCCCAACTAACCTCAGATTGTGCCCCCTTGTTCTTGGGTTCACCTTCCTATTAAAAACACTTCCCTCCTGAACCTTATTTAACCCTTTAACATATTTAAATGTTTTGATCACGTCCCCCCTTTCCCTTCTGTCCTCCAGACTATACACATTGAGTTCATGAAGTCTTTCCTGATAAGTTTTATGCTTAAGACCTTCCACCATTTTTGTAGCCCGTCTTTGGACCCATTGAATTTTATCAATATATTTTTGTAGATGAGGTCTCCAGAACTGAACACAGTACAGTATTCCAAATGTGGTCTCACCAGTGCTCTATACAGCGGGATCATAATCTCCCTCTTCCTGCTTGTTAAATAACTCTAGCTATGCAGCCAAGCATTCTACCAAAGACTGTTAGAGGCATTCAGTTATTTTGGAGGCATTCATTTTGAGTAAACAACTTGATGTAAATCAAGATTCTGATTCAAGGAGGCGAATTCAAAAATTCTATTGAATTGAGATGCTTTTTTTTTTTGTTGCACAGATTAGCTTCTTAAATCACACGTTTTTTTGGTTACCTACTATTTTCTACCAAAATCTCAAGCAGTATAACCCTCCTGAGGTGTAAAGAAGGAGTTTGAAATCTGCCTTTTGAGTTGGAGCATGGGTCGGACGCTATAAAGCCCTCTGGGTGAGAATTCTAATTGAAAAGTTGACTTGAAAAGACGCAAAGTATGTTTTTTTAAGTGTTCCCAACAGATCTGCAGATGGATGTGTGGACCTCCGTTGTGTTCTCTTGATAGCTTTTTCTTTGCAGAACTGAAAGGTAGTGTGGCTTTGAGTTATACAATCAACATCAATGACTGTGTCTTATTTCTCCCCCAAAATTCCTGTGAGCATAATACAGGATTGTACTATGCAAGAATGGGCCGGCTAAAGAGTCAAATCAGCATCTGGGGAAAGGTTCTTCTGGTTTTGCAATTTTGTTTTCTGAAAATCTTTTTGCAAAGGAAAAAATGGACATAGAACTCCAAAGGCAGGAAACAATGGACTCACAATTGATTGTTGACCTACTGTATATTCTCGCAACATATAAGGCAACCATTTTTGTTCTTGTTTTTAAAAAAGTGAAGAATCTTTTCCAATCTGTTATTGAAGATAATCAAGGTGGAAACATAGAAACATAGACGATTGATGGCAGAAAAAAGACCTCAGGGTCCATCTAGTCTGCCCGTATACTATTTCCTGTATTTTATCTTAGAATGGATATAGGTTTATCCCAGGCATGTTTAAATTCAGTTAAGTTTGTTGGTGGAAGTTTGTTCCAAGCATCTAGTACTCTTTCAGTAAAATAATATTCTCTCACATTGCTTCTGATCTTTTCCCCCAACTAACCTCAGATTGTTCCCCCTTGTTCTTGTGTTCACTTTCCTATTAAAAACAGGAGGGGGGGAGGGGGGGAGGTTGGGGGGGGGAGGGCGAGGGGGAGGGAAAGAGATTAGTGTAATTATTATGGGGGGAAACTTTTATATATGTTTTTTTTTTAACTTATTTTATGTTTCTTATATAACTATGAGTGGTCGTGGTTTGTAATATGAGAAATAATGTTTGCAAAGTTTCCTATCATTTCAGTTTGTATAATTTTGATAAAAACTAATAAAACTTCAAAAAAAATTTTTTTAAAAAAGGAAACTTCTTAAAAACAAAACAAAAAAAACCCACTTCCCTCCTGAACCTTATTTAACCCTTTAACACAGAGGTCCCCAACCGCCGGTCCGCGGACCGGGACCGGGCCGTTGGGGTTTTCCGGCCGGTCCGCGGCATCGGAGACCCAAAGCCCATCCTGCGTGGAGGGAGACGGAGCCAAGCGGGGCCACCCGGAGACCTTTTCCCGTCTTCTTCTCCTCGCTCGCTCCCCTCATAACCAGCAGCCCCGCTCGCGGGGGGATGCCCGTTCGTAGCTACGCCAGCCCGCCAAGCGTCGAGGGGGCTTCTGAGGCTGAAGGGAAGAGCCGGAATGCCCTTCCCGCGTTTAGATTGCTTGCCGTTGGGGGAAACGGAGGAGGCGGCGGCGGTGGGGCGCGATCGCCTAGTTTCTGGAGCGAGGAGAAAACAACCGCCGCCTCCTCCGTTTCCCCCAATCTAAATGCGGGAAGGGCATTCCGGCTCTTCCCTTCAGCCTCAGAAGCCCCCTCGACGCTTGGCGGGCTGGTAGCTACGAACGGGCATCCCCCCGCGAGCGGGGCGGCTGGTTATGAGGGGAGCGAGCGAGGAGAAGAAGACGGGAAAAGGTCTCCGGGTGTGTGCGTGTGTGCGCCCGCGCGCGCCCCGGGCAGCCAAAGAGCCTCTGTTGTTAAACTCTCCCGAGAGCGGAGAGCCTCTTGCAGCAGCTGCCAAAGCCACCGGCTTCGGCGCCGCTCGTCCCGCTCATCGCCCGTATCCAGCAGATAGGCTTTGAGTTTTTGGCTGGGGGGGGGGGAGAAGTAGGACCTTCCTAAGTCCCCCCCCAGTCAAAATCACAAAGCCAGGCAGCCCCCAGCCGCCAAAGGAGCCTCCTCATTCTCCCCGCCCTGTGGAGAAGTGTGGAGGGCTGCGTCACTAAGCTCCACCCCTCCATAACCCCACCCCCATATGACCAAAGCCCCCCCCCCCACCGGGCCGTAGAAAACTCGTCTAACTTAAAGCCGGTCCCTGGTGCTAAAAAGGTTGGGGACCTCTGCTTTAACATATTTAAATGTTTCGACCATGTCCCCCCTTTCCCTTCTGTCCTCCAGACTATATAGATTGAGTTTTTTGAGTTCCGGACTATACAAATTGAATTCATTAAGTCTTTCCTGATAAGATGGGATTTAACATAAGATGGATTTTGGACTAGAAAAACTTTAAGGTTCCTTTCAGTTCTATTTGATAGATAGTTTAATAGAGGTGGAATTACTAATAGGGCTCATTCTGATCCAAACCATCCAATTGTTTCAGCTTAGATTCTCAAATTAGTTTGATTGGGACGTTTAGGTCAGAACAATTCTATTTATTATGTTGGATTATAAAAAGATGGATAATACAAAAGATGTCTGAAGAAGTTCAGCTTGAATTGAATATGTCCATTTAGGCAGTTTGGATTTAAATTAACAATTAATCTTGTTTGGATATTCAGTTGAGTTGCCTTCTAACAGAAGGTCAGGCTGAATATTCACATTCCCTTATTGACTATCTCTAGCATTCTTCTTTCTCCTTTCTTCCCCCTTCTCTCTTCTCTACTCTCTTCTCTACTTTCTACTTTATCAAAAATTCATTTATTTATCATTTATCCCATCGATCCATCCTATCCATCCATCCATCCATCCATCCATCCATCCATCTAATTCAGATACATGAGTTATGAACAGTTGAGTTTGTTTAGTACCAAAAGAGGATGCCATATGATCTTATTTATTTATTTTATTTATTTATTCATTAGATTTGTATGCCACTCCTCTCCGTAGACTTGACAGCTGATATATGAAAATTCCCTACCCAGAGAGGCAATGCTCCATAACTCTGTCCATACAGAACCAATGGAACAGATGTTCCTTCAGGTGTATGTATTACAAAGATATTCACACTAGCCTTATCTCACCAATACCACATAAATACTCAGAGCATATAGGACAATGTTATGTCTCCCTGATGCTTGCAGAAATTAAACCTGTTACAATGTACAATCTTGCCATGTTCTACACAGCAACAATTAAAATCCATCAGATGGATGACCTGTTACCTCAAACTAGTCTTAACAAGCATCTAATTTGTTATTTAAGAGTGTCTTATGCTGTGATAGATTAGATAACAATGTATTAACATCATATATTCTTGTATTTAATTAATGTTTTTATTCCTGTAGAAAGTCAGCACCCACACTCTCCTAGAAGAATGAAATAATTTGAGAAATATTAGAAAAGGCAGAATATTATATTTCCCTGGATGAGAAATTGAGAAACATTTTTTTAAAGGGAGAAAGCAGCCCCCACCTTCCTTAATAGCCCAGAACAGATGTCAGGACTTAAGAGAAAAAGAGATAGATAGTTCTATTCATAAGCAATTTCCTTGCATCAAGGTCTGAACAAAGTAGGGTTAGCTCTCAGCACAATAGGAATTGCCCAACAAACTTCTTCATTGCATCAGCCCAAACCTAAACCAAACTTAGCCCAGGCAAACTCCTAGGATTTGTACAAGGCCTTATGGGAGTCTTACAACAGCCAATAGAATACATATTCTTGCACAGGAACAGGAGGCTCAAGTGCACACACCCATCAACTTCATGTGTCAGCTATCCAGAATCACATGTGCTTGGTAGTTTTGTTCATCATTAAATCATTTTTCCAATCAGCCTCCAGCCTCCATTTTGTCTTCAGTTGCCTTTCTCCCAGCTTGGAAATGGACCTGGATATTTTTTCCAACATTCCTTTTCATATTTAGTTTTTTAAAAAAATATTTTTTCTATTTGTTTTTATTTTTTAATAAAGTTTATTAATTTTCCATTCTTTTCTTTAAAAATCAATAAGTACAATTGGTAATTCTGCATTGTTACATTTGTTTCCTTTGGGCTTCATCACGTTTTATAAACTTAATCACATTATACTTAAACTTATTTTTGTTACAATGATTAGAATACTTATACGTTTCTATTTACATATTTATATATTCTATTTTAGCTCTTTCTTTTCATTTTCGTTTTACTATGCTCAATCCAACAATACCATCTATCCTAATATTTTGAATCTTTCTGGCCTCGCAAGTCTATTGTTAGCCTATCCATTTTGGCTCATTGATATTTCCGGTGTATTGTGGTTAGCTCTGGCCCAGCTCCTGCCCCAAGGAATGTGCAGGTGGATGTGGGGGAGACATCCACATGCCACAGACCTGTTTTGCTCCCGATGGAATCTGCTGACGAAGCTTCCTCTGACCAAGGAAGCGTGGGTGACAGGGAAGAGGGGAGTTTGGCAGACAGCCCAGGAGGAGATCAATCATCTGTATCAACCCTGGATTCTGAACAAGAATTAATGATACATCCACGCATGCGTAGAGTGATGCATAGAAGACAACAACTGAAGGATTATTACAAGAGAAAATGAGGCCACTTGTGGTTGGGTGGGGCTGCTGTAATTAGTGCTACAGATAAAAGTGCAGCCTGGTGTTTTAGCCTCATGGCAGTTTATCTGATTCATTGTTTCATCAAGATTGTGGTTTTTGTGCTGTGGACTCTCTGGACTTTAGAATTGGACTCAATTTCCCAGTTATTGGGTGAGCAATTGGATTGCATTTAACCCATGCCTTATGTGTACCAGAAAATCCCTTTGACATTTAAAAAGGGAGCTGTTTCTGTTTTTCTGTTTATAAAACCTTTTGAGTTTTCCTTTTATCGTGTGGTGTGTGTCTTCCTGGACTAATTACCCTGTAATTACGGGCAGTTGAAACACGCTGGCAGAACATGGTGTAAATTCTATTTGTGATTGGATGATTTATTGCATCCTGTTTTTGTTTTTAAAATGTTTTTTTCACCTGGTGTATTTTATATATTTTAGCTTTTAAAATTACTAACTCTATTTTATTTTTATTTTACTGATTTTGAATATACTGTATGTTTTTTAGCTGGCTTTCCCCCTCCCTCAAGGAAACTTCCCCCATTTGAATGACTGGCTGGTTGGCCTTGAACTCCTGCTTTTTAAAAAAATGCTTTATTTCTAAAGTACAAAAACTCACTTGAGTTACCCCAAGACATGCCTGAAGATGAATAAATTGCCAACCCCTCCCCAGCCCTGTTTTTCACCACTGCATATAGTTCCTATCTTGCTTTTATTTGTTTTATATTCAAAGGAGCTAATACTCAACTCTGGAACGCCATTGTTAAACTCTGGCAACCGAACAAAGCGAAGCATTAATAAAAGTGTCACAGTTACGTTTTTCAGGAAAGTGCTTGGCTTTTACTTAAAGTAGCAAACCATTTCTCTTGCAATATTCTTTGTCTTCTTCATTCTCCCATTTTCTTGGAGTCAAAGAGATATAAAGTGTATAATGTTTGTTTGTTTGTGTCACACCTTTATTTATTTTTTTTACAAATAACTCAAGGTGGCAAACATACCCAATACATCTTCCCTCCTCCTATTTTGTCCACAGCAACAACCCTGTGAGGTGGGTTGGACATGAAGAGAAGGACTGGTCCAAAACTGGCTTGTATGGCTCAGGTGGGACTTGAACTCACAGTCTCCCACTTTCTAGCCTGGTATGTTAACCTCTAGACCAGTGGTTCTCAGCCTTTCTAATGGCATGACCCCTTAATACAGTTCCTCATGTTGTGGTGACCCCCAATCATACACCTAGCACCAATTCTCTCAACAGAGCTTTAAGCTGATTGGCAGGAAGGTCAGAGGGACACACCCACTATAAACGCCTGATTGGTCGGATTGTAAAAATATGTCCTAAGGCGCCAGAATAGAAGCTTGAGCAATGCCAGGGGGGACGTGCTTTTTTTGCCGCAGGGAGTAAGGGTTTTTTGCACTGAACAATAGCCCACAACACAGAGCAGGAGATATGAGATACAGATAACAAACCCTCGGGTCTTTTTAGACCCAAAAGGAATTTTGAGACCCTGTAAAAAAATTTCCCTGCATATCTGAAACTTGAAATTCCATAACTTTGTCTCATTTGAGAGGATCTTTCGAAGGATGGTGCTTTTTTTGTAGGGGGGGTTGTTTAGTTTTTGCTGGGCAAAAAAACATTACACTTGTTACCCTCCGGGTCCTTTTAGACCTGGAGTATAAAAAGGTTGGTTCTAGCTACCGGAATGGTCTTTTTGAATACTTTTTTCACTAGTATACTAATTCAAACATTTCTGAACACAATGAAATGAAAATTGAAGTGAAACATTTAATGCTTATTTGTTTATTCTGCTCATAAAAGCATGTGCCCCATTTTTGTGCAATTTTGTTAATTTTTATCTAGATTAGGCTGCAAAATCAGACTTTTTTGACCATCTTTGGCATTGGCATACTGATTTGAACATTTCTGAACGCAATGAAATGAAAATAGAAATTTAAAAAATGATGCTTATTTGTTTAGTTTGCTCAGAAAAGCCCCCCCCCGGCTGTGTGCAAGGCTTCCAATTTTCAATTTTGTTGAAAGCCTTTGCCCTTTGCCTACTAATTTGAACATTAACACTTCAATTTTCATTTCATTATGTTCAGAAATGTTCAAATTAGTATACTAGTGAAAAAAGTATTCAAAAAGACTATTCCAGTAGCTAGAACTAACCTTTTTATACTCCGGGTCTATAAGGACCCGGAGGGTAAAAAGTGTATAGTAAATGTGAGGAGAATAGCAGGGTTAAATTACACCCCAATCATGATGATAAGCCCTTGAGTTTTTTTCAGCGAAAAATATGCTGAATATTGCAAACAATTGTCCTGGCAGAGCATTGGGGGGACATGAGATGTTTACTTCTTCCAGGGGGGGGGGGGGGTAACAGAAAATGATTGAGAAACACTGGACTAGAAGACCTTCAAAGTCCCTTCCAGTGCTACCATTTATTATTATGTACATGGCCAACCCATGACTGTTATGTTTCAACCCAGGCTCCATTACAATCATAACTTGAGGACTACCTGTAAACTCTACCAGTTTTCCTTTATGAGAGCAAGCAAAGTTGATCGGTTGCCTTGACAATCTGGGAGACAATTATAATAATCTTGAAAAATTATTCAGTTTTTCTACTTCCATGCTTCCCAGACAAATTTACCGTGGTTGAGGTACTGTCAGATTTCATGCTGCTTCTAGTCCGCAAAACCATGAGGGCTAGCAGAACTAAAATGGATGCTTGGTTCATCCAGGTGTGTTAAGGGCTAAGCTTAGATTCTTGAGGATGAATAATAGAAGAATCAGTTGACATATTTAGCATCTCTTGTTATTATAGCAATGTCTAAATATTGTCTGTCTTCTCCAGTGGAGGGTTCCAACTTACCTCAATTACCTCAATTTCAGCTCACATCCTTCCACACCACATGAGCATGTGGAAATACGTGAGTACCCACACCCATAATTCAATGCCTGGGGAGGGCAAAAACAGCCTCTGGAGGCCGGAAATGGCCTGTTTCCCAACTTCTGGTGGACCCATTAGGCTCGTATTTTGCCTTCTCCAGGTACAAAGACTTTCTTGGATACAGGGAAGGGTAAAGATGACCTCTCTCACCCCCCATAGGATTTCTGGAAGTCAAAAACGCCCTCCCAGAGCCTCTCTGAGAACCAAAAATCAGCTGGCCGGCACATACATGCAGGTTGGAGTGGAGCTAGGGCAATGGCTCATCGGCCAGCAGATATGGCTCCGCATACCACCTGTGACACCCGTGCCATAGGTTTGCCAACACTGCCCTAATTTGAAAAAAAGATGGCGACTGCATGCACAGTGCCAGAACTCTCCTTCTGCACATGCTCAGAAGTAAATTAAAAAAAATAATAAATTATTTTTTAAAATGGTAGCTCCCATGGACCGGCACCAACTGATCTGGTTTGGTGACGTTATTATGACATCACCAGCAGGTCACTGCCAGTTCAAGCAGGAACTCAGCCCTGGTTTTCTCCAAAGAAGAGCAAAAATTAATATCACTTACAGCTTAAATTGAAACCAGGGTTAGATTTCTTTATTTTTAACATCTCTCCTTTAAGAATTAACATCCTTCTAAAATGAATCAGATTAAGAGTATAACAAGTAACTAAATAAATATATGTCAGAAGGATGATTAAAATATGTGGGGGGAAAACATGATAGAAATTAAACTTTCATGAAAACATTGTAACATGGAGAGCATCTGTTTGGATGTGCTGCTTAATAAGCAATATCTCACCATTTCCCAGAAAGCCTCACGAAAATTTCATTTAAAAGCAACTAAAAGTAAGTACAAATGAAATGTCATTGGTATAAATAAATAAAATATGGAAATGAAACTGAACGATTCACTTACTTGCGTTACGCATATCGATTTTTTTCCCTTGAAATTTTATTTTTAATTATGTATGATATTTTTTGTCCAACCTTTATTACTTTATAAGTGTCAAAGTGGCACTTCCTCCTTTCCCCACAATGACCATGTGAGGTGGGTTGGCTGAGAGGGAGTAACTGGCCCAAGATCACTCAGCTGGCAGAATTCGAACTGAGGGGTTCTTGGTGCTCTTTGAGCTTGTTTTTTTCCCCCTTGCAGAACTTTTCTAGATAAGAACCAGGTGTTCAAGATTTTTTTGCCTCTTCTCAAGAATCATTTTCCACTTACAAACCCGAGCCTCTGAAACTGTAACCGAAAAAGGCAGGGAGAAGCCTCCATGGGGCCTCTCTAGGAATCTCCTGGGAGGAAACAGAGTTGGAAAAGGTGGGGAGAAGCCTCCATGGGGCCTCTCTAGGAATCTTCTGGGAGGAAACACCTGGAAAAGGTGGGGAGATGCCTCCATGGGGCCTCTCTAGGAATCTCCTGGGAGGAAACAGGGTCTCCACCCTCCCTGTGGTTTCCCCAATCGCACACATTATTTGCTTTTACATTGATTCCTATGGGAAAAATTGCTTCTTCTTACAAAGTTTTCTACTTAAGAACATGATCATGGAATGAATTAAGTTCATAAGTAGAGGTACCACTGTATAAGGCAAACTGAAAAGAGCCTGAAGATAGATGAAGTCAATTCTGTAGATGTTGTAGAGACTCCACATTCTAGAGATAAAAGAAGTTAAATTGTCAGACAAAAGGTTGATGGGGTATGTTGCCAGGCCTGATTTAAAATTAATGCTTGCCTTTCTGAGAGTTGAGCCTTAGAAAGAAATGGTATCAGAAGAAAAATGCTTATGGCTTATGGAACAGGAGAAGCCGTTTTTTAAAAACTGTGAACCTTTTCTCTATTTTTTAAAATGATATTTATACACTTATAGAGTTTGAGCACTGGATGATAAGAGAAACACAGATCTTTGGATGTGAGAAACCTGTGAATCTAGATTGAGGATAGGATGATATTTTAGTATATGGGTTTTTTAAAATTTTTCAATATTTTAATTAATTGGATTATGTATTGGATTGCTTTTCACTTGTTGTGAGCCGCCCCGAGCCTTCGGAGAGGGGCGGCATACAAATCCAAATAATAAAGAAATAAATAAATAATAAAAACAATCAAAATCTGACTTCCATTATTTAAGACACATGTTTGTAAGATCTGTTAGTTCCTCACAGTGAAGGGCTGCAAATGTTTTACTACCAGACTGTGGGCGTGGCTTATTTTGTGGGTATGTCTTGCCAGCCATGCGACCAGATGGGAGTGGCTTGACAATCATGTGACTGGGGGGGGGTCTCACGTCAAGGGTTTGGGTTAGGGTTAGGGTGCCTGGCCTCTCCTTGCCTCAAATAGATATAATTTTCCTATCTATTTACAATTACTGAACATCCAAAATATACTTTTTAATTTTATGTATATATGTTTATATTTTATGTATATGTGCATACATATTACACACAGGCACACAAAAATATATGTGATCTACTATATAAATAGTATGTGTATGTACACACACACACACACACACACACACACACACACACACACACAGAGCTCTTCTAAAATTATACACATTCAACCTCATTTACTGTGATAGGAAAAACATATCCAGAGCCCAGAAGGGAAAAAAAGAAAAAAAAACATTTTTTTTCTACTGGTTCTGCATACCTGACCATACCTGTAGGAGCCCATCACTGGTTCCTCAGTACTGAAATGGCTAAAGCAATTGGTTCACACTGTGGTTGAGTCTTGCTTGGATTGTTGTAACTGCCTGTGGCCTGGCTACCTCATATTATCCTTTGTATGCATAATACAATTCTACATAATGGTCTAGGCCAGGGGTATTCAAGTTTGGTTTGTTTAAGAGCTGTGGAGTACAATTCCCAGAATTCCCCAGTCCACAGGTCTTAAAGCTGTCAAGGTTGGAAATCCCTGTTGTTCTGTCCAAAGTTACGAATGTATCACAAACACACGCTTGGAACTAAGTTAGTTTTAATTAATGAACCGCTGCTAATAACTGGCTTAGCAGTGGCAAAACACACAAAGCAAAAGAAACAATCCTTTCATTCAGAAAGTCAGCTGATAATTTGTCTTCATTAGCATCTGGCATAAGTTCAATCAGTCTTAGCTCACGTAATGTCTGAAGGCTTGGCTAAATGCCCAGGAGTTCCTCTTTGTAAGAAACCCAACGCAGGAGAAACAGGACTTCACAATACAAGGCAGGATAGATATCTGAGTTTGAATGAATTTATTCCTGCAGCTTTCCAGCTGCTTCTATTGCTCTTAAATATTGATTGATTGATTGATTGATTGATTGATTGATTGATTGATTGTTAGAGTTGGAAGGGTCCATGCGGGTCATCAAGTCCAACCCCCTGCCTAAGCAGGAACCCTATAGCATCCTAGCCAAATGGCAGTCCAATTTCCTCTTAAAAATGTCCAGAGTATTGGAGTTCACAACGTCCGCTGGTAGGTTGTTCCACTGGTTGATCGTTCTGACCATCAGGAAGTTCTTCCTTATTTCCAGGTTGAATCTCTCCTTGGTCAGCTTCCAGCCGTTGTTCCTCGTCCGGCCCTCTGGTGCCCTGGAGAATAAAGTGATCCCCTCCTCTCTGTGGCAACCTCTTGTATACCTGTAGACTGCTATCATGTCCATTCTGGCCCTCCTTTTCTCTAGGCTATCCATGCCCAGTTCCCGCAGTCTCTCTTCATAAGTCTTGGTTTCTAGACCCCTGATCATTTGCGTTGCTCTTTTCTGCACCTTCTCCAGAGTTTCAATGTCTTTTTTGAAGTGTGGTGACCAGAACTGAACACAGTACTCCAGGTGTGGTCTGACCAGGGCATAGTAGAGTGGTATTAAGACTTCCCTGGTCTTGGAGTGTATTTCCCTGTTGATGCAGCTTAGGATTGTATTGGCTTTTTTGGCTGCTGCTGCACATTGTTGGCTCATGTTTCATTGATTATCGACCAAGACTCTGAGATCTCTTTCACCGTTGCTACTGCTGAGAGGGGTTTCTCCCAGGGTGTATGTGTGTCCAGTTTTTTTTTTACCTAGGTGAAGGACTTTGCTCTTGTTGATGTTGAACATCATTTTGTTGGTGTGGGCCCACTGTGTTAGCTAAATAGATTAGGGGAGTGGCCAATTAGCCCCAAGTCTTACTCCCGAGGAGACTTCCTACAGAGTAACCATTCCTGTCTCTTGGCAGTCCTCACCAGCCTCCTCACTGTCCGACTCAGGTGCCAGCTGTGCAAGCCATTGATGGGCTACAACACCTGTGTAACAGGAAGCTAAAATCAAAAAGAATGAAAAGAACTGGATCAGAGGTGGTATTCAGCCATTTTGGACAGGTTTGGGAAAACCAATAGCAACTTGTGGTCCGCCCACTTGCCCCGACACTTTGCCGCCCTATTTAGCCATGTTTTCAAACCACAGGTATGTGTGCCAGCAGTGCATGTGAACAAAGTGCAGGTGCAGAAGCTGCACACACTCATATTTTTAAAAACACACTATTTGAAAAACATCCCTTTGCCATCAGGCCTGGGGCTGTTGAACATTGACAAAAGAATAATGGACGAAGTCATATCGACAAAGATCACAACCAAACCAGAACTGTTCCTTCTAGGCATTTTTAGACAGAAACTAAACAAAGAAGACAGATACCTTATTATTCAAATACTAACGGCCGCCAGACTAACATACGCACAACACTGGAAAAAAAGAAGACACCCCGACAAATTTAACCATTATTAGTAAAATTATGGAATGTGCTGAATTATCAAAAATAACAATGGAAATACAAAACAAAAGCGATTCAGAGTTCTACAAGGCCTGGGAGAAATGGTTCAGATGGTTATCTAACTTCAAAAACAATAAAACAAAAATCAATCAAATTCTCTTAATATAAATCAAAATAAAGATAGACACAATAGAAATTCGGACCAAAATCAGTACAATCCCTCTCTGAGTTCAATCCACTTGATAACTACTAATAACTTACTAATATCATAACTCCACAAATACCTCTCACTCATAAAAATAACAAACATAATCAAACTAAGTCGTCACAATGCATATTCCTGCTAGTTTGCAGGTACTACTTCTTCTCTCTCTTTCTTTCTTTTCTTTCTTTTCTTTCTTTTCTCTTTTTCCCCTTTTCTCTTTCTTTTCTTTCCTATCCCACCCCTAACTACCTTTCCTTTCCATGTCACCCCTGAACTATTAAATACTATAGATATAAGATTATCCAAATAAGAATATTGAATACAAATAATTACCTATAGACAAATATTTGGAATGTATATACAACAATATATATAAACTACTGTATAAAAATATTGTTTACCCCATCCCCCTCCTACTTCTCTTTTTGTATTCCCATCCACCCTTCCCATTTTTAATAAACTAATAAAGTATATTTTAAAAAAAAATTGGATTTTCAAATATAGCTTTTATAATTGTTTTCGTATTATTTTATGCTGTAAGCCGCCCTGAGTCCCCTGGAGAAGGGAGGCCTAGAAATCCAAATAATAATTAATTAACTAATTGACTAATTAACTCATTCACTCACTAACCAATAAAACAAACAAGTAACTTTTCGATGCTGGGCAAACCGGTAGATAAATTATGTGAATCCCACCTTTGAACTGGATATTTTTATCCTAAAGAAGGCAGAATAGAATAGAATAGAATAGAATAGAATAGAATTCTTTATTGGCCTAGTGTGATTGTACACACAAGGAATTTGTCTTTGGTGCATATGGAATGTACGTTAGTCTTTCATCACTTAAAATGTTGCTACAAAGTCAAGGAAGTGAGTTTGTTAACCATAGTTCCCGAGAGTAGCAATCCAACATTGGTATTAGAACCCCCATGCTATGTAGAATATGGGACAGGAAGGGATCTCCAGCATCTTCAGGTTTGGGGCATATATGGAGGTTTGGAGCCAGGATGGCGCAGCAGGTAGAGTGCTGTACTGCAGGCCACTGAAGCTGACTGTAGATCTGTATGTCAGCGGTTCAAATCTCATCACCAGCTCAAGGTTGGCTCAGCCTTCCATCCTTCTGGGGTGGGTAAAATGAGGACCCGGATTGTGGGGGCAATAGGCTGGCTCTATTAAAAAATGCTATTGCTAACATGTTGTAAGCCGCCTTGAGTCTAAGGAGAAGGGTGGCATAAAAATAGAATGATTGAATGAATGAATGAATGAATCAACCAACCAACCAACCAACCAATGTCAGTTTCTCCCCATGTGATGTTTAAAGTCAAGATCAATGCTCAATGGGGATTCTCAAACAATGGCTGGATAATATTTCTCAGGAATCCCAAAGGTGCTTTTTTTCTAAGAGGCAACAGGACTTTTTTTGTCATTCTTTGAAGATGTTTCGCTTCTCATCCAAGAAGCTTCTTTAGCTTTGAAGAAGCTTTTTGGATGAGAAGTGAAACATCTTCAAAGAATGACAAGAAAGTCCGGTTGCCTCTTGAAAAAGCACCTTTGGGACAACCATGACTGAGAATCTCCATAGACATATATCTTAATAATAATAATAATAATAATAATAATAATAATAATAATAATAATAACAACAACAACAACAACAACAACAACAACAACAACAACAACAACAACGAGCTTGGAGTTCTTCTAGTCCAATCCCCTGCTTAGGGAGGAAACCCTACACTACTTCAGAAAGATGGTTATCCAACATCTTCTTAAAAACTTCCAGTGTTGGAGCATTCACAATCTCTGGAGGCAAGCTATTCCAATCATTAATTGTTCTGACTGTCAGGAAATGTCTCCTTAGTTCTAAGTTGCTTCTCTCCTTGTTTAGTTTCCACCCATTGCTTCTTGTTCTACCCTCAGGTGCTTTGGAGAATAGGTTGGCTCCTTCTTTGTGGCCATAGTTCCCTCTAAGCTGAGCAGTGAGCAATCGCTCACTTAAAAATCATCATCAACTCAGAGTTTTCCAAACCTGCCCAGAAGCCGAGAGGGAAAGAGTGAGAGGGAAGGAGAGAGAGAGGAAGAGAGGAAGAGAGAGAAACAGATAGAAAACAGAGAGGAAGGAAAAAAGAAAGAAAAAGAATGGGAGTAAGGAAGAGAGAAAGAAAATTAAAATCTAGTTTGAAACTAGCTCAACTATTTAAGTGGCATTTTGATATTGATAGAGTTGCCCTATTATGAGCTCACTGTTATAGACACACAGTACAGTATTTTATTTTGAAATTCTCTGAGGCAAAACAGGGTGGGATTTTTATTTGTATGTATGTATGTATGTTTGTTTGTTTGTTTGTTTGTTTGTTTATTTATTATTTCTGTGCTGCCCAGTCCCAAAGGGACTGCCGCTCAGACACTATACTTTTCTGCCCACCCCCTCAAAGAATTAGAGGGAACACTGTTTGTGGCAACCCCTGAAATATTGGAACACTGCTATCATTTCTCCCGTGGTCCTTCTTTTCATTAAACTAGCCATGCCCAGTTCCTGAAACCGTTCTTCATATGTTTTAGCCTCCAGTCCTGTAATCATCTTTGCTGTTCTTCTCTGCACTCTTTCTAAAGGATGCAAACCTTATTTTTGCATCCTGGTGACCAAAACTGAATACAGTATTCCAAGTGTGCCCTTTTTGGCAGCTGCTGCACACTGCTTGGTCATATTTAAATGGTTATCCATTGTCCCTCTCACACACTGTTGAGCAGTGTACCACATATATTGTTCCTGTGCATTTTGGTTTGCTTGCTTAAATGTAGAACCTTACTTTTGAACATCTCTGGGATGTTCTGAGGATTCCAGCCCTGGAAAGAGAGTTGGACTGGAAGACGTGCAACCTCCCTTCCATCTCCATGATTTTATGTCTCTCGTGATTATTTCACTCCTACCGTATCTCTCTTTATTGCCATTCATTGGTTGAGTATTAAAATGAAAGATGCCATTATAAATTGCAAGGGTTGACACATTGTACTCTGTAAGTGCTTATACAATTATTTGAAAGACCTGCTGATGACTCATCAGCCTGTGTATTGGATCCAATTACTGGGACAGGATTGATTGATTTACCTTCCTATGAGGATATCCAGGTCACGGCCGAGAATTTCGTTCTTCTAACCTGACTCTGATTCTTCAGAATTGATTGCCTAGAAGGACAGTAGTTTTCTAGCGGCACAGTGGATAGAATGAAGCATTGCAGGCTAACTCGCTATTCACTGTCAGGACTCACTACCATATTTTTGAGGCTTTTTCCTCCCTAAAAGAGGGAGGAAATTTGGATGCACCCTATACTCTGAATGTAGCTTTTCTCAAAGCTCTCCCCCCCCCCAGCTCTAACTAGCTGCTAACAATCTTCCCAGCTCTTACTTTGCAGGCTTTTTCATTGTTACTTTCTCTGAATAATGTTTTTCCAGCCCTAAGTCTTTGCAGACTTTTTCCCGAATATGTTTCTTTCTAGCCATAACTAGATGTTAATGATGTTCCCAGCTCTTACCAGCTTGCAATCTCTTTCATTGTTATTTTCTCCAAATAAGGGTTTTTTTAAGCCCTAACCAGGGGATAAAATAATGTGCTGAAGCTGACCAGACTAAGGATGGTAGCCTGATGAATATCTGGTGTTGTGGTTAGCTCTGGCCCAGCTCCTGCCCCAAGGACTGTGGATGTGGGGGAGACATCCACATGCTGCAGGCCTGGTTTGCCCCCGGTGGAATCTGACGATGAAGGCTCCTCTGACCAAGAAGACATGAGTGACAGGGAGGAGGAGAGTGTGGCAGACAGCTCAGAAGGAGATCAATTATCTAGCTCCTCCTTGGATTCAGAACAAGAGTTAATGATACAGCCACGCATGCGGAGAGCGATGCATAGGCAGCAACAACTGAGAGATTATTATCAAAGACAATGAGGCCACCTGTGGTTGGGTGGGGCTGTGGTAATTAGTGAGGCTGCTATAAATAGCAGCCTGTGGGTTTGGCCATTGTGGAGGATTATCTGATCGTTTGTTGTGTTTCATGACTGCGTTACTGACTTTGACTTTTTGTGTGCTGATTTTTCCCTGCTTTGAAACTAAACCAGAGCAAAGTATGTTTCACTTTGTGAAAGAAGGACTGTGAATTGCCTCACAGCTGCAAGCTAAGTATCACAGGACTGATAAGGGACTTGTATAAATTACCAGTTTGTTTGGAGACTAGTGCTCTTTGGTCTACCAAAAGAGGGCTTAGCGTAAGTGAATTTTCATTATAAAGAACATTTTCATTATAAAGAACATTGTTTTGAATTTTCAAATGTGTGTGTGTCTGAAATTTGTACCTGTGAATTTTTGGGAGGATTCTACCAGAGAGCCCAACAGAACACCTAGTAGGTAGATTTCCCCCCTTTTTTCTATTTTCTTCCCCAAAAACTAAGGTGTGTCTTATAATCCAGTGTGTTTTATACTCCGAAAGATCTGGTGATAACAATAATCCATTGGTCCAGTGGCACTGTTGTAAGGATACAGTATTGCAGGCTAACTCTGCCCACAATCTGGAGTTCAAATCTGAGCGGCTCAAGGTTGACTCAGCCTTCCATCCTTCTGAGTCAGTAAAATGAAGACCAAGATTATTGGGGGCATTCTTCTGACTCTATAAATTGCTTAGAGAGGGCTGTAAAAGCACTATGAAGTGATATACAAGTGCTCTTGTATAAGTGTATGTATAAGTGCTCTTAATCTTCTTTTATTAAAAAAATATTTATTAGTTAAAGGGACAAGAGGAAATTGAATATTACAAAATCAGGGATAAGATCTATGATCTGTTGAATAGAAGAATGCCTAAATAATTGAATATATTATATAGTATTATACAGTAATACCTCATCTTACGAACTTAATTGGTTCCAGGACAAGGTTCGTAAGGTGAAAAGTTCGTAAGATGAAACAATGTTTCGCATAGGAATCAATGGAAAAGCCAATGTATAGCCAAAAATTTGTAAATAATAGGAAAATATATGTGTTTTTTTTGTATGATCTGATTTGCAAAGGTTTTTCTCAGAAACCTCTGATAAGAGCGGAGCGGCAATAGCTCCTACTTTTCATTGTATGTTTGTTGTTTCTTTTATGTATATTGATGTTTTGTTTTGTCTTGATAAAGATAAATTAAAAAAACAAGTGCTCTTAATCTTCCATTTTTAATTTATAAGGGTTTTTTAATGGTGAATGTAGAGTATTACAATGAAGACTTTTTCTTATCATTACACCCTGCTTAGCAACAGAAAATGCAACAAAAAATTGTTCCTGCTGTTTATTGATCAATTACATTTTTAAACCACTCGTGTTTCCTATAAGGCGACTTTGATCTGTTGGGCTACAGTGAAAGCTGTACAGATACAGAGAAGTAGGCAGAATAAATTTCACCCTGATCCAAACTCGGTAAACTTTTGTGGTGGACTGACATGCTGTAAATTTGAAAAATAATAACATGGGGTGCTTTCACAAAATGGGCAGCCTAGGTGATAGCTTGCCTGGTTATAAAAATTGTTACCACGGTGGCCTTGACTAGTAGAAAATAGCTTATTTACTAGAAGACAAATTGGGAAATCCTTCCCTTGTCTCATATTTTTTCCCTTGTGTCTGGAATGCTCTCTGCCAACTTAACAATTCTTTTTTTTTTTCTGGGCAGATGGACATATATTCCAACAAAACATTGTGTTGCAGCCATCTATCATTAAAATAAAGCAAATGAATAAATAAATTAAGGATGTCAATGCAGGACTCAAAGGCATTACAAGTAGACCTCAACTTACAATCATAATTAACACCAACATTTCTGTTGTTATGTTAAGTGAGCTTTGCCACATTTTACATCCTTTCTTGCCCCAGTTGGCTCCCTTCCTGAGATCCACCAGATGATAGATTTCCATACATGGAATCAATATTGTGCCTCGACTAGAACAGGGGTCTCCAACCTTGGGCACTTTAAGACGTGTGGACTTCAACTCCCAAAATTCCTCGCCTTTCGTAAGCTCCTTAAAACCCACCTCTGCCGTCAGGCATGGGGGAATTGAGATATTCTTTCCCCCTAGACCTCTACAATTTATGAATGGTATGTTTGTATGTATGTTTGGTTTTATAAATAAGGGCTTTTTATTTGTTTTAGTTACATGCTGTTTTTATCACTGTTGTTAGCCGTCCCGAGTCCACGGAGAGGGGCAGCATACAAATCCAATAAATAAATAAAATAAGTAAATGAAGAAACAATCAATATTAATAAAAATCTTAGGATACAAGCAACAAGTTACAGTCATACAGTCCTAAGTGGGAGGAATGGGATGATAGGAATTATGAAAGAAAAAAACCTAGTAGAAATAGAAGTGCAGATTTAGTAAAAAGTCTGACAGTGTTGAGGGAATTATTTGTTTAGTGGAGTGATGGCGTTTTGGAAAAAAACTGTTCTTGTGTTTAGTTGTCTTGGGGTGCAGTGCTCTGTAGCAACATTTTGAGGGTAGGAGTTGAAACAGTTTGTGTCCAGGATGCGAGGGGTCAGTAAAGTCTCCAGCACTCTAATCATCTGTGTTGCTCTTTTCCGCATTCTTTCCAGAGTCTCAATATCTTTTTTATAATATGGTGCAGTATTCTAAGTGTGGTCTTACTAAGGCTTACATATTATATTACGTTAGAATATTCATGACTAGGAGAGGCAGTGTTAACAAGGTCAGCCAATGAACAGGTATAGCAACAAAGTCAGCCAATGAGAGCTAAACACATCTGAGTCTGTGCAGAGAATCGAAACTGAAAAACTGGAAAGCTGGGTGTGGCTCAGTCCACTCTGCACTCTCTATCCTCTCTGCTGAAATGAAACTAACTCCTGCTTGTGTTTACTTGAAGAAAAGAAAATCTGCTAATGGTATTGTAAATTCATCTGTTAGTAGGTTTATAAAGACATTTATGAATCCAGCTGAATCAGTCATCTGTGTGTGCTTCTGGTTTTGAATTATGCCACAAACTTGAACATATTAGATATGTATCTATAGTGGGTTGTGCTGCCTCTTGTCTGGCTCTTTTTTGGGGGGGAATGTGCTCTTTCATTCCTAGGAAGTCCATCACACCAACAGCCCCTTCGTAGACCCATCTTTCACACTCTTCAATTCTTCTTTTTTCCTCATCTCAAAGGCTTTCTGGAGTTTTAGCAAAGCTCTTTTGCAAATTCAGCAAAGAATCATTATCCAGATCATTGTCTTGGCTCCTCAATTGGCATTTTAATATTTCTTCATATTCTAATATTTCTGCATCAGATGAGGTTTGATTCAATTCTTTATCCTGCTGATCTTCCAAGGAATTCTCTTTTAGTCTGCTTGCTCTTTCTCATGCATTAGTCATATCCCAGCCAGATTACCGCAGTGTGCTATGGATGGATTGCTTTTTGAAAGCCACCCAGAAGCTACAATTGGCTCAGAACACATTAGTATGGGTAAATATGAATATACCTCCACCACACATACCCTCTATGCCCTTGGCTTCAAACTTTTATTTATTTAATTATTGTTTAAACTTAATGTTTTTATGTTTTTGTGTATTTATTTATATATTTATTTTGTCAAGTGTGTATATGATTACAGACAAAGTTTAAACATGATTATGAATCCATAAGATGTACAGGGGGTAGACAAAGAAATGGAAACACTTGACTTTTTGGAATCCTGATGTTTGAACATGTTCAAATCAATCAAAACTTGATGTATTTAAATGTTTGTTTATTTTTTTAATTCTGTTATTTGATATGTTTTTAAAAGTACCTTTTTTAAACAGAAATTTAAGGAAATTGGTAATAATAATAATAATAATAATAATAATAATAATAATAATAATAATAATTTATTAGATTTGTATGCAGCCCCTCTCTGCAGACTCAGGGCGGCTTATATAACTGTTATAACCTTATAGCTTATATAACCATTATAACCTTCTAGAAATGGCAGACCTCTCAGATTTTCAAAGAGGCCAAATTGTTGGTGCTCGAATGGCAGGTGCTAGTGTAACAGAAAGTGCCCAAATGTTTGGTGTTTCAAGAGGTAATGTCTCAAAAACAATGATTGCTTTTGAAAGAGAAGGGAAAACGTCATCAGCCAAGCACAGGTCTGGTCGAAAGTCGAAGTTGTCTGAGAGAGATCGTCAGACTCTAAAGCGAATTGTTAGAGTGGATCGCAAGACCGTAGCTCCTAAAATCACTACTGAGCTCAATTTAAAACCCATAAATATTAAAAACAATCGGTACTGCACAATCACACCATTCTCATGCATTACAGTCAGAAAAAAGGTGGTGGTGGGAGAAGAGATAATTAGTCCCCCCATGCCTGGTGACATGGATAGGTCTTCAACATCTTGCGGAAGACAGGAAGAGTGGGAGCAATTCGAATCTCTGGGGGAAGTTCATTCCAGAGGGCCGGGGCTGCCACAGAGAAGGCTCTTCCCCTGGGTCCCGCCAGACGACATTATTTTGTTGACGGGACCCGCAGAAAGCCAACTCTATGGGACCTGATTGGCCGCAGGGATTCGTGCAGCAGAAGGCGGTCCCACAAGTATTCTGGTCCAATGCCATGTAGGGTTTTATAGGTCATTACCAACACTTTGAATTTTGACCAGAAACTGATTGGCAACCAGTGCATATATTGCAATAAAATTTGTTTTTGTACTGTTGTAAGCCACCCAGAGTCACTCAAAACAGTAAGACCGGGGGGGGGGGGGGATGCAAATTTAAGAAGCAAACAATTATCCAGATGCTCAATCCTGCTAAAATCTGAAATTGCATTCACTTTGTTGAAATTTCAACTCAAAATCTCCTACCTGGACCATTTGTGCACCAGAAAAGTCCAGACTTCGATAGCCAATGGGGAATTATTACACATTCCTCTCTATGGGTATTATGAAATGAGTAGAGTTTAGTCATCCACCGTTGACAGCTTTATCATTCCCACAATGAGAGAGGGGGGGAGGGAGGGAGAGAGAGAGAGAGAGAAGGAAATAAATAAACGAACAACCGTTCAAGCTCGTTAATGCAGCATTTGGGACTGTCAACTAGCTGTGCCCTGAACTTAATGTATTTTCTAAAATGACTGTCTAGACAAATGGGAATAGAATACGCCCGCTCAGGTTTCAGAGGCCTCGGATTATGTATTTAAAAATAGATAAGGTGGCATTTGCTTGAACCTGTTAGAATGTTTTCAGGTTTTTCACTCCGTGCATCTTTAGAACAGCTTGCTCTTGGTTGCAATTACTGGAATGAACTGCTGGTTAAGATGTTGGATGTGGACTGGAGCTAACTGGATGGGACTGGGCCACTCACTTTTTTCAGCCCCACTTAATGAGCCGACTGAGTTGAGACACACGTTATAAGGCTTATATAATATTTTGAGCTCGCAGAGAAAAATCAAAACATGATTTCCAACAATTAGAAAAGCCAATGTACTGAACAGTCACTTTTACAGTTGTTAAATAATCCCACCATAAATTTCTCTTTGAATGTGGACAAAGTGGACCCAACAGAAGATTGGGTAAGGATGAGCCCTAATGGGAACTGGATTTGTGCTAGAATGTATTATTTCCTAAACCTGTATATGTCTGTCTGTCTATTTGTCTCTTTTTGTCTCTGTCTCTTTCGCTCATCTTTATCTATCTATCTATCTATCTATCTATCTATCTATCTATCTATCTATCTATCTATCATCTATCTATCTATCAACCTACCCACCTACCCACCTACCCACCTACCCACCTACCTACCTACCTACCTATCTATCTATCAACCTACCTACCTACCTACCTATCATCTATCTATCTATCTATCTATCATCTATCTATCTATCTATCTATCTATCTATCTATCTATCTATCTATCTATCTATCTATCTATCTATCTATCTATCATAATCTTCTGTCTGTCTATCCTATCCTATGATATCCTACACTATCCCATCCCATCCCTTTGGAGTCTGAATCTAAGAAGAAGAATAGAATAGAATTTTTATTGGCCAAGTGTGATTGGACACACAAGGAATTTGTCTTGGTGCATATGCTCTCAGCGTACATAAAATAAAATATACATTTGGCAAGAATCATGTGGTACAAAATGATTGTCATAGGGGTCAAATAAGCAATGAAGAAGCAATATTAATAAACATCTTAGGATATAAGCAACAAGTTACAGTCATACAGTCAACATGGGAGGAAATGGGTGATAGGAATGATGAGAAAAACTAGTAGAATAGAAGTGCAGATTTAGTAGAAAGTCTGACAGTGTTGAGGGAATTATTTGTTTAGTAGAGTGATGGTGTTCGGAAAAAAACTGTTCTTGTGTCTAGTTGTCTTGGTGTGCAGTGCTCTATAGCAACATTTTGTGGGTAGGAGTTGAAACAGTTTATGTCCAGGATGTGAGGGGTCAGTAAATATTTTCCCCACCCTCTTTTTGACTCGTGCAGTATACAGGTCCTCAATGGAAGGCAGGTTGGCAGCAATTGTTTTTTCTGCAGTTCTGATTATCCTCTGAAGTCTGTGTTGATCCTGTTGGGTTGCAGCACCAAACCAGACAGTTATAGAGGTGCAGATGACAGACTCAATGATTCCTCTGTAGAACTGTATCAGCAGCTCCTTGGGCAGTTTGAGCTTCCTGAGCTGGTGCAGAAAGAACATTCTTTGTTGTGCTTTTTTGATGATGTTTTTGATGTTAGGTGACCATTTTAGGTCTTGAGATATGATAGAACCTAGAAATTTGAAGGTCTCTACTGTTGATACTGTGTTGTCTAGTATTGTGAGATCTGGAAGGGTGGAAGGGTTTCTCTTAAAGTCTACCACCATTTCTACATTTTAGAGTGTGTTCAGTTCTAGATTGTTCTGGTCACACCACAAGGATAGTTGTTCAACTTCCCGTCTGTATGCGGATTCATCATTGTCTTGAATGAGTCCGATCACTGTTGTATCATCTGCAAACTTCAGTAGTTTAACAGATGGATCGTTTGAGATGCAGTCATTAGTGTATAGAGAGAAGAGAAGTGGAAGAAAAACAGCTGATAGAGCAGTGATGGCGAACCTTTTTTTTGTCGGGTGCCGAAAGAGTGTGGCCACGTGCTATCGCACATGTGCGAGTCCCACACCCATAATTCAATACCTGAGGAGGGCGAAACCAGCTTCTCTCACCCCCTGGTGGCCCTCTGAATGCTGGAAACGGCCTTTTTCCCAACTTCTGGTGGGCCCAGTAGGCGCGTGTTTCGCCCTCCCCAGGCTCCAAAGGCTTCACTGGAGATAGGGGAGGGTAAAACTACCCTCCCCTATCCGCCTGGAGGTTCTCTGGAAGTCAAAAATGCCTTCCTAGAATCTCTGTGCAAGCCAAAAATCACCTCATTTGCCAGTAGATGTGGCTCCGCATGCCACATGTGGCACCCCTGCCATAGGTTCGCCATCACTGTGATAGAGAATGGGAGAGTGGCTGTGTTGGCTGTGGAGGAAATTGTGGAGGAAATTTTTGGGAAATTGAAGTGTCCCAGGGAGGTGGGTGGAACCTCCCAGCATCGGTGCTACAAGTTCTAAGAATTGGTCTGAACCACGAACAACCCACCGCTGCACTCTATGCCCTGCCTCTTTCCAATTTTTTTTTTTGTGTGGGTAATTGTTGCATATTGTTTTTAAATGAAAATATTCATTCCTGGATGTAAGTGAAAAGTTTAGAAGAGGAGGTAAGAATAAAATGTTCATCCTACATTCTAAAAGAGGGTGTACCGCTGCATAAATTACTTTTAAGAAATACATTCCCACAACATCCTCTGAGGTTTTCTAAGAGCTTTCCATTTTTTAATAGCAGCCAGCCAAACAATTCACAAACTCTTTTTTTTTTCTGTAATCTTTCTTCAAGGAAAGTTGGGCTGAAAAAAAAATCTGAGTGGTCTAGTCCCACCCAATTAGAGATGGCATGTTCAAGATCACATGAAGTGTTAATTCCATGATGCAGAAAGGATATTGAGATTCTAAAAAGAGTCTTGAGAAGAGCAACAAAGATGATTAGGGATGGAGGCTGAAACATAAAGAATGATTGCAGGAACTAAGTATATCTGGTTTAATGAAAAGAAGGACTAGGGGAGACATGATAGCAGTGTTCTGATATCTCAGGGTTTGCCACAAAGAAGAGGAAGTCAAACTATTCTCCAAAGCACCTGAGGGTAGAACAAGAAGCAATGGGTGGAAGCGGAACAAGGAGAGAATCAAATTAGAACTAAGGAGAAATTTCCTGACAGTTGGAACAATTAATCAATGAAACAGTTTGTCTCCAGAAGTTGTGAAGTGGTGTAGGGTTTCCTGCCTAAGCAGGGGGTTTGACTATATGATATCCAAGGTCCCTTCCAACACTTCTCTTCTCTTCTCTTCTCTTCTCTTCTCTTCTCTTCTCTTCTCTTCTCTTCTCTTCTCTTCTCTTCTCTTCTCCTCTCCTCTCCTCTACCCTACCCCATTCCATTCCATTCCATTCTATTCTCACTCTACAGTGTCTTGGTAAGGCCACACTTGGAATATTAGAAACATAGAAACATAGAAGACTGACGGCAGAAAAAGACCTCTTGGTCCATCTAGTCTGCCCTTTTACTATTTCCTGTATTTTATCTTAGGATGGATATATGTTTATCCCAGGCATGTTTAAATTCCGTTACTGTGGATTTCCCAACCACGTCTGCTGGAAGTTTGTTCCAAGGATCTACTACTCTTTCAGTAAAATAATATTTTCTCATGTTGCCTTTGATCTTTTCCCCAACTAACTTCAGATTGTGTCCCCTTGTTCTTGTGTTCACTTTCCTATTAAAAACACTTCCCTCCTGGACCTTATTTAACCCTTTAGCATATTTAAATGTTTCGATCATGTCCCCCCTTTTCCTTCTGTCCTCCAGACTATACAGATTGAATTCATTAAGTCTTTCCTGATACGTTTTATACTTAAGACCTTCCACCATTCTTGCAGCCCGAATATTGCATCCAGTTTTGGTCACCATGATATAAAAAAGATGTTGAGACTCTAGAAAGAGACTACAGAAGAGCAACAAAGATGATTAGGAGACTGAAGATTAAAACATATGAAGAAACGTTTGTAGGAATTGTATATGTCTAGTTTAATGAAAAGAAAAAGTAGGGATGACATAATAGCAGTATTCCAATATCTAAAGAGCTGCCACAAAGAAGACGAAGTCAACGTTCTCCATAAGGTAAGGCAAGAAGAAATGGATGGAAACTAATCAAGGAGAACCAACCTAGAACTAAGGAGAAATTTCCTGACAGTTTAACAATTAATCAGTGGAATAACTTGCTTCTGGAAGTTGCGAGTGCTCCAACATTGGAAATTTTTAAGAAGAGATTGAACAACCATTTCAGTAGTGGGTTATAAATCCCATCACTACTGGTTTGCTCACGCGCATGTGCAGAAGGGTCCCGGGTGGGTGGGTGGAGCCTCCTGCTACTTCCACTACCAGAACCGGGCCGAACCGGGAACAACCTACCACTGCACTGTTTATCTGAAATGGTACAGGGCTTCTTGCCTGAGTAGGGGGTTGGATTAGAATGCCTCCAGGGTCCCTTCCAATTCTTTTATTCTGTTCTGCTCTGCTCTTATTGAGTAAAGTGCAAAAGCATTAACAGATGGAATATTATTCCACATTTTCTCCCCCAATGAGGAGGAAAACTGGTAAAAAAAATGGATACAAGCAAACGAAGCAGCTGAATAAGCATCTGCTGGCTTGGCCAGGTATAAATAGTTCCATAACCACCAGCCCTGATTCTTGCACATTCATCACACTCTATGTAGGCGTGAGATTCATAATGCAATTTGATTCAGTTCCTGCCTTTGACATAAAATTCAATGGTGAAAAAAGTAAGGTTCTACATTTAGGAGAGAAAAGCAAAATGCTGATTATGGTTTATGTGCTGCGTTGCTCAACAGTAGTAACTATGAGAGGGATCTTGGAGCCCTAGTGGACAACCATTTAAATATGAGCCAGCAGTGTGCAGCAGCTGCCAAAAAAGCCAACACAGTTCTAGGCTGCATTAACAGAGGGATAGAATGAAGATCATGTGAAGTTAATACCAATTATAAGGCCTTGGTAAGGCCACACTTGGAATATTGCATTCAGTTTTGGTCGCCATGATGCAAAAGACTCTAGAAAAAGTGCAGAGAAAAGCGACAAAAATTATTAGGGGACTGGAGCTAAAACATATGAAGAACAATTGCAGGAACTGGGCAGGGCTAATTTAATGAAAAGAAGGCCCAGAGGGGATATGATAGCAGTGTTCCAATATCTCCAGGGTTGCCACAAAGAAGAAGGAGTCAACCTATTCTCCAAAGCACCTGAGGGTAGAACAAGAAGCAATGGGTGGAAACTAAACAAGGATAGAACTAACTTAGAACTAAGGAGAAATTTCCTGACAGTCAGAACAATTAATCAGTGGAACAGTTGTAAATGCCCCAACACTGGAGGTTTATAAGCAGATATTGGATAAACATCTGTCTGAAGTGGTGTAGGGTTGCCTAAGCAAGAGGTTGGACTAGAAGACCTCCAAGGTCCCTTCCAACTCTGTTGTTGTTGTTGTTGTTGTTGTTGTTCTTCTTCTTCTTCTTCTTCTTCTTCTTCTTCTTCTTCTTCTTCTTCTTCTTCTTCTTCTTCTTCTTCTCCTCCCCCTCCCTCTCCCTCTCCCTCTCCCTCTACTACTACTACTACTACTACTACTACTACTTCTTCTTCTTCTTCTTCCTATTATTATTATTATTATTATTATTATTATTATTATTATTATTATTATTACTATTATTATTGTCATCGTCATCATTGTCATCAATCATCATCATCATCATCATCATTATTATTATTATTATTATTATTATTATTATTATTATTATTATACTGGACAATATTCTCTCTCAGCCTTAGGAAACAAGCAATGGCAAACCACTTCTGAAATCTTGCCAAGGAAAATGCAGGGTCTTGTCCGGGTAATCAATACTCAATAGCACTCCTTTGAAAAGTAGGGGCTAAATTTGGATGCATCCCGGGAAAGATGCAACAGTTGTAATTGTAGCTCTCTGTGCGCCAAGTCTTTGATTAAGTGATGATACTAATGCTGTGCATTAAATTAATTCTGCCTCTGTTTTTACCATTTTTTTAAACTGAATCAAAAAGGATTTTTTTCTTCTCCGAAAGTGAAAAAGTCATAATAAGGGCAAAGAAATCCAGCCTGTGCCACGGTAATGAGATGCCCTTGATCACTCCGGGGATTTGCAGCTTTCTTTGCTACACTTCAAATGAATCCTTAGGGAAATTCCCCCGTGTTTTGCTTATTTTCAGAACAGGGAGCAAAGACACTATAAAAATAACAAAGTGAGAGGCAAATAAAAACATACTCAGCCCAGGCTGTGTGCATTTAGAAGGATGAAGGTGAAGGAGAAGGACAGGCAGAACCTACAGGTGGAGTCAAGAGAGAAATCAGCCTTTAAGGTTCCCACAAATGTTCTAGCCCTGGGGTGTTAAACTCCAGGCCCGTGTGAAAGCATGCAGCCCTCCTTCAGTGGGTCGCCCTCTAGGGAGGCATAGCATGCCATGATTGCCACATCAGAATGAAGCGACAGAGAAAGTTTTCTCGATGAGGCGACCTCGAATGAATCAAGATCTCTCCTTTTTATTGTATTTCACTCTTCTGACATGTGGTACAGAATAACCAATTCGCGAACGCCACATACATTAAGCCATCCTCCAACTACTATTCACTCTTGCACCACATAAGGCAAGCTTCTCCTGACTTCCCTATAGATAATTAACGGAAGCTACATTCTTTGCCTTTTTCCTGGATTGTATGTTTACTGGTGATTAGCAAAGGAATGTGAGAGAGGCATATATTTCCTTATATGGAAGTTAGCTATAGGTTTTGTTCATATTGCATACCAAGTTAAATTGCTTTTCCCCGTGGTCATAGATTCTCCAGGATGCTTACTCAGCCTGGACTTTGCTGCCTTTCCATAGAGGAAGAATTAAGGTTTTATACAGCACACAATTGGGCCTAAAACATCACTCTCCAGTAATATTTTATTCCCAAATTTCAGTGCCCATAAACCTATGATTACAACACCCGTGGGCTATGGGGTGCTTAGATCTGGTCCGTGGGACTGCCCTAGAAAACAGCAAAGGATTGGCCCATGGTACCTTTGTCAGTGAAAATGGAGTTTGGGAGGGTTGTACGTGGTCCTCCTGGGCCCCATTTTTAGCCGCAACAATTCCTGCAGCCCTCTGCCAGCAAAAATGGAGCTTGAAGGGAGATTTATCCAATAAATTGTTAGAACTAGTAGAATTACCATACCTGCTTGCAAAAATATGGACAACCATTACAGAGTAGAAGAGAATTAATTTCCCCCCACATTTCTTTTTGGCTATCTGGCATATGTTTGAATTATTGCATTAAGACACATTAAATATTTTTTTTAAAAAAACGGGCTCATAGAACAAGACAGAAAAAACGAATTCTTTTTCACAGAGACAAAAACTGCAGGAAACTGAAGGACTTACTTAGGCATAGATTACTTCAGTGCACCTTTTGTGGGCTGAAAAGATTCTATTTGAACTGTGAATAATAACTTGTAGGCAGCTTTTTCTTTCTTTAATTTCCAATGAATTAATACCTGTAGTGTTGGGAATGGTTTTCTTTTATTTCTGGTGCTTGAGCCATAAACACTTATATAGGAGGCAAATAGCACAAGGGTTTCCAAAGTTGCAAGGCTTACCTTTTTATATTAAAAAAAATCCTTAGAAAAGATTGTAAAAGATGAAGTCCCAAAATAGACTATGGTGATATCAGTAGCACTTAGATTTATATCCCTCTTCACACAGTAAAGGGCGCTGTTCTTCTTTGGAGCTACCGGTGCGGTCTCCGAGACTAGCATGGGTGTGCGCATATCCAAAGTGCGTGTGCACCCATCAGCACAAGATTTGGCTTATGCGCATGTGTAGCAAGTAAAATGTTATGTGAGGATGCACGCACGAGTGAGATTTTGGCAATTTTTGCTGGCATTTTTGCTTCCGTGCATGCACAGAAGCAGAAAAATCACCCCAAATCCCCGAAATCTCACTCAAGTGCCCACTCCCATTATTCAATATCTGGAGAGTGCAAAAACAGCTTCCCCCATCTCCCTGGAGGACAGAAATGGCCTGTTTCCCAACGTCTGGTGGATCCAGTAAGCTCATGTTTTGTCCTCCCCAGGATCCAAAGGCTTTCCTGGAGTCAGAGGAGAGTAAAAACGCTCTCTGGAAGCCAAAACGCTCTCCCAGAGCCTCTGTGCAAGCCAAAAAAATAATCTGGCTGGTACACACATGCACATTGGAGCTGAGCTAAGGCAACAGCTCACGTGCCAGCAGATATGGTTCACCATCCCTGTCATATAGTATTAGCTAGTCAACGTGTTGTGGGAATCGAGTCATTTCCACCACTTTTTTATGTGTGAGCAAGGCCATCATGTTAAATTGTCATATATTTTACTTTTTGAGTCATGGAATATATTACAGGTACATCAATGGCATTTTGTCAACCCAAATGGGTATATTGTGCTAGGTAAAAACTCTTTTTAAAGCCCTCCAGGGACTGTTATCTGTCTAAGAGCTTCTCAGACCCTCCCAAAGAACCCCTTTCTGGAAAATTGGCTGGCTCTGCTTGGCTTCATTTCAAAACCTCCAAGGACACAATTGTTGGGGAAATAAATTGGCTTAGATGGGATTCTATTTGGGTCTTACAAGCTGTCTTTGCGACTTGATTGAAAGTCTGCAGATCTCCACTACAAGAAAATTCCATGGGTTGTATCTTGCGTTGAGATTGTTTTCCATTTTTTGAGTCATTGTTTAATTTGGAAAGGCTAAACTTTTGGGAGTCATCTCTGCCTTGGTTAGAGGGCGCATCGTTGAAATTTAAATTTAGGGGCAAATAAAAAGACAACTCCAAGCGTATCTTTTCTTTCACATGTTTCTAACAACCTTCACATTTACAAATGCCAGCCACCCCACCAACAGGGCTAACCTTTCCATGGCCTACACCAATTCCCACCAGCCCAGCCTGATTGGTCTATATTGAGGGAACTTGGGTCTTTAAATTCAACAATAAAAAATAAAATAAATAATAAAAAACAAAAAACAAAATCTTGAGACCAGGACTACCCCTACCCTACTGGCCTTCTGGAAAGCTGTCAAGACCTGGCTTTTCTGGCCGTTGATCTGATGGTAAAAATTTGATGGATTTTTAATTGTTTTTAATTGTGGGTTTTAATGTTACATCATTATTCTTTGGTTGTGAGCCGTCCAGAGTCCCTTGGGAGTTGGACGGCATACAAATCCAATCCATCCATCCCTACCTACCTACCTACCTACCTACCTACCTACCTACCTACCAACAAACAAATATTTGCATGATACAGATCCACACTTCTGGATACTGATCGTGTCCTCTTTTCTCCAATAAACATTTATTTTTCCCTCAGTATTTTCCTCTGAAGCAGTGTTCTTTGACCTTAACAACTTTAGGAGGAGTGGAATTCAACTTCTGGAATACTCCAGACAGTAAGGGTGGCTGGGGAATTCTGGGAGTTGAAGTCCATTTATCTTAAAGTTACTAAGGTTGAGAAACAATGCTCTGAGGGTTTAGGGGGAAGGGTAGATGTGCATTCTCTCTGGAAACATATTTATTTCCTCAAGTATACTGATATTTTTTCTAAATTGAGCATTGGAAAATACAGAGGAAAGTGCTGTATGAAGAATAAGGGGCATTTGATCAATCTGTGTACTTTAAGAACTAGGCCACGTAAAAAATGTTCTGGTCTTTGTCCATCTCACAATGATGGCTTTAAAAAAAAGTTTCTTTCTCTCTCTTTGCCTCTCCTAATGATTTTTTTCAGGCTTATCTTTTCTTCTCAATGGGGACAGAAAACCTCAGAAACATGGTGCCTCAAAGTCACTTTGGGTAATGACATGGGCAAGATATTAAATAATATGAATTTGAATATGAGTATAAGTATAGGTATAAGTGTAAGTACTGTATAAGTATACATAAATATACATAAATATATATATTCATATTCATATCCATATTCATATCCATATCCATATCCATATCCATATCCATATTCATATTCATATACATATACATATAAATGAAATCTACTATTTATTTTATTAATTTATTTTATTTATTTATTCATTTGTCCAATACTCAATACATATGGAACAGAATAGACATGAAGTAATATATATAAAGATAATATGTAAAAATAGAGGAGAAGATATATGAAAGGAAGAAAATATATATGATATATGAGATAAAGGAAAGACAATTGGACAGGGGACAAAAGGCACACCAGTGCACTTATGTACGCCCCTTACTGGCCTCTTAGGAACCTGGAGAGGTCAATTGTGGATAGTCTAAGGGAGACATGTTGGGGGTTAGGGGTTGACACTATTGAGTCCGGTAATGAGTTCCACGCTTCGACAACTCGATTGTTAAAGTCATATTTTTTACAGTCAAGTTTGGAGCGGTTAATATTAAGTTTGAATTTACTATCTAGGAAAGGATTACCATAGGATCCTTTTGCTCAGGTATCAATTGATCTCTTTGGCCCAGGGAAAATCATCTCCTTATCAAAATGGAGAGCCATTTAAGACCCATGGGAATCATTTCATGCTGTTCAAATATCTCAGACATTTACAGAATCTTCCATGGATAAGAGCATTGGGGTTTGTTTATTGGAGAGCAGTCTTGATTTTTATGTGACTTAAAGAGAACATTGCTGGCGGCAACTTCCAATTAGTCAAAAAGTAAGAAATCATAAACAAGAAACCCATTTTGCTCTAACAATTCCATTTTCCATTTTCTATTCTTGCCAACAAGCAAAACCTGACTGGGAAGCACCGTTCATTTGATTTCTATCCCATTTTCTATTTGATTACCTGTTCAAAATAGTGAGCAAAAATTCAAACGCACAGAGCAGTATGAAAACATGGTATGTTAAAAGTAGAAGAGAGCCAGACTGAAATAGTGCTTAAGGTGCTGTCCCAGAAACCATGAAACTCTGAGGTCTAGTTGCATCATAGACATTG